>NC_136790.1:44376124-44748624 GCF_951216825.1 Electrona antarctica
CAGTGGTGGGAGAAAAAGGACTCAAATGATTTACTAAACTTTGACTTATAAGTAAAATGTACTTCAATTTAAAGTCAAAGTATCAATGCTGCAATGTAGAACTATACTCTGGTATACAAGTAGAAGTCTGGAATTCCAAATGTATACTGTGCATATAGTGCAGATCAAAGTATCGGCATCAACATATACTTGAAGTACCAAAAGTAAAAGTACTCATTGTGCAGAATGTCATTGTGCAATGCGTTGCATTGCGACACATTGTGAGCTTGTAGATCGCCTATTTTCTTATTTTGTTGACATTAAAGGGCCACTTCACCCCTTTTGCAACCAGATCTTATTTTAATGATGTTTGGGAGACAAGAAACACTTTCCTGGGGTATTTATGTGGGTAATATGGTGTTTTTAGATATCTTTGTATTTCAAAGAGTCCATGATGTGTTCCTTCCTGGACTACAATTCCCATGATGCTTTGGTGCACTGTTCCACCTTGTGGATAGGGGGAGGGCTGTCTTACTACAATTACAATTTACAATTTAGGCATTTAGCAGATGCTCTTAATCCAGAGCGACTTACATTAAGCAAGAACAAAAACAAAAAACATGGGAATACATCACATATATAAACAGCATTATCAAGAAACATGCGTAAGCTAAGAACGTAACTAGAACATATCTATATATAATGACACTATACATATAAGCTATACATATATATTATACTATGCTGTACTGTTATTGTGCTGTCTACATGACATGCTATAAGTCTGTTTCAAATGCTATCTAAGTCTAAAAAAGTGCTGTCTAAGGGGGTAGGGTAAGTGCTATGGGCCATGGTGGAGTCTGAAAAGGTGGGTTTTCAAACTACGGCGGAAGATCGGGAGTGATGCTGCAGTTCTGATTGCAACGGGAAGTGCGTTCCACAGTTTTGGGGCCAGAAGGGTGACAAATATTGATGATTAAAACTGTATGGCTAGATTCATGTTTGATGACAGTGGTCAGATAAAGAAGGTTTCGCTATTAAGAAATTTAAAAATTACTGGACACATCTAGAATCAAGAAAAACACATCTATAGTTAAATTAGAAGATAGTAAACACATCTAGTTAAATTTAGGAAGAAATTTAAGAAGATAGTAGAGCTTGTAGATCTGCTATTTTTTTTTTCTCTTCTTTCCCTATACTATTTTTTAACTTTGTAATTCCACACTACAAAATACCTATAATAGTTAGTTTAAGAATCAAATGAACTGAAATGATTTAACTCAAATTAAAATAATTGAAATGGATTATATTAGGATAGAATTTAAACACTCAACAATTAAAATAATGTAATACTTTAAAACTTTAACCTGGTAAAACTTTAACATTAGGATATTCTCCATTGAACAAAACTATGGCCACTGTTAGTCCCCTCTCAGGCTGTTTTTCACACCCGAAAATAAATAAATAAATAGACTGATAATGACCACGTCCTGTATTTTAGGCTCTCTGCTACTTTTAACTCAGTTACACACAAACGCACAAATACCTTTCCTCCCCCCCCCCATTCTGCCAGCTGGACAGAGAAAGAGAGAGAAAGGAAGGCTGTCAATCAGACATTTGTTTTTTTTTTTCCAATATCGAATTAATTCAAATTAAACTGTTACTGATGTGACCAAGGTGAGGTCTCTTTGTCTTAATATTATCTCCATTCGTTCAACATTTTCTGTATTATATTACTTAAGTTAGCGTTCAACCAAAGAATATTTCATATTTATACCAGTGACTTTCTGATAAGGGACGTTCAACCCGAAACTGCTTTATATCATGTATTACTATACTGATAAAGGACGTTCAACCTTGAAGAGAAAGGAACTATTTAACTTTCGTAAGCTCACTAGATTCGATTTTTTGCAGATCTCACCCCGAAAATAAATCCTTTCTCTCTGTTTTCTATACTAAAGGCCTAGTGCTACCTAGTAAATACCAGAATTGACAGGAGATAAAATAATATTAGACGTTTAACCTTGTTAAACCCTCATAAATGATTGATTTCACACTATTGATTTTAACACCTTGAAACACTCACGATTTGAATAATTACTTAGATCCATGTTAATTTATTTGCAAAACTATAAATGTATTCCTTTTAACTAACCCACACATAGGCTGTACCAATGACCTCTCCCCCTCTTGCCATTTTGGGCACGGGGTGTTCAATGAGGAGTCCTTTTAGTACAGTATATGTGCGTGGAAATGAATTCCAATATCTTATCATCCTATTTTAGGATTTTCTAACATTGTTGTTCTTGCCTATACTTTTACAAATTTTAGATTGGAGTCTAGTTAGATTAAAATTTAGATTAGATTTTTAGTAGTTTATCAAAACTCTTGTAGTTCACTACTTGCACATGTAAGACTAAATAGATTAAATCACATAGGGTAAATTACAAACTAAAGATCTAGTTATTCTCAATTGTATTTACCAATTACAAACTAAAGATCTAGTTATTTTCAATTGTATTTACCCTGTCGTAGTTTGTTTTCTTTAGCCAAAATTGATTTGCTGGCCCGTCGTTGCTGTGCGCCGTAATACAGCAGCATGGTTCAGTGGACACCAACGTTTCATATGACCTGTCTGGCCGCAGTAATAGCACAAGTCGTTGACAGGAATGGTGTTGGCTGCGCTGGCTTCATCCTCTCCCATGTGGCGTGCGTGGTTTAGTTGCCGTCTTCTTCTGTCCTTCCTTTCCTGGAGTACAGCATCAACCCTGGCTCGGGTTTGTACTTGTCCTCTCACTGGTCGGCTGTGGTATGGTCCTGGGTTGCCAGGCTGGTTACGCCAGGCTTCCCACGGCGGTGGGTGTTGTCTTGGTCTTGGGGTAGGCTTGCTGATGTGGTCTAGCTGGAAGCCGCTCAGTTGATTGGTCATTTCTTTTCCTCTGTGTTTGGTCATTTGAAAGTCTGGTTCTGGCTGGTCTCTGTTGTGGTTGCGGTCGGCATAATAGTTGTTGTTTGGTAGGGACACTTGGAGTTGTGTGTCCCTTCCTTGGTCGTTGTAGTAGCTATCATCTTCATCGTTGACAGGAATGGTTGTTTCGGCGTAGTTGGCTTGGTCCGGGTGGTTGGTTGTGTTGGCGTGTAGTAGTAACGCCGCAGTTTGAAGTTCTTGTTCCAGGAGTGTCACACGTGATACTGCCTGGTCGATTAGCTTTTTCTGGTCCTCCAGTTGGAGTTGAAGAATCGCCTCCCTTTGCTGTGCGTCGCTCATTTCTTGTCGAAGTTTCTTTCGGCTCTGCCTTGCCCCCATCTTTAAAATCGTCGGGTTTTGCGTCACTGCGTCCTTTGTTAATGACCCGTCTGGCCAACGCTGATCCAAATACCCTGCTCACAGCGCCATTTGTTAAGGAAATTATGAGGTCCCATCATTGGCACTCAGCAGAGGGAGGTGAAGGCATGACACAGCATCAAGGAGTCTGGCATATCGTCAATTCGTTCTTTATTCATCGTTCCCATCATCTCAGTACAGCAGAATGGTTTAACAGTCCAACAGCACTCTCCCACCGCTCCCCCTATCAATGACATCCAACCCCCTTTTATTTCCCAACCACACACCCCCAAATTGACAGTCAGTGACAGGTGTTTTATTCAAATACAACAGGACATGGACAGATAATAACAGGTGGTGTTACAGCATCTCCGTTCATGGTGTTGTTCATGGTGTTTGCTGACAGACAGGAACCTACTCTAAATGGGATAACAGAGATGCTATACAAAATGTTCATATAAGGATCTGCGCTAAAGATAAGGGTGACACACAAATAAGTATACCTTTGCTGACAGTATGGAGGAGTCAAGTCAGCTGTTAGATTGACAGGAAGACTGCTCTAAATGGGAGATAGTTGGAGGCAAGCAGGAAACAACTAATTTGAGAACACACCCAAGTAGGTAGAGGCAATAGTGACAGCTGTCAGGTGACAGCTGTCGGTCAGTCCGAATGCGTATTTGTGATAGTCCATCCTATTTGACTGAATGGAATACAATTATAGTTCTTATTGAATAGTAGAATTGGCATTCTAAAACTGCCACTACAAGAGTTTGGGACGTGTGGAGCGTTGTCCCGGCGTTTTTAGTGAGGGTACTTTCAGCTTCCAGCTTACTGAGACAAGTGACTGCGTGACTGCGTATAAGGGATCGGGCTTGTAGATCGGCTATTTTCAAATGGCCCGAAATGTATATAGGGTTGAAGTGGTTAATGTATGTTTTCTATAATCATATTCAATCTACAAAGTATCTACTAACACAATGTTTTAAACTAAAATGTAACTTAGGTACATTTTCACCACTGGTCAAATGCAAACCGTCTGCCCTCATGTCAGGTCGAATCTCTAACGACCACAAAAGCATAGGGCTGGTTTTCTCTCTATGAGGCTCTAAATACAGAGGCATATACAGTAGCCTCTATACAGACCAAAGGAAAGGGGCCAAACGGACGGAACGTCTAAGAATAAGAGTCTGTGGCTTTTTAGGATCACTAGTGTTGGTCAGGTCTTGTGAGGCTTTCAAACTATGGGACGGGAATAGAAAATAAATAAACAGGACTTTGACGCAAACTCCAATCAACCCCAGCCAGTGAAATGAGCAACTGTTTAACCACTGTGAGCCCTATATTATGCTTCATTTAAAATAGCTAAGATGTACACTCTATATTGTAATATAAGCGCACAGCGCTGCGACATGCTGTCAAGCTTGCAAATGGCTATTGTGTGCTTTATGTTTGTTAAAATGAAGAAAATGCCAGCACTCATTGTATGTCCTTTTGATATGAATTTATTTACCTCTGACGTTGATAACGAACGCGTTTCGGCCTGTGTGGCCTTTGTCAGCGTTATATCAGCGATATAACGCTGACGATGAGTCCTGGCATTTTCTTCATTTTAACTTCTATATTCGAGCCTTGCACCGTAAGAACTTTATTCTAACTTGGAGTGTTGCGGGTTGTCTGCTTCGGCAGTACTTTCGTGCTATATGTTTGAACATTCAATGTTTCGCCTAGAACGACTCAACGCTCAAATAGGGACACTATAAGCGGTTAATTTCACTATTACACTATTGTGCTGAATATAAGACTCAAATACTTTGAATGGAAATATCCTAAACAACAGCCAGGGTTGTATTATTATTATAGACTATTTGACATTCAATGTTCTTTTTTCCCACAAATGAGTCGTGAAAAATTATCTTATATATATTCGGCACAATACGAGTATTTGACCGGCTAGAATTTAGTCCCAACGAGAGAATGTTATAAAGAATTACTATGGAGATAATTTGGTTTCATTCTCTCCACCTATACAGTATACGCTATAGAGATGTAGAATTCTGTACAGGGGGTGTCCCCTGGCTAAAAGTATGTTCAAATGGGGGTCCGCGGGCAAACACAATTTGGGGTCCTTTGACGTGAACATTTTTTCAGAAAAGCACTGTCCTTATACAGGAGAGGCCCTAATGGGGGAATGACATGGCAGCTCACTGAATGCCAAGGGGACACAGCAGGCAATGATAGCATTGACTGACTGCTTCAGAGAGAGAAGTCAGTCAATGTCATGTAGCCTTAACATGGTCTAAAGGCAGGTGGATCGATGGCCGACTTGAAAACACTAATGGCACATAAAAGGTGACAACACACTATACGCAAATGCGGCGTTTCTTCTCCCCAAGCGAAGCCACTGACTGCATGCTTCTCTCTCTCTCTCTTGGGGCGTTAATGGAAGCCATAGCACTTTAGCAAGAGAATATCTGGCCGGCTAAAACAGGTGAAAATGATATACTGTATTAGCGTTGTTGCTTACATTTCGAGGACTAATTAAAGATGATTAGGTTGGCCAAAGGGCCTTTGTGTGTGGAGTTTGCATGTTCTCCCCGTGTCCCCGCCTAGGGTATAGCCTAGCTACCAGTGTTGTTTTTGGCAGCAAATTTTGATTTTAGTTTTAGTCATAGTCTCTTCAATAGCTTTGTCACATTTTAGTCACCTGGAATGTTTTAGTGTTAGTCTAGTTTTAGTCGACTAAATATCATAAGATTTTAAGTCGGCTAAATCTACAGTTGATTTAGTCGACTAAAATGTATTTTGGCGGGCCTTGATGCCGTCCTAATGACTGTTTTTACATAGCCGATCTCCAAGCTCACAACGCGCTGCAACCAAGTGTAAAATGACTTATACTGGATCTCTAGTTCACTAGTCTGTTTGATCATCACCACGGACAGCGCTCGTAGTTCCAGAGAATAGAGCCAAAGAAGATCCTATACTTTAATTGGGACCCTATATGGCATCATGCGCGTGCACGTTTCCTGGTGCTGGGGGTAATGCAAAGCGTTGCCAGGCAACCGGTGGCCAGTGTCAAACGTTGATTATCGGCTAAACCGTTTCATATCGATAAAGCACATGAATCGACGGAATACTCCGTCAAAGGCAGCTAAATTGTTAATGGAATGTGGTGATGAACATGGGCGGAGGGGACCTGGGCTTGAATCTTTGTCTGCGTGTACTACTACTACTGGTGTTGCTTTATATATTATTTCTCTCTCCGTCTTTTTTTGTCTTTTTCCGAAGTGCATTCATGAATATCAATATAATTTCCATGAAGCCTGGGAGCTACATGCTATTGAATGGATGCCAAGTCGCTGGAGGGGGAGTCTGCATGCGCAGCCGACTGAAAGAGCCCCTCTCTCCACTTTATCTCTCAATCAGAGTGTGTGTGCGTGTGTGTGTGCGTGCGTGCGTGCGTGCGTGTGCGTGCGCGTGTGTGCGCACGTGCAGATGTGTGCATGCGTGCCCACGTGCAATGTAATGTTTCTCTGCGACGATGCATCCGTGTGTGTGTACTGTATGTGGTGACGTGTGCAAGTCTCATTATGTGTGTGCATACCTGCGTGTAAACAGGCCACAATTACATGGAGGTGCGTGTGTTTGTGCGTGCGTGCGCGTGCGTGCGTGCGTGCGTGCGTGCGTGCGTGCACACGTGTGTTGTAGTGTATTTTAATGGGCAGTAGAGCTATAGCCGTGCCATGTGAGACAGAAAGCGCTCCTCACCACGTGACACAGAGTCAGGCAAACACAGACAGTCTGCCGCAGAAAGGACCAGAGCATAATCAAACCATAAATCACATGCAATGCACACAGAACTGGGGCTGCATGCATGCAGGGCCATTATCCTGCATTTAGGCCTGAAAGAAAATGTCTTCTAAATCCTGACAGTTTTCTGAAATACCTACTGTATGTTTCTGTGTCAGTGGTGCTCAATATTTCATGTCAAGGACCCCAAAGATTATACGTATGTAATATGCTGCGTAAGGTAAAGATTTAAAGTTAAAAACGTTCACTCTTAAATAATATATATTCTAAGATTCGGGCCACATTTTCATGATATTTCATCAGCAGGCACCGAGTGCCGTGCTATGAGCTTGTAGATCTGCTAGTTTTCAACAGCTAAAGTTTAACATAATGGTTAAAGTGGTTAAAAGCTAAGGCGACACAGAAGCGTCCTCAGGTCTAAATGGGTGAACAGTGAAAATAATAATAATAATAATAATAATAATAATAGCTAGTTAGCTACACAAATTGCTTTTGATTTTGTTCTCTCAAAGATATTTGAACGTTGAAACGTTGTGAGCTTGTAGGTCTGCCATTTTTTTGCAGATCTACAAGCTCACAACGTTTCGCGATATGAGCTTGCAGATCGGCTATTTTTTGTACAGCACCGTTGTGCAACTGCCACTAATGGCTTCAGTCAATTATCAAAACTATTACATTTGTTTTGTATTGATTCTTTGATTCTAACAGGCCTATACTGTATAATACATAAATACAAATGGTTAAAAGAAAACTGCGTCTTGATTATTATTTGATGATGAATCTACATGATCAAGATTAGGTCGGCCATTGTTTCTAAATATTGGTTTTGATATATGTTTCCGGTTCATTGCCCAGGCCTACTCTTGTTATATATGTTCAGCCATGGTTGTTGCAGCTCTGCCTTTTGAAAAGGTGACTTTCAGATCAATGAGAAATGCATTTGTGCTGAATATCAAAAGGTTATGCATCATAAGATACCCGCCATTCATGTCTTGAGAGTAGAAAAACAAAAATCCAATACCTTTGAGCAAATATCTTTTTTTTCCTTCTTCTTACATGCTCTTTTTTTTAAAGCTGATGTCTGCTGAATGTGAGGTATACACTAGTATCTGTGGTAATACATCCTCCGTGTGCCAAAAGGAATTTTGAAACCCATTCCATATTTTGTCTTTTTTTAAAGCAACTCCTGTTTCAGAACAAACGAGAGATTAGAGATGCTTTGTAGCGCCGTATAGCATACACACACACACACACACACACACACACACACACACACACACACACACACACACACACACACACACACACACACACACACACACACACACACACACACACACACACACACACACACACACACACGCCTGCCACACACACGTGCGTGTGCCTGCCACGCACACGCACGTGTCACACGCTGTCGTGTACTGTATCCGTGTCTCTGCGCGCGTACGAGCGCGCTTCTCCTTACAGACGCACGCACGCTGCCCGTATTTACTTGGCCGTGACTTTGAGAGCGAGCCACCTGGTGCGCTTTAATATCAGCTAGAACAGAGAGGTCATTGTGAATGGAGCTAGTGTGATATTGTGGGGAGTGACCCATTTAGGAGAGAGAGAGACCCAGGCAGGGGCAGGAACACCGAGCCTGACAAGCCACTGTTATGTCTGGGACATCTGGAAGAGCCCCGAGGCATTCACTCCCTCTCTCTACATACATACTATATATACTCCCAGTGGTGGGGAAACTAAGTATACTCGGCATTATTCTTTTCTTTTTTACTTAAGTAGAAGTATCAATACTGCAATGTAGAACTACTTTGTTACAAGTAAAAGTCCGGAATTCACAAGTATTTATTGGCATCAACGTGTACTTAAAGTACCCAAAGTAGAAAGTACTCCCTATGCCGAATGTGCCATTTCAAAATATCAAATGTCAAAAAATAAATAAATAGTATTTTCAAATGGTTGAAATGCATATAGGTATGAAGTCACGGTTAATGGATGTTTTGTATATACAAAATATACAAAGTAACTATAAAGGTCTCAATTAATTGTAGCGTAGAGTACATATATTTGCAATATTTGCTTTGATGTAGTGGAGTAGAAGTAAAAGTACTGATATTTTTAAATACTCCAGTAAAGTAAAAGTACCTCCAAATTGTACTTAAGTAAATCTACCTAGCTACTTTCCACCACTGCATACTCCGCACGCACGCACGCACGCACGCACGCACGCACGCACGCACGCACGCACGCACGCACGCCGACCCTTAACCATGGCAACAGGAATGAAAAGTACATGTGACGCGGTCAAACGGACACGCTCACCTATAGATCCTATAATAGTCTGATGGAAATGACTGTATATACCGTCCTGAAGACTGAGAGCGACGTGCTGTCATAACACATATGGAAATGATGTACATCTTTTGGTGTTTTAAGCATTATGTTATACTTTAGCTACTGAAAAATAGCAGATCTACAAGCTCGTAGCGCGGCACCGAGTGCTACGAGCTTGAAGGTAAGAAAATGTGGTGCAAATCTGAATATATTCTTTCACAGCCAACGTTTGTAACTCAAATCTTTGCTTTTGGGGAGTCCCTGGAACAACATATTTTGAGATTGGGGGTCCGCGGCCAATTACATATAGTTTTTGGGGGTCCTTGACATGGAAAACTTTGAGAACAACTGACATAGAAACATAAGAGTTTTCAGAAAACTGTCAGGATTTAGAAGACATTTGTAGAATCGTTGTCAGGTCTAAATGGGATAACACTTCCAGTGCGCCGGAATTTTTCAAAATAAAGGCTGCTAGAGTGCCACGCAGATGAGGCAGATTTTACTCCGCCTTCCACTACCCCGCCAAAAAAAACGGAAACAAAAACGGGAGGCATAATCGCGTGCTGTCACATGTCTCTAATCTCTCTTTTAGAAGAGTTACTATTCCAAACGAGATGCTTGGTTATAAGTCAGAAATGAAGGACAGAACATTGGCTTTTTGATCAAAAACCATTGGAGAGCGACGTAGATTTTTAGAGTAAAGACTAGACAGTTCAGTCGGGCCGTGAACAAGTGAACGGCAGTGCGCATGCAGCACATGTGTGCTGAAGAAGGGACACAGACAGATGGGTGGAACGGGTACTCTGACCCGGGTACTCTGACCCGGGTACAACGGGTATTGCATAGCCGGGTGGGACATGGATCTCCAACTTCCATCGTTACCGACTCAGTGTTCTAACAGCCGGGTACCGGTCTAGTCTAGTCACTAGTGTTCTAACAGCCGGGTACCGGTCTAGTCTAGTCACTAGTGTTCTAACAGCCGGGTACCGGTCTAGTCTAGTCACTAGTGTTCTAACAGCCGGGTACCGGTCTAGTCTAGTCACTAGTGTTCTAACAGCCGGGTACCGGTCTAGTCTAGTCACTAGTGTTCTAACAGCCGGGTACCGGTCTAGTCACTAGTGTTCTAACAGCCGGGTACCGGTCTAGTCACTAGTGTTCTAACAGCCGGGTACCGGTCTAGTCTAGTCACTAGTGTTCTAACAGCCGGGTACCGGTCTAGTCACTAGTGTTCTAACAGCCGGGTACCGGTCTAGTCTAGTCACTAGTGTTCTAACAGCCGGGTACCGGTCTAGTCTAGTCACTAGTGTTCTAACAGCCGGGTACCGGTCTAGTCACTAGTGTTCTAACAGCCGGGTACCGGTCTAGTCTAGTCACTAGTGTTCTAACAGCCGGGTACCGGTCTAGTCTAGTCACTAGTGTTCTAACAGCCGGGTACCGGTCTAGTCACTAGTGTTCTAACAGCCGGGTACCGGTCTAGTCTAGTCACTAGTGTTCTAACAGCCGGGTACCGGTCTAGTCACTAGTGTTCTAACAGCCGGGTACCGGTCTAGTCTAGTCACTAGTGTTCTAACAGCCGGGTACCGGTCTAGTCTAGTCACTAGTGTTCTAACAGCCGGGTACCGGTCTAGTCTAGTCACTAGTGTTCTAACAGCCGGGTACCGGTCTAGTCTAGTCACTAGTGTAATAACAGCCGGGTACCGGTCTAGTCTAGTCACTAGTGTTCTAACAGCCGGGTACCGGTCTAGTCTAGTCACTAGTGTAATAACATATACTGTAGATCCCAGGGTACCGGTCTAGTCTAGTCACTAGTGTTCTAACAGCCGGGTACCGGTCTAGTCTAGTCACTAGTGTAATAACATATACTGTAGATCACATAGTATAAACCAGGGGTCCTCAACTAGAAATGCTGAAGGTCCACTAATAATTTTTGAAAAAGACTAAGGTCCGGTCCCATGAGCGCGGCGCGGGCCACGCAGCGGCCAGCGGGGCTCTATATTTTTTTGTACAGTCACACCAAGGCAAGCTTATACAAATCGGATCCCCTCCCAACCAACCAATACTGGGGTGCAGAGTATAGAAATAAATTGTTTCACAAATATTCCCCTCCAAAAATTCACAGCAAATGAGAGGTATTGTGTTGAGGCACAAAGAACACTTTTAGTAAAAAAATAATAATAATCCGGTCGTGGACCGCGGTCCGCCTATTGAGGACCCCTGGTATAAACTGATAGAAAATACCTACTTGTCTTTAACCCATTTAGACCCATTTAGAAATTTAAAAAATGTCTTCTAAATCCAGTTTTCTGAAAAACCTTATGTTTCTATGTCAGTGGTTCTCAAACATTTTCATGTCAAGGACCCCCAAAAATATATGTAATTGGCCGCGGACCCCCAATCTTAAAACGTGTTGTTCCAGGAACACCCCCAGAAGCAAAGATGAGTTAAAACGTAACGTAAAGTAAAAAAGATAAATAATAATAATACTTTTTTCCACCACTGGGTATAAATAGCTTCCTGATAAAAGGATAGAAGGTATTCCATGACACTATTTTAATGAGTAGGATTTTTATCAGTGTTAAGAATCGACTGCATGTCCAAAAAAAAAGGCAATTTTTTATCTATTTCACAAAAACCAAATCATCGCAGTAATGACCGACGAAATGCAAAGAAAACACATTTTTCGCCATTCAAGTATCTCGCGCGCACGCACACACACACACACACACACACACACACACACACACACACACACACACACACACACACACACACACACACACACACACACACACACACACACACACACACACACACACACACACACACACACACACACACACACACAATGCCATCCAATCCCCCATCCAATCAGACCGCAGTATTGCGCATTATATAAATGAATACATGAATGCGTAATGTGGAGGGGCAAAAAAAACAGAAAAGAGCCAAGGAGAATACAATGAGCCCCGATCCCCTCTGGGAACGGGCACATTATTCACAATAGATGAGAACACAGTTCATATTAGCAGTGAGAAGGGAAACCCCCCTCCCCTTTCTCTGGCTTTACCATCATGCACTTATACTCTGTCTTAGTGAAAAATAAGGGCCAAAGTTGCAACTGTATACGTCCTTTGTCTAGCGCTTCCTTCTATAACCGATTCTCTTCGCCAGAAATAGCACATTGCGACGCGTCGTGAGCTTGTAAATCTGTGATTTCTGGCAAATGTGTGTGTGTGTGTGTGTGTGTGTGTGTGTGTGTGTGTGTGTGTGTGTGTGTGTGTGTGTGTGTGTGTGTGTGTGTGTGTGTCCCCACCCCCAGACATTATGCAACCACTTTAAACCCATTGAGACCAGATTCTATACAAAATGTCTTCTAAAATCATGACAGCTTTTTCTGACCACTGACATGTTTCTATGTCAGTGGTTCTCAAACTATTTCGTGCGTCAAGGACCCATCTGTATTTGGCTGTGGACCCCAATCTGAAAATAATTATGTTGGTCCAGACCACCCCCCCCGAAGCACATATTTGAGTTAATAACGTTCGCTGTGGAAGAATATTATATTCAAAGATCTGCACGCGTTAACGATCTTTCAAAAATAGCAGATCTACAAGCTACTAACAGCTAAAGTTTTACATAAGGGTTAAAGGCCTGACATCGAAATTTAAAAAATGTCCTCAAAATCATGACAGTTTTCTGAAATACCTATGTTTCTATGTCAGTGGTTCTCAATATTTCATGTCAAGAACCCCAAAAATTATATGTATTTGGCCGCCGACCCCCATCTGAAAATATGTTGTTCCAGTGACCTCCCAGAAGCAAAGATTTGAGTTAAAAACGTTCGCTCTGAAAGAATGTATATTCAAAGATTTGCACCACATTTTCACGATTTTCCAAAAATAGCAGATCTACAAGCTCGTAGCGCGTATAACATAATGCTTTAAAACACCAAAAGGGGTTCCCGCCCCAGAATGGTTTAAAGCGGTTATATAAGCTATGAGGTGACACCGACGCGTCCTCAGGTCTAAATGGTTAAAGTCCATGCTTTAAATGTAATACCAAAAGTATAATATCTTATTAGCGGAAAGATAAGGTTTTCAAAAAGGAGCAAGTGGGTTTCACACTCATCTCAGAATCTAGCCTTTCAGATTATGCCCTGAGGTATAGGATAGTGAAGATAGACATAAACAAAACAAAACACAAGCTTCCTTATGTAATAAATATTGTTGCCTAAGAATATATATTCGCTTAGTGTAATTAAAGCGCGTCAACACAACAAAAGGCAAACGTGCGTATCATCATTTCATATACCGGTATATACTTTTAGTTTTTAGTTAACCCCGCACCACGCTTCTGCATCATGAGCTAATCCATATTAAGAAACAGCAATTGGCTACGAAGATTGAATCATGCCCTTGTTTCAATTTTCCATGTAATTAAATCAGCCACTGAGAAAGAAAAGGGGGACAGGGGGACGGGGGAGGAAAAAAAACGATGTAAGCTTGTGTATGATTTAGGGAAAATTAGCATTTTTAATCACAGTACATTACTTTAATAACTCAATAAATCTGTGGCAGCTGGAGCATTTGAGAATGTTGTCACAGCCACTTAGTTCTGCATTTGCAAACTAATACGGAGCCTGATGAGAATCAAGCCATATGAGAGAGAGAGAGAGAGAGAGAGAGAGAGAGAGAGAGAGAGAGAGAGAGAGAGAGAGAGAGAGAGAGAGACCAGGGCTCTGAGAAAATAGAGTGGGTGAGAGAGAGAGAGAGAGAGCGAGAGAGAGAGAGAGAGAGGAGAGGAAAATAATAAGAGACACATTTGACAAGTGTTTGCGACTGTGAATGTAATCAGTAACACGGGGGGACGGGGCGACACGGCACTTTGGGTTCGGGGGGTTGAGCTGCAGCACGCAGGGAACGGGAGGAGGGGGCCCATGTTCCTCTCCTTATTAACTCCTTAATCCTCAATTAGCTCATGTGTCACGGTCCCCGCATGGCGCCTGGTCATGACGCCTTTTTTGTCGAGTGTTGTTGTTTTTGTTGTTGTTTAATATGTTGCCGGGGTCGTTTCGCGGCAGCTTGGCAAGCGCGTGCAGGGTCTATACAAACAACACACTTAACAGCAGTGTTGTTTTTGGCAGCAATTTTTTTTATTTTAGTTTTAGTCAGTCTCTTGAATAGTTTTCATTTTGTTTTAGTCACATTTTTTAGTCACCTGGAATGTTTTAGTGTTAAGTCTAGTTTCAGTCGACTAAATATCATACGATTTTAGTCGACTAAATCTACGGTTGATTTAGTCGACTAAAATGTATTTTGGCGGGCCTTGATGCCATCGTAATGACAGATTTTTTCGCGCTGAGCTTGTAGATCGTCTATTTTCAGCATGCAACTAATTGCAAAATGACTTATACTGGATCTCTAGTCCCTTCCTAACATTTTAGTCTAGTTTTGACGAAATTGTCAGTATATTTAGTCTTAGTTTTAGTCATCATAGCTTATTTTTTATTTAGTTTCCATTTAGTTTTCGTCAGTGGAAAAAGGTAGTTGACGAACATTTTTCGTCTTAGTTTTAGTCGACGAAAACAACACTGTACAGTAGCGCTGCCTGAAGCTCGGAGAGCGAAACATCTCCCAGAGGCCTAGCGGAGACTGCATATGAATTTTGGCTGAGTGGTACAAGTTTGGTCTCTAATTAATGCTGCGGGAGAGCTGAGGTTGGAATCCCAGGCAAAGGAGGACATATACAAGTTGTCTGTAACTTGTATATGTCCTCCTTTGTCTGGGATTCCAACCTCGGTTGCTTGAACCCAACAAGACCCTATAGGCTGATTCTACAACATGTCTTCTAACTGTCCCTAACTGTTTGGTGAAACACACAATGTTTCTACAGTATGTCAGTGGTGCTCAAACCTTTTCATGTCAAGGAGCCCCAAAAGTATAATATACTATTATGCATTTGTCCGTCGACCCGCATCTGAATATATGTTGTTCCAGGTTACCGCCAGAACCAAAGATTTGACTTAAAAACATTCGCTTAAAAAAAAATATATATACATATTCAAAGATTTGCACATATTTTCATGATTTAAAAGAAATAGCAGATCTGCAAGCTCATAACACGTCACTTCGTGCCGGGATATGAGCTTGTAGATCTGCTATTTTCGAAAAATCGTGAAAAAGTGGTTAATGTGCTTTAACCCATTTTGGGCAGGAACCCCTTTTGGTGTTTTAAGCACTATGTTATACTTTAGCTATTATATATATTTATTGAAAAATAGCAGATCTACAAGCTCATAGCACGGCACCGAGTGCCACGCTACGAGCTTGTAGATCTGCTATTTTTGAAAAATCGTGAAAATATGGCGCAAACCTTTGAATATATATTCTTTCAGAGCGTTTTTAACTCAAATCTTTGCTTCTGGGGGGGTCCCTGGAACAACATATTTTCAGATGGGGGTCTGCTGCCAAATACAGATAACCTATAGTTTTTGGGGGTCCTTGACATGAAGATGTTTGAGAACGACTGACATAGAAGACATTTGTAGAATCGTCCTCAGGTCAAAATGGCTTAATGCTTGTATGTACAGTACATTGCACATCGTTTTCCGTATCAGAGCTATACTGTATACATACGTGTATAGCTATAGTGTAAACAAAATCCCACGGCTTTCATTGAGACGTCGTTTCATGCATCTTCTTTACTTTGACACACAACCCAAAGGGAAACGCATGAAAGCATCATTATATTATGGCACACAATCCATACCCTGAAGCAAGCCAGCCGCGCTGCCTGGCATGCACACACACACGCCTGGCATGCACACACGCGGCCCGTCGTGTGCCCGCCTCGCCGTATCTACGCGGCTCCATTCAGAGGAGTCTTATCCCGTTTAGACCTGAGGACGATTCTACAAATGTGACTAGATTTGATCGAAGGACTGCCATTGGATTTTTTTGAATTTTTGTTTTTTCATGTCATATGAAAGCAGGGAATCATAGCTTCAAATTGACATATTGGTTGTTCAGTTTGACCCACCAGTTTTGGAGGTATGGCTTATAGAAAAATGTCTTGCAGGAGTAGTGGAAAAAAGACCAAGCAGAGAAATTTGACTTCTAAGCTTCTTCAAAAATCCTGACAGTTTTCTGAAAAACCCCATGTTTCTACGTCATTCGTTCTCAGACATTTTCATGTCAAGGACCCCCAAGATTATATGAAAATTGGCCGCCGACCCCCATGTGAAAATAATGTTGTTACAGGGACCTCCCCCAGAAGCAAAGATTTGAGGTAAAAACGTTCGCTCTGAAAGAATATAATATTCAAAAGATTTGCTCCCTGCACATTCACGATTTAAAAAAAATAGCAGACCTACAAGCTCATAGCGCTGCACTCGGTGCCGCGCCATGAGCTTGTAGGTCTGCTATTTTTCAATAGCTAAAGTATAACATAATGGCTTAAAACACCAAAAGGGGGTTCCCGCCCAGAACGGGTTATGGTGCTGTGCTGATACACAGAACATTTTGATTCACTTAGCAGGCTTTGTCACGCACCCGTTGGGATTAGAAAGCTGCCCCCGAGAGGCGTGCCGAAAAGCGCACGCACACACGCACGCACTGTAGCACGCACGCACTGTAGCACACACGCACTGTAGCACCAAGTTCCACCAACGCACTGTACACATCAGCACACATGATTTCGTTGAGTAAAACTATGACGAAAAATGTCCGTCGACTGCCTTTTTTCACTGAGGATATATGATACATATACGATTTCAGCTCTGACACTGCAATTAACTCATTTTGGATAAAAATATGAATAAATTCAGTTTTTCTCCTCTGGTGAAAAGCTGGAGGTTGCACGACGGCAGTCCCTCAGTCAAATCCTCAGATTTTAGTCGACTAAATCTACAGTTGATTTAGTCGACTAATGTATTTTGGCGGGCCTTGATGGCATCGTAATGACTGACTTTACACTTGCTGAAAATATCCGATCGGCTATTTTCAGCATGCAACCAAGTATAAAATTACTTATATCTTTTGTCCACTAGTCCCTTCCTAACATTTTAGTCTAGTTTGTATTTGTTGACAAAATTGTCAATACATTTAGTCTTAGTTTTAGTCATCGTAGCTTAGTTTTCATTTAGTTTCCATTTAGTTTTCGTCAGTGAAAAAAAGGTAGTCGACGAACATTTTTCGTCTTAGTTTTATAGTCGACGAAATCAACACTGACCCGTTGGTTGCTCTCTGGGGAGACACGCACGCATCGTTGGGAGGGACTCCTATTGGGAGGGACTCCTCTGGGGAGACACGCACGCATCGTTGGGAGGGACTCCTATTTTCCCCTCTATATCAACGCCTGTGCAGGGAATGCTAAAATAGCAGCGGAGGAGGAGGAGGAGGAGGGCTAAGTTGATTTGACAGGACACGTTACAAGGAAAAGCTATTACAGAGAGCCACGCCGGGGCTGATTTGGTGAGAGGAACGGCCGGGGACCTCGCGCGGCTGCAATGGGGCAGCTCCATCGTGCATTTGCAGATCAGGCGACCGACAGGGTGGATCAGAAGGGGTTTGGATATTAAGCCATTCAGGACGGAGGAACCCCTTTTGGTGTTTTTAAGGATTATGTTATACTTTAGCTATTGAAAAATAGCAGATCTACAAGCTCATAGCGCGAGTGCCGCGCTACAAGCTTGTAGATCTGCTATTTTTTGAAAAATCATGAAAATGTGGTGTAAACCTTTCAGAGCGAACGTTTTTATCTCAAATCTTTGCTTCTGGGGGGGAGGTCCCTGGAACAACGTATTTTCAGATGGGGGTCGGCGGCCAATTACATATCATTTTTGGGGTCCTTGACATGAAATATTGAGCACCATTGATATAGAAACATAGGTATTTCAGAAAACTGTCAGGACGTCAGGCCTAAATAGGTTAAGCCATTGAAACCCTGAGACCAGATTCTACAAAATGTCTTGTAAAATCACGACAGTTTTCTGAAGAAAAAAAAAACAAATGTTTCTGTCAGTAGTTCTCAAACTATTTCATGTCAAGGACCCCAAAAATTATATGTAATTGGCCGCCGACTCCCATTTGAAAATATGTTGTACCAGGGACAAGATTTGCGCCACGTTTTCACGATTCTTCAAAGAACAGCAGATCTACATGCCCGTAGCGCGGCACTTGGTGCCGTGCTACGAGCTTGTAGATCTGCTGTTTTTCCAACAGCTAAAGTTTAAAATAAGGGTTAAAAGCTATAAGACGACACAGGTGCGTTCCCGGTCTTAATGACTTAATGTTCCTCCTCAGTAAAACGCACATCACACAATGGGCTTATATACAGTAGCTCATATTTGCGGGTCTGAAATAGGTATATATCTCACACAACTGGTCGCCCTCTCGTGTCGTACTGTGCCGGCGCGTCTCACTGCAAAGATAGCTGACGTGCAAGCTCACGGCGCATTGCATCGGCGCTGCATTGTGAGCTTGAAGATCTTCTAAATTGTTGGTGCGTGACACCTCCCTACGACAGAGTAAAAATCATCAACAGGTTAACTCTCTCTCACTCCTTTTCCCCCCTCTGTCAATCTCTCTCACGTCCTCATATTACAATTCCGAGGCAATTTCCTTGCCACCGAGACAGGTCAGCAATTGCTGTTGTTATTCTTGTCGCTTCATAAAAAACAGAAAGAAAAACAAAAAATGCGAGCGAGAAAACTGGCAGACTGAAATCATAGTAATCTCTTACATGGAGAAAAACCACCGAAAATTGCCCGTTTGACACTAAGCTATAAAGCGCTTCCTCCTTTCTCAGACCTTAATGTGTTGTTGCTATTGCTGCTATGATCTCATTTAATGAAGAAAAGGCCTGTTTGTGAGTTGCCAAAATATCTCCACATTGTTTGGTCTTTTTCTCAGTGAGTTCTAGGAGGTGATAATTGGTTCAGCACAACTGCTACTATCTGGCAGTGCTAAAGGTTTGGCATGCAGTGTATAATCAGTTGTGTTAGCGAAGGCTCACCACATAACCAGATGTCTGTAGTATAGCCGTACACCACTGGTTCACAAACTTTTTACAATTTACAATTACAATTACAATTTACAATTTAGGCATTTAGCAGACGCTCTTAATCCAGAGCGACTTACATTAAGCAATAACAAAAGCATGGCATACATCACATATGTGACTAAATTTGACTGAGGGGCTGCCATTGGATTTTTTTGAATTTTCGTTTTTTCACGTCATATGAAAGCAGGGAATCATAGCTTCAAATTGACATATTGGTTGTTAAGTTTGACCCCCCAGTTTAGGAGATATGGCTTATAGAGTAATGTCTTACAGAAAACAGAAAATTGAGAAAACAGGCTTGAAAGGTTCACTTTTGTGGTCTCTAACATTACACCTAGCTACATGTTTAAGCATTTATTTCATATTTACGTCGATTTCAGCTCTGACACTTATTTCAGACATGCTCTAGTATGAGTCTGCCTGTGCTATAAACTGCTATATTTTGGAGGAAAAATATAGCAGTGAATATAGCAGGTGAAAAGCTGGAATTTGCGATGGCAGTCTCTCAGTCAAATCTGGTCACATATATAAAAAGTAGTTATCATGAATCATGCGTAAACTAAGAACGTAACAGTCTATGTAAACTATACTATACTATATAATATATTATACATGTGTACTATAAAGTGCTATGACTACATAAAATGCAATTCTAGAGCTGTCTAGGTAACAAGCTATAAGTCTGTTTAAAAAACTATCTAAGTCTACATAATGTGCTATCTAAGGGGCTAGGCTAGGGCAAGTGCTACGGGCCATGGTGGAGTCTGAAGAGGTGGGTTTTCAGACTACGGCGGAAGATTGGGAGTGAGGCTGCAGTTCTGACTGTGATGGGAAGTGCATTCCATAGTTTTGGAGCCAGAAGGGAGAAGAGTTTGGGATGTGTGGACGTGTTTGGGACGTGTTTTCATGTCAAGGACCCCCAAATTGACACTAATTAGCCCCGCGGACCCCCATTTGAAAAATATATGCCAGGGACCCCCCCATAAGAGAAGATCGTTACGGCTCTAGCAGTGATTCTCAACCAGTTTAATTTCAAAGACCCCCCAGTTTGACATGAATTAGGCTACGGTCCCCCATTTCTATCTCTGGGACCCCAATTTATATTGTAAAATCAAAGTTAATTTAACTCTGAGAGTGTACAAATGGAACCAAATTGACCCTACAGATCCATAAGGGTAAACTATCCCTCAATGACCCATGGGGGTCACCGAACCCCACTTTTTTATGTCAAGGACCCCAAATTGACACAAATTAGCCTGTGGACCCGCATTTGAAAAGATATACTGTACCAGGGACCCTCAAACGAGAAGACTTTTACGGCTCTAGAAGTGATTCTCAACCCGCTTAATGTCAAGGACCCCACAGTTTGAAAAGGATTCGTCTACGGACCCCCCGTCCGTCCGGACCCCCCCCCCCCCCCATTAAATGGCATTTCTATCTCTGGGAAACCCAATTTATATTGTAAAACCAATGTTAATTCATTGTACAAATTGAACCAAATGGACCCGTTACACTCTCACAGTACGTTTTAACAGCGGGCGAGCATCGGCCAGTCGCCCATTATCACCCGAAAAGATGAATTATTTGTATCTTTTTGGGCGACATTGCCCCGCCCACTTTTCGACCATCGCCTGTAGTCGCCGGGTCCCATAGACAAATTCCGGAAAATTCGTCCGGCTGTGGCCCGCTGTTAAAACGTACTGTCAGAGTTACAGACCAATAAGGGTCCATTTTGGTTCCAAACTATCATTTAGGGGGGGATCCCCTGGAACTCCCTCAAGGACCCCTGGGGGTCGCCGCCGGACCCCGACTTTGGGAACCGTGAGGTTGTGTAAAGGGACATAACGAAGTCCCGTCTGCGAAGCAAGCCGACTTCCATCAGATATAATGGTCGCACCGTTTGCATTTCTGCAAAGGTCTAACTAATAATACATTGGGCACAGCAGCAGTCAGTCAGTGCAGTGCTCCCATGTTATTACCCGAGATTGTTTTTTTTTTGTGTGTGTGTGTAATTCGGTTGGTCATTACTTTCAAATTACGTGGTCGACTGGGTCCTTTGGAGCGGCTCGTCATCTCTAAATGCACGCTGCACAAGAGAAGTGCCGACTGGAAGGTTCCCAGACTGAGCCAGTATGGACAACCAGTGGTCGTGTATATAAGCTTCACATGTGAACTGGGGAAGTCTGGGGACCAGTGTTGATTTCGTCGACTAAAACTAAGACGAAAAATGTTCGTCGACAACATTTTTCCACTGACGAAAACCAAATGGAAACTGAATGAATGATGACTAAAACTAAGACTAAATATACTGACGATTTCGTCAACAAATAAAAACTAAATCGACTAGTGGACAAGAGATCCAGTCGAAGTCATTTTAGACTTGGTTGCATGCTGAAAATAGCCGATCTACAAGCTCACAACGTGTCGCAGCGCGACACGTTGTGAGCTTGTAGATCGGCTATTTTCAGCAAGTGTAAAATCAGTCATTACGACGGCATCAAGACCCGCCAAAAAACCTTTTAGTCGACTAAATCAACCGTAGATTTAGTCGACTAAAATCGCATGAACATTTAGTCGACTTAAACTAGACTAACAGTAAAACATTCCAGGTGACTAAAACTAAATGAAAACTATTCAAAAGACTATGACTAAAACAAAAATCTAATTTTGCTGCCAAAAACAACACTGCTGGGGACCCAAGTCTGTTTATTTTTAGGGGCCGTCCTATGTCCGGCTTTGAGTGTTTGTGTAAACACAAACATTGAATGCCATTGACCTAGAATGGTCAGCTTTGAGGGTTTGTGTGAACACAAACATTGAATGCCATTGACCTAGAATGGTCAGCTTTGAGGGTTTGTGTGAACACAAACATTGAATGCCATTGACCTAGAATGTCCAGCTTTGAGGGTTTGTGTGAACACAAACATTGCGTAAACACTGATTGAAGACAAAAGTGAGGACACCAATAATTGTGATTGGTTGGATTCTTGAATTCCATTCCAATGGATTCAAGAATACAAAAGGCATATATATATATATATATATTATATACCTTAATCAAATATTTATTTGACCATTTGAGATACACGGCCTCTTTCATGCAGGGATATCTTTTATGAGGAATAAGATGAAATTAAAAGTGCACTGTCTTGTCTTGTCTGTCACATCACATGCAAAAGCACATACTGAGGAGAGACTGTGGCTATACCGAGGTGGGAGGGGGGGGTTAAACCGGCCCACACGTGCGTTCCTCTGCCACGTGCGCGCGCAGACAGCATTACATTCACAGAAGACCAGTGTTGCTTTTTTCGTCGACTAAAACTATGACGAAAAATGTCCGTCGACTACCTTTTTCCACTGATGAAAACTGAATGGAAACTAAATGAAAACTAAGCTATGATGACTAAAAGTAAGACTGATTATACCGACAATTCCGTCGACAAATAAAAACTAGACTAAAATGTTAGGAAGGGACTAGTGGACGAGGGATCCAGTATAAGTCATTTTACACACTTGGTTGCATGCTGAAAATAGCCGATCTACGTACAAGCTCACAATGCGTCGCAGCCAAAATACATTTTAGTTGACCAAATCAACCGTAGATTTAGTCGACTACAATCCTATGATATTTAGTCGACTAAAATCCTATGATATTTAGTCGACTAAAACTAGACTAACACTAAGACATTCCAGGTGACCAATGATAGAACCGCAGAATTTTCGATTAATTTGTCAACTGTTACGTTTAATTGAAGAATTTCGAATGAATCATAGATTAACAATTAACGATTAACATCTTTACATTGATAAACATTATTGATCTGCAACACGGGCCCCATATGGTTTCCGATATGGTATATGGCCAAACATGGCCCCTTTTTACAGTTTACAACTCAACCACTCATGAATGAATAATAAATAAAGGAAAAAAAAATAGATTTCAGTAAATCCACGCATGAAAAAGCTGCACCACGCGCCACTGAAATGCCAAAGCCACTGGAAGCCACGGAGGATAAGTTATCTCCAAACTAATTCCGACTGGCAGTGAGGCAGTACACGACACACTACAAACATTCAACAGCTTTCTGTTCCCTCCAGGTACATTTCTTTTCTTCTTCCAGCCAACACACTCTATACGTTTTCATTTGAGATGAGAAGAGGGGGAATGTTTCTTCTTTTTTCCCCACTCTTGTTTTTTTTTTTCTTGTTATTTTTTGCACTGGCGAGCAGCCAAACCAATTTAATTACATTCCAAATGGGCGCAATCTCCACATAGCAACTGGCCCGTGTTGTATTTCTCAAACTTCCTCCAACATCCTCCTTGACTTTCTCGCAGTAATTGAAATCTTCCACTCTTCCCTCGTCGTTATGCAGAAAGTATACAACGACCAAAGTTAAAAAAAAAAAAAAAAAAAAAAATGGAACAAGGAGATCTGGCTCACGCATGAACGAAGCCGCTTTCGGCCAATTTGTAACCGCAATCGGCGTTGCACTGATACCGTTTTTTCTCTGAAGTCAATTAAAAGAATATTAGCGCCTCGGTGGTGTGCACTTCAAAAATAAGCTATATCATAGCACCTGACTCCTGCCAAAAACACGCCGATTACGTGAGTCTGGTGTCAGCAAAGAAAATCCTGTCTGATGAAAGGTCATCATTTTTTCATTTTGAACTTTTATAGCTCCCCCGGACCATATTGCCTGATCAAAGAAAACAAAAAACACTAAACAAAACATACATTTTCGCTTGAAGCGAAAACATTGAATTTCATACCAATAAGAATCCAGTACTTGTGTACACTGAAAGATATCAAACGACTGAGAAACGGCAGCATTGGATGCCAAAGAGCCGTAGGCTATATAACGCTTTTTGGTACAAACAGGCAAAAACATGCAGTAATTAATAACACAACTCTAGGTGACCTTTGACACGAGATAGATCCAGTCCACGTTTCTCACAGTGTTGCCTGTTCTTATCTGATCACGTTATCCATCATTGCTGAGGTGCAGAGGACGGACGCTTCATCCCTGCGTGAAACATCAAACACTTCTTTAAATTAGCATCGCTGGCAAATCGTTTAAAGTCTCCCAGTCGGACTACTTTTTTTTTTTTTTAATAGCCAAGACGAATTGCAACCTCAGAGAGGTCCTCCCATCTATTCTATACCAACTGGGTAATTATGGAACGGCAGGCACATATATCATACTTTGATTTTTGGCAACTGACTGGGACAGTACTGCGGAACAGCAGGGTCCTGTGGCGGCGTCTGAAACGTATCGGCCCGATACCAGTTGCCTTTCCGTCGATTTCACTCGTATTAATCCATTACGACCCGAGGCCAGAGTCTGTGTGAAACTATTTCATGTCAAGGACCCACAGAATGATCTGTATTTGGCCGCAGATTTGGCCTAGATCAGCTATTTTTTCAACAGCTAAAGTTTAAAATAATGGTAAAAGTGGTGAAATGTTGTAAGGTGACACAGATGCGTTCCTCAGGTCTATATGGGTTAAAATGAGGTATAATATCCAACTGTTGCGTACCGTACCTGGTGGGGCGGGGTGGGTTCCGTAATTGGCTGTAATGTTCGAGGCTTAAGCAAACTTACGCTTTGAAATCCCAAACACAGGTAATCTTCCGACCTACTAGTTCTCCTTCAAAAAAAAAAGGGGGGGGGGGGGGGGGTGAATATGTGTCCCTTGTTGTAACCTTACATTCGCCAACTTTTAAGTAATTGCCCCACTATTTGTGTACCTATACAGCCCCCGACTACTCTCCCACAGATTCTCTCTCTCTCCCTCTCTGAATCTGTCCGAGGGCTGTCCGTACAGCCACATGCCAATGCCTTTGTGTCAAAGATTAAGTGAAACCAGGAGCGCTGGCAGTGTGGTGTGGTGTGTGTGTGTGTGTGTTTGCACAGTGAATACACACACTCAGTCTCAGCTGCACTAACACATCACATACCAATCAGGACAACACCAAAGGGGCTGAAACAGCCAGGACAAGCAGAAAGGACCCACTATCACCACACGCAGCAGAGGGCAAGAAATACCACTAATCTGTGTTTGGGGTTTTGAGACATTCACGTGTGTGAACGAACACACACACACACACACACACACACACACACACACACACACACAGACACAGACACAGACACAGACACACACACACACACACACACACACACACACACAAAGTCTTAGTGCTTTTTCTGGTCCTATAACTTCAAAGTAGCAGTTTTTGTATTGACCTGTGCTTTCGTTGAACTGTACCCATTCATTCTGCACACTGTGAAAAGAAATGTTCAATCAATCAATCAATAGGCCACTGTGTGTAGGCCTATAACGATATCAGCGGAAGAGGCGATTTCCTTTCTCAGTGCAATGCACGGACAACAACAACAACAACAACAGCAGCATAAACTTTAGGTAAAACGCAAAGCGAGTATGACGATATCGTGACGGCAAAAACACAAGAGCGCCGATGGGCGGTTGAGGGGGTTGGGGGGGATGGGGGTTGCTAGACTGAAGCGTGAGGAAGAGCCTGGAGGGACCGTGGGTCTGCAGCGATAGGGAAGGGGAGTCACACACACACTTGGCATAGTGAGGTATATGGAGACATACAGTTGGAGGCCATCGATATTGTCCTTTTCTTTTTGCTGAGGTTTGCGTGATCTGCGCAAAAGGACCTTTTGGTGTTTTAAACATTATGTTATAATTTAGCTATTGAAAAATAGCAGATCTACAAGCTCATAGCGCGCCACCGCGTGGCGCGCTACGAGCTTGTAGGTCTGCTATTTTTGAAAAATCGTGAAAATATTTATTTCAGAAAACTGGAGGATTTAGAAGGATTTTTAAAAATGTTGAGGTCAGGCCTAAATGGGTCAAATGATAAGGGACAATATCGGTGGCACCCAACTGTATGGAACAGAGCAATGGCAGAGGACCAATCCTCCATGTGCCCGTGTGTGGCTGACTTAAGTTCCATCCAGAGCAATCCTGAGAAAGACAAGAACAGCGGTATAGAGCGCCGAAGTCCTGACGTCACTCGCTCATCAAAGTCAAAGTCGTACGATTTGTCACACGTTACCGCAGTGAAATTTGTTCTCCGCATTTGACCTCTTGGAGCGGTGAGCCGCGCCGCACTCGGGAATCATTTGATTAGTAGATTTGACCCCCCAATCCAACCCTTTGATGCTGAGTGCCAAGCAGGGAGGCATTGGGTATGACCCGGCCGGGGATCGAACCCCCGACCTCCCAGTTTCAGGGCAGACACTCTAACCACAAGGCCACTGTCTGGTCCCCTGGTTCTGCCCGGTTCATGGAAGTCATTTCTCTATGGAGAATAACATGGGGTCATCTTAAAATCGTCTCATATAAGCATTGTGGTCCAAAAATAAACAAGCCGTCTCTGTGTTATTGTCAGGGAGGTGTCTCTGTATCGTTTGCGACAGTCAGTCACTCATATATGATAGTCTGTTTCTAGCGAAAATCTAACTAATTCAGTAGCAGTAACAATAGCGTTTTCTCTCAATCAGTTGATTCTTCATATCCATATGAGTGTAAAGGCCGGGATGACATGTTTTTTTTCAAACACATTTCTTATATGAGGCGGTCTAAAAATCCCCCTATGGGGATTACAATGCAAATAAAAAGTACATGAACCTATGGATTTGCGCCCTCTACCGATATTGACGCCAGACTTCGGTGCTCTATTGCGATGGTAATGGAGTGGTTAGCACCACTCAAAAATAACATAAGCGAGAAATGACAGAGTTACCGTGTGCGTGTGGGGGTCCCCGGAACATCTGGACCCCCAACAACGTGCCCAGAGGGCCGGCCCGGTTCCGGCGACCCGCCCCACGTCCGAAACGGTCGAGAAATGACAGCGATACCAAGTGGGGTGCCCAGGGGGTCCCTCTACTGTACTGTACTGTACTGTCACACCCGAAATCACGTAATGGTTCATAAAAACTCTTCCCATCATGCACCTGTTCATTGGAGTGGCTGCACCACTCATAAACCTGTATGCACGTGACGCGACATACCCGGAAGTTATGTGGGAACGCCTACTGAGTGGCAGCAAAAAGATCACATCCATCACATAAATTGTTAATGAGATGTGTTCATGAGATGATGTATAATGATAAGAGCGCCCCTCACTTCATACAGGTGTGATTTTTTTAATATAGCCTATATGTTTTATATGTTTATTTGACATAGGGCCTACAAAAACATGTATCAAATTAACAAAATATATTTTTATTGGATCTGGGCCCTCTTCCGCTAGTTAATCTTTTCCCCATATTCGAGGAATATTCAAAATTCTAATATTAATTTAGCAGCAAACGTGAAGGATCTGGGGCACCGTCTGTCTAATGTAATGTACTGTATGTGTGACAACAGATGTGTCTTTATAAATTATTCCTTGCATAGTATGGCGTAAGGTGTGTGTGTGTGTGTGTGTGTGTGTGTGTGTGTGTGCGCGCGCGCACTCGTGCACATGAACCTTGAACATGCATGCGTGTGTACTTATATGAGTGAGTAAAAAAAGTGCCTGTCTTATCTGTTTTGGTGCATGCATGCATACACAATCATATTTATGCCATACAAGTGTGGGCCTGCTAGTGCGTATGTGTGTGTGCGCGTGTGTGCGTGCGTGCGTATATGTTTTGCATGCATTCTTGTACATTGTATGTGTGTGTGACTGTGTGTGTGTGTGTGTGTGTGTGTGTGTGTGTGTGTGTGTGTGTGTGTGTGTGTGTGCGTGTGTGTGTGTGTGTGTGTGTGTGTGTGTGTGCATGCGTGTCAGTGTGTACTCAGTGGGCCCACAGGCTCAGACAGTGGACCAGAGCAGAGAGAACCAACCATCTCCGGGTGTGTTTGCTCAGGACGTGCCTCAGGAAGCTAAGACAACTGTTCATGTTTGCCCAGGCCTCGCAAACCTCTCTTAATACACCCCAACAGACAGCTGCATTCTTCCACCAAGCCAACCAACGCCGTGTTTGTCCTGCGGAAAGCTGGCCCCGATTGCGCCGACCTTCGCCGATTTTTTCTTCCGAGAATATTAATATAGTAACAGACGTCTTCGAGGGCATTTTGCCTGCAAATATGGCATTCCAGGTGTGTAACTCTTGAGAGTGTACTTGTGGCGAGGTCCATTTGGTTCCACTTGTACACTCTCTGAGTTAAATTGCTATGGTCCAATCACAGCTAAGCATAACATGGGTTAGACAAACCTCTCCACCATTAGTTTTCCTATATGATAACATTGTTTTAAAAAAGAAATGCCACGCACATATTTTTCCAGTACATACAGTATGGCAGGCCTTGTTGACGGATTTGGAAGAGATTTTGAAGGTCTGGTTCCAAAAATGAACCAGTATTTAATGTGTAAAATCCATGATATTTACATTGGAATGAATGAGCCCGGCTGGAAAGTGGGAGTGTCTTAAGTGGGAGAGGCCGGGTCTTAGCTATAGGTGAATTGCATTGTGGTCGGCCATTAAATACAGACAAGACACAGAACATGTGTTTGATATGTGTGTATGGGGCCTGAGAGTGTACAGATACTGTAGATATTGGCCTGCGCCTGCATGCATGCATTCACGCACAAAAGGAAATTAAGCGTCTCTCTCTCTCTCTCAGCATCTGGCCGTTTAGTCCACCTGAATCACCCATGGCTGTCAGTCGGTCCACCTGTTCATGTCTCCCTGCTCTCCCTCCCTCACTTGCCTCAAGAAATCATGTCACACCAGCGGTGCAGTGGGAATGGGATCAAACACCGCCTTTCACAAAGAAAGCTGACAGCCCAATCCCCCCGTCATGACATTGTTATATATATATATATCCATATATATATCCCATTCTGGGCGGCAACCCATTTTGATGTTTTAACCATTATTATAAACTTTAGCTAATTAAAAATAGCAGATCTACAAGCTCATAGTGCAGCACAGAGTGCCACACTATACGAGCTTGTAGATCTGCTATTTTAAGTCTTTGAATATATATTCTTTCACAGCGAGCGTTTGCTTCTGGGGGGGGGGGGGGGGGGGGTACCTGGAATAACATATTTTCAGATGGGGGTCGCCAATGACTAGTCTAAACTAAGTATGCACCCCGGGTCGCCCTACACATACATATAATTCTGTGGGTCCTTGACCCACTTGAAAATGTTTGAGAACCACTGACATAGAAACATGGGGTTTTTCATAAAACTGTCAGGATTTAGAAGAGATTTGTGAATCGTCCTCAGGTCTAAATGGGATATATTATAGTAATGTTATTGTATGGTGTTGTTATGGTGGTATATAAGCCTGCTAGGCTTGAGTTGGGTGGCCTCCCTTTGCCTTCTTATCAGCAGACACTGCTAATGATCAGAAGTGACACTTCCACTCGCCGATATCCGGGGGGAGAGTTATATGCTTATATAGTTTGTACTTTGTCCCGACCTACACTGGCGTCACTCTCCGAAAATGGCCGGCTTGTAGAGCTTGTAGATCGTCTACACTGCCGGGCGTACGATGAAGTATAAATGGGGATGATTCAAGGCCGACCGGGCCCGGTCCCTATCCATGCAGGACCGGGCCCGGTCCCTAGCCATGCAGGACCGGGCCCGGTCCCTAGCCATGCAGGACCGGGCCCGGTCCCTATCCATGCACCGACCGGGCCCGGTCCCTATCCATGCACCGACCGGGCCCTATCCATGCACCGACCGGGCCCGGTCCCTATCCATGCACCGACCGGGCCCGGTCCCTATCCATGCAGGACCGGGCCCGGTCCCTATCCATGAACCGACCGGGCCGGTCCCTATCCATGCACCGACCGGGCCGGTCCCTATCCATGCACCGACCGGGCCCGGTCCCTATCCATGAACCGACCGGGCCGGTCCCTATCCATGCACCGACCGGGCCCGGTCCCTATCCATGCAGGACCGGGCCCGGTCCCTATCCATGCAGGACCGGGCCCGGTCCCTATCCATGCGGGCCCCGGCCCGGTCCCTATCCATGCGGGCCCCGACCGGGCCCGGTCCCTATCCATGCGACCGGGCCCGGTCCCTATCCATGCAGGCCTGCACAACTTTCCACACTTTGTAAATGTTTTCTTTTTCCCACCCTCCCTCCCTCCCTCCCTCCCTCCCTCCTTCACTTTTCTTTCCCACACCGTCCCTTCCACCTTCCCACCTTCTCTCCCCTCTCTTCCCCCCCTTTAGTGTTTCATTTCCTGCTCGTGTGCTGCGTATACATACTGCAGACAGCGGTGGATATAATAACACCCCGATTCAAAAGGAGGGGGGGGGGGGGGGGGGATAAAAAGAAGGGAATACTAATATAAAAAAAAGAAGGCTACGTTATTCCATTCCCTACATAGAGGTGATGCAGTAAAAAAAGCAACACATTTTTGGTGACGGGATCGTAAGGGAGTTGGGGAGTGGGGAGGGGGGGAGGGGGGGGGGGGGAGTTCTTGGCGGTTTGAGTGTGAAAGTGAGGCATGATGAGCTCCATCTGGACTTGTTTGATATGTTGGATTGTTATGTTCGTAGTACGCTCATTTGGTAATCACGCTAATTTACTTTACAAAGCCTTAGCTGCTCTATATCCCATTTAGACCTGAGAACGCATCTGTGTCGTCACCTCATATAGCTTTTTAACCACTTTAACCGTTATTTTTAAACGTTAGCCGTTGAAAAATAGCAGATCTACAAGCTCATAGCGCGGTGCAGATCTGCTATTTTTTTGAAAAATTGCAAAAAACGTTTTTAACTCATATCTTTGCTTCTGCGGGGTGGGGTGGGGTGGGGTGGGGTGGGGTAGGGTGGGGTGGGGGGGGGGGGGGGTCCATGGAACAACACATTTTAAGTTGGGGGTCTCAGCTCATAATGGGTTATACAAATGTGCCATGCGGAATAGCTGCTCGCCTAATTGCAACGGGGAGGGCAAAAAAGAAAAAGAAAAGAAAAGGCTTATTTCATAACAAAATTGCAATTACCCTGATTTCCTTGTTAAAGTAAATATTGTAACACCTAAATCAAAACAAGTGTTCTTTGCTCTGTGTGTTACACCGCTAGTAGCGAGTTTGCTGCCATTAATTATCCAAGAAATGGAGCAATTAAAAAAAGTTGTGCCAAAAGACAATATATTAATATATTAAGCACCGTCGTCACTCGTCAGTGGTGTAAAGTAACAAAGTACATGTGCACAAGTGCTGTACTTAAGTACGGTTTTGAGGTACTTTACTACTACTTACTACTAAAAGAATACTTTTACTACATATCAGAGGCGATTATTGTACTTTTACTCCACTACAATTATCTGAAAACGTTAGTTACTTTGTAGATTTTGATTATTATTACAAAAAAACATGCATTAAACACTTCATTCCTATATACATTTTGGCCATTTGAAAATAGCCGACCTACAAGCTCTCAATGCGTCGCGATGCGACGCATTGAGAGCTTGTAGATCGGCTATTTTCAAAAGATTTTCATACATTTGAAAACTTGAAATGGGACCTTCCGTATAATCAGTACTTTTACTGTTTTGGTATAGGCTACTTTAAGTATTTTTGATACTTTTTACTTAGGTAAAACATTTTTTCCCACCACTGAGCACCGTGCAGCTCGCTAAGGAGAGGATGTTGAAACCGTTGCAAAAAATAAAAAAAATGAAAAGACAAGAAGAGATGCACACTTCCTGACCTACACACGCACGCAGGCACTTCCTGACCTACACACGCACGCACGCACGCTGGCAGGCACACACACACACACACACACACACACACACACACACACACACACACACACACACACACACACACACACACACACACACACACACACACACACACACACACACACGCTAAATGTCAAGCAGCAACATGACATGCTGTTGGTCTTGTTTGCTGCAACAATAAAAAGCCTCATAGTAATTCTACCAGTGGTGGAAAAAGTACTTTTTTTGTACCTAAGTAAAAGTATCAATACTGCAGCACTGTAGAAATACTCTTGTTTATACAAGTAAAAGTCCGGGATTCAAAATGTGACTTGAGTAAAAGTACAAATGTATTGGCATCAAAATGCACTTAACCCATTCTTTTGGTGTTTTAAGCATTATGTTGTACTTTAGCTATTGAAAAATAGCAGATGTACAAACTCATAGCGCGGCACCGAGTGCTGCGCTACGAGCTTGTAGATCATGCTATTTTTGAAAAATCGTGAAAATGTGGCGCAAATCTTTGAATATGTATTGATTGATTGATTGATTGACGTCTGGGGCGTCCCTGGAACAACTTATTTTGAGATGGAGGTCGGCGGCCAAATACAGATCAGTCTGGGGGTCCTTGAGATGAAATATTGTGTACACCACTGAATTCTACCATGGGTTTTGCTCGGTATGGGGCGGTGTGTATTATGATTAGAGAAGGCTACTGTCCCAACGAACAGCAGGGAACGATGATATCTTTAGACAAGCGAAAGGTAAAACACGTCCACTTGCAATAGTTTCGATTCATCACATTGTTTTCTTGGACTCTCCGCCCAACGACTCTGCCAATTCTACCAATAAGTCATCAGTGGAATATCAAAAGGGGAATACTTTCTTCATGGTACGTTGTTCGTAGACAGAGAGATCTGTGAAACATCCCCGAGCGCTTTATTATATGGTTTGAAATGCTATCGGGCGCTGCAGCACAGCCGAAAGAAACAATAAAAGAAAACCTGCTGTGAAAAGCTACTGTCTTGCTGTGAAATACTGCCCCTTTTCTTTTTTGTAGACCTCATATTACAACAAGGCACCGAGCGTGGAAATGGTTAAGTAAATTGGATGAAGCATTCTCTCTCTCTCTCTCTCTCTCTCTCTCTCTCTCTCTCTCTCTCTCTCTCTCTCTCTCTCTCTCTCTCTCTCTCTCTCTCTCTCTCTCCTCTCTCTCTCTCTCTCTCTCTCTCTCTCTCTCTCTCTCTCTCTCTCGCTCTCTCTCTCTCTCGCTCTCGCTCTCCCCCTCCCTCCCCGCCCCCCCCCCACCTTCATTCTTTAGTGAGATCCATCAATCAACATTTCATGCAGCTCTCGGTCTTGAACCACACCAAATGCACTAGAACAATAAACGTCTGTCTTTCAAGTCGCTATCTGGACTGGAACACATCTGGCGGCAAGCCTCATTTTGGGTTTCCACGCCGCTGAGTGACATTACAGACTCAATGGCTGTAGCTGAAAAATAAAGCAAGCCCCTTAAAAAAGAAAATCACTCAATTTTTTTCCCTCTACTCTCCGTCCACAGACCTTGCTCTCTCTCTCTCTCTCCCCCTCCCCCCCCATTATATTCCGTGCGCGCGCACGCACACACACACACACACACACACACACACACACACACACACACACACACACACACACACACACACACACACACACACACACACACACACACACACACGTAAGTGTGTGTGTGTGTGTCTGTCTGTCTGTATGTGCGTGTGTAGAATGCGTACAGATGTGCACACACGCACGTACGTGCACGCACACGCACAGTACTACAAGCCATGCAAGTATAACCCCCCCTCCTAAATGCTATTCCACCATCCCCCATCCCCCAACCAATCAAGAAGTGAATATAAAACAGCAGAGGGAAGCTGGGGTGCAGGGAGGGAGGGAAGGGGGGGGGGGGGTGTAACGATACATTTTAACAGCTATATACGATACGTATCACGATACATGGTTGACGATACGATACATGGACGATATTGGTTTATTATGGCGATACGATACGATTCAATGATTTGAAATCGATACAGTAACTATTTTGCAAAAACATTAAATATGTGTGAAACGTGTGGATAGTGCAGGTTTTTTAAAGGAAAATATGTATTATTATGGATATAAATAAATAAGTAAACAGTGATTCTCTGGCAAATTGATGGACATTGTATCTGAACGCATTATGGACAAACCCACAACATGAACACAGAGAATACACACATTATGGACAAACCCACGCCTTGACATGAACACAGGGAATACACACATTTTTCGATAGACCAATTGGAGCTATATGGAATGGAAAAGTAATTAAACCCATATTTTTATTTTTTCTTCTTAAAATTCATAAATAGTACAATGCACAAGAATTGATATAATTACAATATAATTCATATAATATTGATAAAATTGATAATTGCAAAACGATTCAATACCGATTATTTCCATTGCAAAACGATTCGATACAAAGTCAAACGATACGATATTTGCGAATCGATATTAGTTTATACTATAGATATATTTCGATACAGTTACTATATCGTTACACCCCTAATTCATACGACGGCACTGCAGGCAGACCCCCAAAAAATAGAAGAATTATTATTTTGATCAACGTTTGCCTGTTACTCTCCCCGTGGTACCACGTCAATACAGCATGGAATTGGGGGGAAATAAATCGTATCCAACAAAAACAAAATAAGTTTTGGGTCTGAGAGGCTAAATCCCATCAAATCGTGGTACGTGCCACGGTCCCACCATTTGATGAGATTTGGCCTCTCAGACCCAAAACGTATAGAATATCTTGATATCGTTGGATAAGACTTTTTCCACAACTCCGTGGCTCAACTGCCAAATAAATGATGGGCTAATGATATGAAAAGGGTTGAAAACCACTGTTTTAGGTGGGTTTTTCTGAGCGTTCCAGGCAACAACCAGCACATCAGGAGCACTTAAGGGTTCAGTGTCTTGCTCAAGGACACTTGAGGACAGCAACTCTGGGGGAGCCCGGGTTCGAACTGGCAACCTTGCGGTTACCATCCAGCCACTCTACCCCTGAGCCACCGCCGCCCCGTGTTAGCGCCAAGGAGAAAACGGAGGAGGAAGCTAGCGCTCGCTCAACCCATAACCAACTAGGCTACAGTGTAACGAGAGACAGTGGTGGGGAAAATAAGTACTACATTTTTTTTAGTACTTAAGTAAAAGTATCAATACTGCATTGTAGAAATACTCTGTTACAAGAACGTCATTCAAAATGTACTTGCGTAAAAGTATACAAAAGTATGTCAAAATGTACTTAAAGTAGCAACAGTAGAACGTACTCACTATGCTCTATGCAGAATCGCTCATTTCAAGTTTTCAAATGTATCAAAATCTTATGAAAATAGCAGATCTACAAGTTCACAATGCGTTGCGATGCGACGCATTGTGAACTTGTAGATCTGCTATTTTCAAATGGCTGAAATGTATATAGTAGCTAACAAGTAGCTAACAAGCAACTAAAGTTTTCAAATAAATTTAGTGGAGTAAAAAGCACAACATTTGCCTCTGTAGATATAAGTGGCGTAGAAGTAAAAGTACTGGCAAATATAAAATACTCAAGTGAAGTACAAATACCGAAAAAAAAATGTACTTGTACACTTAGTACTTTCCACACCACTGGCGAGAGAGAGAGAGAGAGAGAGAGAGAGAGAGAGAGAGAGAGAGAGAGAGATAGAGATAGAGATAGCTATAGAGATAGAGATAGAGAGAGAGGTGGAGCGCGGCTGCAGCGTGCACGTTTCACGTGCACGTGGACGGAGGCCATGATGATAATTGAGGTTAATGTGAGTTAATAAAGGCCACAGGGGGGTTCAGTTCAGTCAGGTGGCGGCGAGGCCGTTTCGGTTCAGGATTGACCTCGAAAAGACTTGAAACACGTTCCCTCCACCTGACAGTGTCGACAAGACATGAGATCCGGTATAAGAAATGTTACACGTGGTTGCATGCTGAAAATAGAAGATCTACAAGCTCACATTGTGAGCTTGTGGTTCGGCTACAGTCTTTCAGCAAGTGTAAAATCAGTCATTACGACGGCATCAAGGCCCGACAAAATACAGTTTAGTCGACAAAATACAGTTTAGTCGACTAAATCAACTGTATCTGTATCTTATGATACAGTATGTAGTCGACTCAAACTAGACTAACACTAAAACAGACTAAAACTAAAGGAAAACTATTCAAGAGACTATGACTAAAACCAAAATGTGGGGTCAAAATCAACACTGTCTGAGTCTGACACAACTGTGTTGCTCTCTCCTCGAGTCGGTGATATGTTAACACTTTGATTGCTGCAAGATCTCAACAGGCCTATTTGGATGTTGCTGCCGTTTAACATTGCACAAAGGCCTTGTTCGGGGGCCCACAGTAAAATGTTCTCTTATAGCGAGAATCACACGCCTACATCAAAAGAAAGCTGAACTTGTCCACTTCAATTAAAAAAATACATTTTGATTTTACCATGTTCCATTCTGGAGATATTGACCTTTTTGCAACACCTGCATTTGCCTGGAAGTGGTTATCTTGAACAGCGAGCAGAGTTATGGATGGTTTAAAGTCAGAGACATTGACAGGCAGATATAAAATTGAACCCAATAAATATCCTATACATCCTATACACCGAATGAAAGCCCTGAATGTGTACTTTTACGAGGAAAACAGTAAACATTGATCCCATCTACAGTTAGACAGTAATTGGTTATTGAATGCAGCTTGTGCCCACCAGATAACTTCAGAGAAGACATGGACGTGAACTCCTCAATATTCACAAAATAAGGCCTATAGCGACATATAAATACTATATACCGTATGAAACAGAAGACTCTCTGCTTTCATAAGGAAAAAAATTGTACTGTAATAATAAAAAAATCACACCCCTGTGAAGTGAGCAGTGCAACTCTACTTCTCTACTTATTCACTACAGCTCGCTATATACGGACTGAGGCAGAAAGTCATGTAAACCTTTTATTTACAGTTTGGTCTGTAAACTTCTACTGTAATAATAAAAATCACACCCCTGTGAAGTGAGCGTTGCAACTGTTCTGTACTTATTCACTACAGCTCGCTATATACGGACTGAGACAGAAAGTCATGTAAACCTTTTATTTACAGTTTGGTCTGTAAACTTCTACTGTAATAATAAAAATCACACCCCTGTGAAGTGAGCGGTGCAACTGTTCTTTATAGTTGCGCGGTGCAACTGTAGAGAACAGTTGCACCGCTCACTTCACAGGGGTGTGATTTTTATTATTACAGTAGAAGTTTACAGACCAAACTGTAAATAAAAGGTTTACATGACTTTCTGTCTCAGTCCGTATATAGCGAGCTGTAGTGAATAAGTACAGAACAGTTGCAACGCTCACTTCACAGGGGTGTGATTTTTATTATTACAGTAGAAGTTTACAGACCAAACTGTAAATAAAAGGTTTACATGACTTTCTGCCTCAGTCCGTATATAGCGAGCTGTAGTGAATAAGTAGAGAAGTAGAGTTGCACTGCTCACTTCACAGGGGTGTGATTTTATTATTATTACAGTACAATTTTTTTCCTTATGAAAGCAGAGAGTCTTCTGTTTCATACGGTATATAGTATTTATATGTCGCTATAGGCCTTATTTTGTGAATATTGAGTTCGGGTCCATGTCTTCTCTGCAGTTATATCTGGTGGGCGCAATGTGCATCCACCCAGTATCCAATTTATGACAAACTGTACATGGGATCAATGTTTACGCTTTTCCTCGTAAAAGTACACATTCAGGGCTTTCATTCGATGTATAGGATGTATAGCATATTTATTGTGTTTATTGTTATATCTGCCTGTCAATGTCTGACTATAAACCTTCATAACTATGCTTTCTTTTTGATGATGATTGCCGCCTCGCCTAATCTATCTCACTGCTTTCATTGTTTTGATCGCAGCAACATTGGGGGGGGGGTCATGGGCACATTGGGCAGCAAAAGTCTTGATCCGTACGGCTATAAAAAGTCCCATTCCACCGTTCGGTTCAGAACTATAGTATACGGTGAGACGCGTTGTCATCAGCTGATTTTGTTTTTCAAGCTAGTGTAGGGGAACATGCCTGGGCATGCTAGCCTGGCACGGCCAGACTCATAGCGAGGGTTCACTGATGTTTCCTCCGGGGAAGAATCTTCAGTGAATCCCCGCTATGAGGCTGGCCAAGCCAGGCTATGGGCATGCAGCTTGGGGGCGATGGAGGGGGAAAAAAGCGTCACCCGGCTGTGATGTCGACGAGAAGGAAAAAATGACTTCCACAGATGACAACACCACGGTTTAGGTCGCGGAAAAGTTCGTTATACATTACACCCGGGTCGATTACGTCCCCGACGCGTTCATTGCGGTCTTATCACTACAATTATAATGAATAAAAAAGCGTTACAATCACACGTCTGAGCGATCTCCGATTATGACGGCTCTGCATGGCGATACGTGATCCACCAACGGAACACTGACTTGTCGTGGCGTCCCCTCGATACTGTGGTTAGTTCGTAGTATTGTAGGCTCGGGGATCGTTTGGTCGCTACAGTATGAAGAAGGAAACATGCATCTGTCCATGTGTGTTGCAGATGTTATGCATTGCAATGCCGATCTGGTGCATATGTGTTTAGGCAATAGGCAGCGTTCCGTTCAGCGTTCAACTGGCTTCTACACGTAAAGCGGCCAGCCCTCCTGTTTTCAGGAGGGGAGGGGGGTTTTTGTTTTTTGTTTTTTTTTCTGATCACGTGAGCGGGAGTAAGCAGCAATGATAGGGCGATGGTTCTTCATTGTCCGGGTGGGTAAAAAGATGAATGAAAGTATTCTATAAAAAAGTGATTGAAACGTATTGATACGTGATCCGCACCCGACGTTTGATTAATTGATAACGTATTGATACGCGATCCGCGTTGGGAGTGTTAACAAGCCCAATAGATAGCCTGGGCTGGATTCATCAAACTCGTCCTTCGAGCGAGATCTTTTTTTGAAAAAGATTCATAACAGCAACTCGACTTATATACCGGATAATAAATCCCACTCGCGTAGCCAGTGTGGAAATCCTTGGGATAGTGAGAGTGTGTAGTACTGTATATCACAAAAAGTAAGTATCACCAAGACTATACAAAAGAATAAAATAAAAAATCATGACGGGATTCTAAGCGGTTTATACAATCCATCATGGACATAAATAGCCCCGGTCCTATATGGACCGAGGTGATTAAGTAGCTAACTGGCCAGGATAAACCATTCTATCTATTTTCAGCCGCGCCTGACTTATGACCCTCTCAACACCCTCCCAGTAGCTCCCTCTCTCTCTCTCTCTGAGTCATGTCTGGTCTACAGTACAAAGTATACACACACAGAGCAGAATACATGAGAGCCAAAGAGCTGCATAACATAGTCTGTCTGTTTGAGACTTTTTGTCTGTCACCTTCCACCGTTCTGTGAGTTCAACTCAGTGGCAAAATCTCCTCCTGACCTCCTGACTGTTGTTGTTAATGTATATATCGCTGCATTCCCCTCATAGCTTTTTGTTTTACAAACAAAACTGCTTTAAGTCTGCATGTATAAGATGAAAGTTTTAAGAGGATTTAGAACAAAGACACATTAGATGCGAAACTTGCTTGACATGTCCTCAAAGAAGTGGGTTTAACGTGCATGACTGTACTGATCTTCAGTACAGTCAGTGGTCTGTCCAATCGTTTACATTATGGACAAAGTATATATTATACTCAAGTCTACTCAAGTATTCAAAAGTCCAAATTCCGAAGTAGGCATTCAGAAATTGTCCAACATTACAAAGACTAGACCGGTGCCTTGGCCGTAGAGCACCGAGTCGGTAAGGATGGAAGTTGGAGATCCATGCCCCACCTGGGTATACAATACCCGTTGTATCCGTTTCAGAGTACCCGTTCCACCCATCTGTCTGTGTCCCTTTCATGCCCATATATGGAGATTTCTGTATCCGTCTCTGTGTCCCTTTATTCCTATATATGGAGTTCTGTATCAGGCATGCCCAAATATGAAGTGTTGTGACGTCAGGACAAGCCAGCTCCACATATGGAGATATGGGGGTGATCAGGTCCAGAGCTATTGTACTGGTTCTGGACAACCGGCTATCCGACCGACTCGACACATGGCACTGCAAGCTACAAGCTTGTAGATCAGCTATTTTCGCAACATTTGATCAGCTATTTTCACAAAAAGTGGTTCATTCCTAATGTGTTTTTGTAGGTTTTGGTCACTAGCCCTCACTCATTCAGAATGAATTATTAAAGTTTGAGTGAATGGCGCTCTTAGTACACTTTCATCCACTCTTAGTTAGAGTTGTTCCACGCGGGCCGATACCACCCTCAAGTACTAGTATTCGGCACTCTGAACCGGCCCCGATACTCTGACCCGAGTACCAAAACGAACGAATGCGACGGGAGCAAGTCTGACCCAACACTGCAGCAAATCAGTGCATAAGCATAAATGACAAGTGTAGATCGGAGATCCATCTGTATGAGAAAAACGGGGTAACAAAAATAAAGTACTCGTATCGGTACTCGGTGTCGGAGAGTACTACAAATTAAGTACTTGTACTCGTACTCAGTCTGAAAAAAAATGGTATCGGGACAACTCTACTCTTAGTACTCTCTCATCCACTCTTAGTACTCTCTCATCCACTCTTAGTACTCTCTCATCCACTCTTAGTACTCTCAGTACTCTCATCCACTCTTAGTACTCTCTCATCCACTCTTAGTACTCTCTCATCCACTCTTAGAACCCTCTCATCCACTCTTAGTACTCTCTCATCCACTCTCAGTACTCTCTCATCCACTCTTAGAACCCTCTCATCCACTCTTAGTACTCTCTCATCCACTCTCAGTACTCTCTCATCCACTCTTAGTACTCTCTCATCCACTCTTAGTACTCTCTCATCCACTCTTAGTACTCTCTCATCCACTCTTAGTACTCTCTCATCCACTCTTAGTACTCTCATCCACTCTTAGTACTCTCATCCACTCTTAGTACTCTCTCATCCACTCTTAGTACTCTCTCATCCACTCTTAGTACTCTCATCCACTCTTAGTACTCTCTCATCCACTCTTAGTACTCTCTCATCCACTCTTAGTACTCTCATCCACTCTTAGTACTCTCTCATCCACTCTTAGTACTCTCATCCACTCTGAGAACCCAGCAGAAAACAAAAGTGCATTTGCCACTTCCTTAATGGCTTTATGCACAGAAGCAATCTCAGCCCAGCTGCTCCAGAGAATATAGTGCTGTAGCTACTTATCATTAACTCAAAGACACAATCAGCCTGGGGGGGATCTGGCTTCCCTTCATAACCCTCTGACATCGCTGCTGCTGTTGGGGGGGTAAATGAGCGAGAGAGAGAGAGAGAGAGAGAGAGAGAGAGAGAGAGAGAGAGAGAGAGAGAGAGACAGACAGACAGACAGACAGACAGACAGACAGACAGACAGACAGACAGACAGACAGACAGACAGACAGACAGACAGACAGACAGACAGACAGACAGACAGACAGACAGACAGACAGACAGACAGACAGAGATAAGAGGGCGACTTAACAAGAGAGACACAGAGGGAGACACAGAAAGAAAGAGACAGAGAGAGAAGAGACAGAGAGAGACAGAGAGAGAGAGAGACAGAGAGAGACAGAGAGACAGAGAGAGACAGAGAGAGACAGAGAGACAGAGAGAGACAGAGAGAGACAGAGAGACAGAGACACAGAGAGAGACCCAGAGAGAGAGAGACAGAGAGAGACCCAGAGAGAGAGAGAGACAGAGAGACAGAGAGAGACAGAGAGAGACAGATAGAGACAGAGAGAGACAGAGAGAGACAGATAGAGACAGAGAGAGAGAGAGAATTGTGATCCTGATTAGTGCCAGGAAGTGGCTTCACCAAACAGAACATTACAATGTACACTCTGTAATGATCACTTCTCCAAAAATGAGAAAGAAGAAAAAACCCACAAAAAAAAGACACAAAAAACCCCATAGACGGCGCATACTCCCCTCACGTCATATCACGTTACCAATCTCATCGTTGAACTACAACATCTACAGTAATAGGCAGTCAGTTCAGTTGGGCTACTTGACGGACCAATAAAGGTATAAAGCTCCTTTGAACTGAGCCCAGAGATGAAAACAGCTTACGGTTGTATTTCCCCCCTCCCTCCCTCCTGCTGTGCATTATGTGAGGTATGCACGGGTTAACATTAGAGAGAGAGAGAGAGAGAGAGAGAGAGAGAGAGCTCGGACTGGTCCAGTCAGCAGAATGTTATGAATGGGCACAATGAAAAACCACCAAGTCCACTCTCACTCTGTGTTCGACCCAAGAACGGCTTGCTTCCATGTAATTAACTCCTCTCTGTGTACAGTATGCGGTGCTGCCGCTGGAATAACTTGCTCTTTTTTTTCCTTCTATTTCTACTAAGGTCATGTTTTGAAGACAGAAAGAGAGAGAGAGAAAAAAAAGAGGGAAGAAAAAACAGTTGAACATGGGAAATATTTCCCCCCCTACACCCCGGCCTTTAACTTTGAAGTATCCCATGACTAATACGGCGATTTGGATTTTTTTTTAGCTGAAATGGAAGAGACCACTTGAAAAAAGGGGCGGTGGGTATGTGCTCTACAAAAACAAGCCTGGTTGCTGCGTGCATACAGTATAAAGCACTTATAAAGCATGGCACAACAGGGAATTGCCGTGTATGTATACCTAAGGGTTAAATCATTAAATCATATGCTTCACACATCTTTACCCCAAGGTGTATTGCCAATTAGCCATGCCATTAGACACGCACGCACGCACGCACGCATGCACGCACGCACGCACGCACGCACGCACGCACGCACGCACGCACGCACGCAGGAAACACGGCCGCATTAACATGAACTTAACTATGATATAATTGTACATAATATCACATATACACACCTGCAACGGCTGTACTGTGTGTGCTGCTGATACAGTAAATATTTGCTCTGCGTACATGCAGTGAAAATAGATTCCACATCTACAGTATACAAACAAAGTGACATGATTCTTCAAGAGTCTGTGCAGCTATACAGCACACTAACACAGAGTCTGTGCAGCTATACAGCACACTAACAGAGTCTGTGCAGCTATACAGCACACTAACACAGAGTCTGTGCAGCTATACAGCACACTAACAGAGAGTCTGTGCAGCTATACAGCAGACTAACAGAGTCTGTGCAGCTACACAGCACACTAACAGAGTCTGTGCAGCTATACAGCACACTAACAGAGTCTGTGCAGCTACACAGCACACTAACAGAGTCTGTGCAGCTATACAGCACACTAACAGAGTCTGTGCAGCTACACAGCACACTAACAGAACAGTATAAGAGTCTGTGCAGCTATACAGCACACTAACAGAGTCTGTGCAGCTATACAGCACACTAACAGAGTCTGTGCAGCTACACAGCACACTAACACAACAGTATAAGAGTCTGTGCAGCTATACAGCACACTAACACAACAGTATAAGAGTCTGTGCAGCTATACAGCACACTAACACAACAGTATAAGAGTCTGTGCAGCTACACAGCACACTAACACAGAGTCTGTGCAGCTATACAGCACACTAACACAACAGTATAATTAAGTACTCTCTGTTTAATCTCCGTTTACGTAGTCGCGTGCGCCGGTGTTGCACGCCGAAAGTATATGCGATCTACAAGCTCACAACCCATCAGGCTGCGACACATGTGTGAGCTTGTATAGGTCCATTTTTTTTGGGTGTATTTTGTTTGGGGGTGTGCGTGACACCTGAACGCGACCAAAGCATAACTCAGACTTCATAGTTATAAGAAGGGAGATGGGAATGCGGAGAAACAGCAACTAGTAAATCTATGCAACTTCATTTTCACAGGAGTGGATTTTGCCCCGGGGGGAAGGGAGGGGGAGTAGGTGTGGTGGGGGGGGGGGGGGGGGGGAACTATGCACTAGTCATAATGCTATTTGACAAATAGTCTCTCCCACTAAAACAGGCATTTGCAAAGAGAAGCGGCCTTCAGCGGTGGTATACGCGGTCAAGTGTGTATGTGCCGTGCAAACAAAACCCTCCCACTCACTCATCGAGGGAAAGATGCAGAGGGGGCTTCAAAGAGATTAGGAGGAGATCTTGGGCTAAAGTGAAGATGAGTCACAGCGATTGTGCGGGTGTGAGACGACGCTAGCTTGGACAAGAGTTGAGGAGATCATTGAGAGCCCCGTTGGGCAGAATATTAGAGGAATACAAAAAACAAAGAATCCTTTCCTGTTTGCGTTGTTGTGCGTCCCTGAATTGTTGAAAATTAAGTGGAGATAAAGAGCTTGTTCTTTTTTTTTGGTTAATTAGTTGTATACACACATTGCACAAGCATTATGGCTCTTTGTCTTCCATAATCTTTTTAGGATTTCGCGTGTTGGTCATGAAGAGGATTGTGGTCTAATGACTGGAGGAAAGCTTATTGCGTTGGCTGATATATCTTTGTGAGAGCTTTGCTGAAGCAGGCATGGCCAAAAGTATTCGACACGTTATCGATTACTGCTAGTTGACCAAAATGGCAAAACCTCAACACCACAAGCATCTCTGATTGGACTGACTCTAGTGGAAAGGTCAAGTGCAGTGGTGGAAAGTAACTAAGTACATGCACTCAAGTACACAAAGTAAAATGTACAAGAATTTGTACTGTACTTGAGTATTTCCAATTTCCAATTATTTTACCTCTGCTCCACTACATTTCGGATCCAAATATTGTACTTTTTACTCCACTAAAGTTTTGGTTGAAAACTTTAGTTACTAGTTTTACTTTGTAGATTTTGATTATTATTACATAACATAAACAGTAACCAATTCAGCTCTATAAATACGTTTTGGCCATTTGAAAATTTGCAAGCTCACAAAAATTTGCAAGCTCACAATGCGTCGCACCGCGACGCATTGTGAGCTTGCAGATCAGCTATTTTCAAAAGATCTTGTATACTTTCTTGATCTTGTATACTTTGAAAACTTCAAATGGGACATTCTGCATAACGAGTACTTTTACTTTACGTACTTCAAGTACATTTTCATGCCAATACACTTTAGTACTTTCACTCAAGTACATTTTTGAATTCCCGGACTTCTACTTGCAACGGAGTAGTTCTCCATTGCAGTATTGATACTTTGGCTTAAAATGTTGAGTACTTTTTTCCCACCACACGGTCAAGTGTATTCATGAATCCTTGACATGGGCTCATTGTCTGCCGTTGCATGACTTGCAGCTCCGCGCCCCTGACAGCCATCAATCAATCAGGTGGCAGGAGATCAGCTTGAATGTGGCCAATCAGGTCGAACCTATACCGCTCTCAACTTTCACATACTTCTCATTCCTGACTTATTAGGCCTCTCACGGCAGAGGTATCTCTGATCTACAGCAAACACACGCACGCACGCACACACGCAGTCATTTTCTCTAGGCCTCAGTTCATAACTCTCAAGGATAGGATTTATTCTTATAGGGCTGCAACTTATCGATTCATTAGGCGATTACTTTTTTCGATTAGCTGAATAATTTGATGAAGCACTTAAGCATTATTTCATACTTGGCTGCACAGCGGTGTTGTGAAAAAGCAGTTAGAATAGCAGAGTTCACACGTGGCCTGGGATTTCTTTCTTGTCTGTGAAGCCTTTTGAGCTGCAATGAAAACAGGCAAAACAGTGAAAACAGTGACATCTGCTGGCAAATCCCATTATATGGGATTTGCAGGCTGTGACGTCACAGTCAGCGAAAATCTGAGCACTGAGCTAGAAAACCCCAGACCACAGAAAATCTACTGAATGTTAAAGGTTTAGTTTTTTTGGGTGCAATTGAGCTCAGAAAACCTAAAAAGAAATTAAGAAAAATTACAAAATCTTTCGTTTTATGTCACAATGCCTTTAATCCTGAGTATATATGAATAGAGACGGCACCGGATTTCTCCTCCCATCCACTTGCATTAAGTTGCTCAAAAGCGCATGAGGCGATTTCACTCCTCCTTCCGGGTAGGAACAGAGTGCATTCTGGGATTGATTGGGCCAAACTCATGAACGCGCTGGCTGTTGACTATCATTGCACTGAAACAGCGTTTACGTGTCATCATGAACGTGCGCAATGATAGTCAACGGACCAGCGCGTTCATGAGTTTGGCCCAGCGCTGCAATACCAAATTCGGCCACTATGTCCATTTCGCCTCAGGGTTTCCTCCGGGTGTCGTCTCTATTCATATATACTCTAAGGCTCTGAGCCACTCTGCTACTCTATTAATCTAAATATTAATATATACTGTACTCTAAGCTTTAACCTCAGTAGAACTATCAGACACATTTTTGCCCCCCTATACAAAATCTCAGATACAGCCTCAAAGCATTTGCTATTTTCTCTGAATGTTTTTGCCCCATGTAAACAGCGCTAGGGTTCATGTGGTTAATGAATTTAAGGGAAGGTGAGGGTATTTCTTTTAAAGGAAATGACATGCCTTTCCTTCTACGAGAGAGAGTGCTAGTGCATGTTATGAATACTTGGCTTGAACACATTCAGCATTATTGTTGACAATGGGTTTCATTTATACCAGGCATATTGTCGCTTCAACCACATCCAAGCCAGAGTTGTGGGTTAAGCCATTAAAAGTGGGAAAGCTGCAAGCATCCAAGTCATACACGCGCCACACAGATGTAATTTATGGGCAGAGCTGGGTCAGATGACTTTGGATTAAATGGAGTTAGTTTTTGGAATACGAATGATATTGCAAATGTGCGATCATTGTAATAAGCAACGTATCATTCCAAAAAAACTATTTTGGAATGATGAGCGCATGGGTCTGAGATCACGTATAAAAGTCATCCATTATCAACCCATTAGGACCTGACACCAGATTCTACAAATGTCTTCTAAACAGTTTTTTCTGAAAAACCCTATCTATGTCAGTGGTTCTCAAACCGTTTCATGTCAAGGACACCCGGCATTATATGTAATTGGCCGCACAAAATATGTTGTTCTGGGTGTTAAAACAATTCAATGTGAAGAATATATTATTCAAGATTTGCACACATTTTGAACGATTTCTCTAAAATAGCAGATCTGCAGGGCGCCCGCTGGCCTAGTGCAGGGGTTCTCAACCCGTGGGTCGCGACCCCTCGGGGGGTCGCCAATTATTTTAGGGGGTCCCCAAATTATTAAAAAAAAAAAAAGATTTTTTTTTACTTTTATTTTCACGATTTTTCTAAAATAGCAGACCTACAAGCTCATAGCGCGCCACTCGGTGGCGCGCTATGAGCCAGACACATTGCCGACACATTGCAGAGACATTGCCAAAGCATTTCCGGGGGTCCCGGCCAAAAACGTTGAGAACCCCTGGCCTAGTGGTCCAGGTGCATGCCACATAATGGGCTCTGGCCTGACAGCGCGTTGCGTGTTCGAGTCCTGTTCATGACGACCTTTGCTGCATGTCTCTCCCTCTTTCCTGCCTATCTTCACTTGATAGATACTGTCAATAAAGACAGAAAGCCAAAAAAACAAACAGATCTACAAGCTCATATCACTCTGTGCCACGCTATGAGCTTGTAGATCTGCTGTTTTTACAACAGCTAAAGTTTAAAACAATGGTTAAAAAAAGTGATTAAAAGCTATAAGGTGACACAGACGCGTTCTGGGTCTTAATAGGAATGATGAGGCCCAGTTATGGACCTTCCATGTGACCCAGCACTGAACCCCCCCCCCCCCCCCCCCCCCCCCCCCCCCCCCCCCCCCCCCCCCCCCCACACACACACACACACACACACACACACACACACACACACACACACACACACACACACACACACACACACACACACACACACACACACACACACACACACACACACACACACACACACACACACACAGTGAGTGAGGCTGAGGCGCAGAAGTGTGCAGTAACCTCATCCCATGTCTGTGTGCCGAAATGAGACCGCCCGTAAAAACGTGAACTATGGCCAAAATGTCATCTTAAGCCGCTGTATCGTTCTAGGGCCTACTGTGTTACATAAGGCGTAGTAGCAGCAGCTGTACTAGATAGTGTGTCACTGTACATCACACACACACGCGGGCCTACAGGCCCCGTCACTTTAGTAATGACAACGTTATGCGATTCTTGTCCTTGAAACCGAAACCCCATGCCTGGATCTGGGCCACGCAGGGCTGGACCAACAAGCTGTGTGTAAACAGGACCTCCGTCTGAATCATGATAGCCTGTACAGTGTGTTTAGTACAGTACAGTACAGTGCGTTTAGCGTCGCCGTCGTCAGGACCTCTCCTGAATCATGATAGTCTGTACAGTGTGTTTAGTACAGTACAGTATAGTGCGTTTAGCGTCGCCGTCGTCAGGACCTCTCCCTGAATCATGATAGTCTGTACAGTGTACAGTAACCTTTACAGTGCGTTTAGCGTCGCCGTCATCGAGGGACGAGAAACCTCGTATCTTCTCCACATTTTTTTTTCCAGATGCTTGAAATGCGCCTGGCCTACATTTGCCACGCACCACTACTGACGACCATAAAGACGACTCTTAACACGACCTATAGTCACGATTGGTTGCCTCCTTCTAGCGACCTTATACTATAGCGACCTAGTCATGATTGCCGCAACGCGGAGCGAGTGCAGCAACAGCATGCTAATGCTATGAGCTAACTGGAGCTAAAGCCATAACGAAAGATCGTGAGTGAACCAACAAAAGATCAATGTCGGAAACTAACGAAAACGGGCCCTACAAGAGCTTGTTGCACCTGGCAGTTATTTTTTTGTATTTAATGTCCTAGTTTTGTGTTTGATAGTGCCTGGTAGTTAAGTGTCAAAAATAGCAGATATACAAGCTCAAAACGAGTCGTGGTGTGTGGTGGTGGTGGTGGGATGCACTTTGAGCTCGTCGTATATAAGATCTGCAACGTTATGTGACTTTTGAATTTGAATAATGGAAAGTAGTTGTTGTGGACGTACAGTACAGTACAGTACAGTACAGTACAGTACAGTACAGTACAGTACAGTACAGTACAGTACAGTACAGTACAGTACAGTACAGTACAGTACAGTACAGTACAGTACAAGGTTACCACCGTCCAGACAGCCATGTTATACTAAAAGCCCCCAAAGACCTTAGTCAGGGAAATAAGCCACATCTCACCATAATCTTAAATCAACATCTTAAGCTACTGTGAATGTGTGTGTGTGTGTGTGCGCGTGTGCGTGTGTGCGCGCGTGTGTGTGTGTGTACGACCTGCATGCGCGCGTTGCGAGCGTGCATAGTGTACAGGAGAGAGAGAGAGAGAGAAGAGCATATTCAGGTGTGTGTGTGTGTGTGTGTGTGTGTGTGTGTGTGTGTGTGTGTGGGGTGTGTGTGTGTGTGTGTGTGTGTGTGTGTGTGTGTGTGCGTGCGTGCGTGTGCGTGCACATATATGAGCCGAAGAGTTTAACCATCCATGCACTGTACGCTGTTGTAATGTTTCACTTTGTCATCTGCAAAAGTTAATGGCCTGTTGGCTTCTCTCCAGGTGCTAAGCAAAGCAAACCCCATTTAGGATTGCTGCTGTACTGTGGGCACGGTTCCTCATAGCCCTGCCCAGTATTTACTGACAAAATGTTTACATAACTTTTACATTAACCACAGCAGAAACTATACAGGCCGGCCTGCTTCTGGACTGGTGCATGAGCTTGTCTGTCTGTCTGTCTGTCTTCATGTCTGTCTGTCTGTCTTCATGTCTGTCTGTCTTCATGTATGTCTGTCTGTCTGTCTGTCTGTCTGTCTGTCTTCATGCCTGCCTGGCTGCCTGCCTGCCTGGTGAGCTGTGCTCTTGCCTGTTATGTGCAGACTTGAACATGCATATAAAGCCTGCAGGTTCACAAACATTTTTTGTCAAGGACCCCCCCCCCCCCCCCCCCCCAAATTGATGCCGCGGGACCCCCATTTGAAAAGGGTTTGTGCTGCAGTGACCCTTCCCATATACGATTTGTTAAAACTAAGTGTTTCAAACATGAGGTCAGTCCGTTGCTCTCCCCAGGTTAGCAGAAGGAGTGTAGAGCCCAGGATTATAGCTACTAGACAATTGACACTGGGTGAAAAAAATGGGTTACAAAATCGTAGGATAAAAATTATAAGTGTTTCAACATCTGCCATTTTCACAGTTAAAAAAACCACATCTACAAACTCACTAAGCTTATTGCAGACAGGCTACGGAAATAGTCGAAGATTTCCGAAGTCAAAGTGGTTACTCATTTTGGTGTAACCCCGCCTCGAACCCCTGCAAGGGCCCCTATAGGGGTCCCCGGACTCCACTTTGAGAACCACTGTCCTGCTATAAACACTATTTCAAAGTTGTCAGGCACTTTTCAAGATGCATTTCACTGAGTTTGAAATGGATATTATCAGGAAAGGATGAAGAAAACCGTGTAACATCATGCATACGTACAGTAGCCAATAGCCATAGACTATAGGCAATAAAGCACTGCACGACTGTAATATAAGAGCAAGAACTGACGCCATAAATCTGATGGAACTGTAATAAATTAATCATCTCAGAAAATACAAATGCACACAATTGTTTTACTTCCTTTTTGTCAAGCAAGGACAAAAGCCATGCTGAATGGTATAGCCACTATAGCCTAATGTATCATTTGTGTTCACCGGGCAAGGCAATTTTTCAGGGAATGACATTTGCTTATAATAATGCTTTTGAGAGCATAAGTCTAACATAAATGTAGCAATACAAAGATCCAAAGGGAGGAAGGTTCAGAGAAAATGTCTGAATGGGTTTAGAGAATATATTGGGCTATAATTTCATGCGTAAATACGCAGAACGCATAAATCCACATGGCCCAGTCATGGCTCATAAATCCTGATTGCTTTTTTTTCTCCTTCTGACATTTTGTGTAACCCAATCAGATTAAAAGAAATCACACCAACTATTCTTTCTCCACAACTATAAGACGAATAAACTCATGTGAAGTTATCACGTCTCCACCAATTACGTTTGTTTAATTATCAAAGCTATATATATATAGAGTCATCAACATACAAAATAATAACACATTTCTTTCTAATGCCTTACGCGGAAGCCTATATATACCACCACGACTTCCCATGTTAGTTATGAATGCCCAGGAATACATATGCAGTACATTTGAGACCAGGCAGTTTCATCACGAGACAATGACAGGCAAGAGACAATGGTGCCAAGAAGATGCAAATGCCGATATAGCTTCCATCCATCCATGCATAGATTATGGTCCTATAGTCTACAGCTACAACACCGTGACATACTGTACACATCCACATGCCGATGCTTCTATATCAGAATAGTAGCCATCACGTGGCGACGTTATTTGGATCCGATCGCAGCTCATTAATTGACAATTAACCCACCAGAGAGTGCGCGCTGCTGCCTTCAACCCCATTCATACAAAAAAAAAACATCTGATCTGTCGCTTTTATATTATAGCCTACACTAGAAAAGCAAACCTATCGTCCTATTATCGTCGACACATGTGGGAGCATTGTATAATTAAATTCGTGTTACATTTGGTTTAACACCGGGGTCTAAAAAAAAGCATTGAGATTTAAGCATGTTTCCAGGCAGCGCGCTGGAGTGGAGATGGGTTCTGGTGGTGCGCAGCTCTCCTCTCCTCTCCTCTCCCAAGGTCTAGTGCCAATATAGCCGATAGATAAACGCGCTTATACAACAATGTGGGCTATTCATGGAGAGGTTAGAGGTATATATATATATCTCTATATGGAAAAGAACATAATATATACACTTGCAATGCAAAGGCGAGGGAAAAGAAGGGGAAATCAATGTAGCCTATATCTAGAATGTATCGCGTATTTTGGTGTGTGTGGTTTCAGACTGAACTGAAAGGCATCATAGTAGCCTATATAGTGCAGCAAAGTTGCGAGTATAGCCTATATAAGATTTAGACTATCGAGAATGGATTCAGATATCAAATACATCTACGAGAGTCTGAATATTATAGGCTATAAGTTGAGAGAATGAGTGAATACTGTATATCTAGGCTGTCCTCCCCTGCGTTTGGTTATCTATAAGTAGCCATATACAGTCAAATGTTTCAGTGTTAATAGTTAATCATATTACACACAGAGACAGACAGTCACAGACAGATAGACCACTATCGTACACGATCATCCGTGCACTATGCAACCACAGAGAGGGACACAGAAATAAGAGAACCACGTCGTACCATCCTGCTGCAAACTGGTCGAATAATTATTGCGCAGACCACGAAAAAGTATTATTATTATAGCAAATGAATAAATGTGCAGATCGTTACCTTGTTGGAAATGTGGTAATAGTCCAAAGTGGAGTCGCTCGGTAATGTACAACCCACGGTGGAAGGTGGAGCAGGATAAAATCTCACGTCCATCTCACAGTCACTGAGACTGACGGCATTAAAACAACCTCAGTCAGCTCCACGAGCCCTGGCTGTGCTGCGAGAGTTCAGGCTCTCTCTCTCTCTCTCTCTTTCTCTCTCTCTGTGTGTGTGTGTGTCTCTCTCTCGATCGCTCGCTCGCTCGCTCTCTCTCTCTCTCTCTCTCTCTCTCTCTCTCTCTCTCTCTCTCTGTGTCTCTTTCTCTCTGCCCTGCTGTATTGTTAAACCGAACAAAAAGTGAAAGAGTTGAGACTTTGAGGGAGAGACTTTTCTAAAACGTGCGTATAGTCTCACTTCTGTTGCTCTGTCTAGAATGATACTAGTATCGGGGGGTTCAGCAGCAAGGATGCTGCTGCTGTGATGCCATATAATGCCTTAATAGTTCACTTTAGACAGAGAGAGAGAGAGAGAGAGAACCAGAACCTGTGTAGTGTAGATGCACTTATAAAAGTTCTAAAACAGTGACCCAACAGCAACATGTACAAACAATACAGGTGTCGTTGGTCTGTCTCTTTCCCTCGGATCCTCCCTTAGCATTTCTATTCTGTTTTGGCTCCCTACGCGCTTTTTGGTCATATAAACATAAGGGAGTGTATGTGTATAGCACTGTGACTCTCTGCTGCTGCTCATCTCATCCTCCACGCCGTTCTCTCCATATCCCATAGCCCGAGCGACACTCGCGATCTGTGATTGGCTAATTAAGCTGGTCGAGGAGGCGTGCGTGCGTGCGTGCGTGTGTGTGCGCGCGTGTGCGTGTTAAAAACTTACTTTCAAAATTTACCTTGGAGTTATGATAGTGACCTTCCGAAAGAAAGAAAGAAAGAAAGAAAGAAAGAAAGAGTAACCTGTAGGCTACATGTATCAATGTAGGCTATAAATGGAACATTGTGGTTCCACACTCTCAGAGTTAAATGAACACTGATCATTACAGTGTTTTTATTTATTTATTATTATCATTTTTTTTGTTGTAGGCTACATTTGTACAATATGGGAAACGGTATTACATAAACAATTAAGCAGCTCAGCTGTAGGCTGCCTGCTATACTGGGCCATAACTTTCCATACTAGTGTCCAGTCCTCATCACACACTTTATATTAAACATGGTCTTCCTCACCGTCAGCGGTTGCTTGACAACCAGCTGGCCAATCACAGCCAAACAGTCCCTCTGGACTATGTGACCCAGACGCTACCTTCCACACAGAGGTATACACAGAATGTTATATACACACTCACAGTGGGCCATACTGTACTGTACTGTACTGTAGTTGGACCGTTCCCCTCCATATTGACTGCTATGCTGCGACCTCTACCGACTGGAAATGGAACAGCAATATATGAGAGAGAGAGAGAGAGAGAGAGAGAGAGGGAAAGAGAGTGACTTCTGCTTTGGCAATGTAAACGTACGTGTTCTCATGCCAATAAAGCTCCTTTGAATTGAAATGAATTGAGTGAGATAGAGAAGAGAGAGGGGGGGGGGGGGGGGGAGAGACGGAGAGAGAGAACAAAGAAAGAAAAAAGAGACAGAATCTGTTAAAAATATATATATAAATAATTAAATATATATATATATATATATATCTCCTATGCCATTGTCATCTCCCCAATACGCCTAATAGTGACAGACAGAGAGGGGGAGAGCAACACATAACTAGATTGGTATACTCTATAATGGAGCACAAGCTGACTTGTTAAGGCCACGCTGCGCATAGCACTGAACTCTGCAATGTAATGGTTGGAAAACTTAATAGACATTGAGTAATGATCCAACGATTCCCATTTGGGTCGCCTCTCACTCACTCAATCCCATCAATTTACACTTTATTTATATATCATAAGACAAGACAATACATTATTTTTGTCATAGCAGCAACATTAGTATATTTATTTTAAAGCTAGTGGTTATGTATCTTGCTCAGGGACACTTCAGACACCGCAACTGTACCATCTATCACCAACGAATAATACATCTATTGCCAATGATGAGTGAATGAATGCATGCATGAATGAATGAATGAATGTGTACTGACTGACTATCAACTGTGAATATGGGACTGATTGTGTCAGACAGCCTTCAGGGCAGTGTTGATTTCGTCGACTAAAACTAAGACGAAAAATGTTCGTCGACTACCTTTTTTTCACTGACGAAAACTAAATGGAAACTAAATAAAAACTAAGCTCTGATGACTAAAACTAAGACTAAATATACTGTACTGACAATTTCGTCAACAAACTAGACTAAAATGTTAGGAAGGGACTAGTGGACAAGAGATCCAGTATAAGTCGTCCCCCCGGTCCCAGTCTCCACTATAGTTCCGCCTCATTTCCAAATCCAAGTCCACCTTCCATCGGGCTCGGACCTATCCCCACTATAATAACACTGTCTGTTAGTCCCCTGATAAATCCACATACACAAATGCCATCCCTGTCCATATCTCCGTCAGGAATAACTATAAACTCCACTGTCTACCTAGCCGCTAATAAGCCAGACTAATATCACACAACACTGTCGCGGTATATTAGTCTGTGCTGGCTCCACTTGGATTTCATTTCCCGGGGGGCGGGTTCAAACATTTTCTCTTTGACGCAATTGGTCAGAGCTACTGTCAGTCAAAAGTCTCAAGCATTGAACGTCACTGTACCAAAGCCCGCCCATATTGCATACCGTGTCCCGATTGGTCCGACCTGTTCTCGGTTGTAGGAAAGAGGCGTGCTACTGAGCCTCGCCAGACCGTAATCCGCTGGTAGGCAATTTTTTTTTGCCAACGGCTGATTCGGTCTGGTTTATTAACCAGGCTACTGTCTACCCCCTCCATTTACACACCGTGGTGTAGTCCCACAGAACCTCTACACACTAGCAAAGGAGCCCTTAGCCAAAAACAAACACATTTCAGTAAAAATGGCACTATACAACTCTAGATCAAAAAAACACATTTCTCCATGACCTTCTTATAGGACTAGTAGCATGCCAAAGTTTGTGCCATTGCCATTGAGAATGCATTGGGCGTTTAAGTTAAATAAAGAAAGTTCCAGCATGTGTCTCCACAGTAAGCTGAATTATAAAAAGTGTGAATGGAGTTTCTAGGTGAAAGTGCTTTTTTGACGTGCCAATATCTGTCATTGAGCCCCATTGTGAATTTCTCAAATTTGAAAGCACTATTTTTCTAAAACTATGAAACATTTCAAAGATTTCTTTTCAGGCAAACATGTCCACCGTAAGATGAACCTAAATAGGTTTGAATGGGGTTTCTAGGTGTAAGTATGTAGGACTAGTAGCATGCCAAAGTTTGTGCTATTGCCATTGAGAATGCATTGGGCGTTTAAGTTAAATACGGGGGGGACATATTTTGACAACAGAAACTGCCCGTCATAATTTCTCCCCCCTCCCTATTCCAAAGCCCCCCCAGGTACATTATATATTTAAACAATTTTCAGCAATGGTACACTTATTTTTTCAGTGGGTAGATCTTGTTTAGCTGGTCATTTTGAAAGTAGATCTCATGTGTGGGCACCCCTGTTATAGACCATACAATGGATTATTTTATTATTAACACAGACATGGCTCCATGTGGATGAGTTTGCCCCATCGCACTTTGCCCAGAAAACTACAGCTTGTTTAGTTCACCTAGATCTTCCGGACGCACTGGGGGGGGTCTAGCTGCAGTTTTCAATAACAATTTGAAGTGCAGTCTAATAAAAACAGACCACTTTTCCAGCTTTGAGGTGCAAGCCATCAAAGTTAGCCCACTATTAATTGCACTTATATACCGACCACCAAAGGACTTTATAGCTCAATTTTCCTCATTTCTCACCAACACCACAACTAACTATGACCAAGCTCTGAATCTGGGCGACGTGAATGTTCACGTATGCTGCCCTACTAAACCCCTTGTTAACGATTTTATGCATTTAATTGAATCTTTTAACCTCACACTTTTGAACACCGGCCCCACACATAGACTGGGCCATACCCTAGATCTTGTTTTATCCTATGGACTTAACTCATCAACCGCCAATAAATTCTCAGAAGCCCTCATAGCCTATTTAATTCCACCTTTGCCACCATCCTAAATTCCGTTGCCCCACTTAAAATAAAAAAATCCTAACCGAAAGGCTCCCCCTGGCTGAACGACAACACCAGAGCCCTGAGGAGGGAATGTAGAAGATCCGAAAGGAGATGGAAAAAGGACAAGCTTCATATTTCCTTTGAAATGCTTAAAAACAGTCATCTCAAATACCAAGAGTCCATCAACGCAGCGAGAACAAACTACTTCTCTAATCTAATCTCCGACAACTCCGAAGCAAAATGCATAGATTTCCAACAGTTTTTCATCAATAAGGTCAATAACATTCGAAACAGCATGCCCCCACCCGACGCAAACAACACACCGGTTTGCTCATCCATACTAGACAGCTTCCAACCAGTCTCTCTTCCAACCCTCATCAAACTCATCTCCTCCATGAAAACTGCCACCTGCCCATCTCAGGCCCATCTCAAAACTGCCATTTCTCTCAAAAGTCCTGGAAAAAATTATTCTCAGTCAACTCACTCCTTACCTAAACCATAATAACATCACAGAAACATTTCAGTCAGGCTTTAAAGCCAATCACAGCACAGAGTCGGCACTACTGAAGGTGCAAAATGATCTTCTCCTCACCGCCGACTCTGGGGAATGTGCCATCCTGCTCCTCCTGGACCTCAGTGCGGCATTTGACACCGTAGACCACAGCATCTTACTCCACCGTCTTCAGCACAATACTGGCATCAATAGCACCGCCCTGGCTTCGTTTTCATCCTACCTCCACACCTACCTGGGTGTGCTTTTTGACTCAGAATTTAAATTCGACAAACAGGTAAACGCAGTCGTGAAATCAAGCCTCTTCCACCTCCGCTCCATAGCCAAAATAAAACCATTTCTCTCCACTCCCAACTTAGAAACCGTCATTCATGCCCTCATAGCATCCCGTTTAGATTACTGCAATTCCCTTTTCACTGGTATCAGTCAGTCAGCCCTAAACCGTCTCCAACTAGTCCAGAATTCAGCAGCCAGGCTCTTAACCGACACCAAGAAGAGAGACCACATCACCCCCGTCCTGGCTTCCCTCCACTGGTTACCAGTGAAGTTCAGAATTCACTTCAAGTCCCTTCTACTTGTTTATAAAGCTCTGAATGGCCTAGCCCCTGCTTACATCACAGACCTGGTAAAATACCCCCCCCACCACTAGGCACCTCAGATCCACAGATAGTTTGCTTATAATTATAATATAATTGTGCTTTTATTGACTGTGATTTTCTTTTGCTATGTTCTCTATATCTGTGGTGTTAATGAAATGTCTGTACAGCACTTTGGTACAATGGAAATTGTTTTTAAATGTGCTTTATAAATAAAGGTGATTTGATTTGAAGTCATTTTACACTTGAAAATAGCCGGTCTACAAGCGCAAAACGCATCGCTGTGCGACGCGTTTTGGGCAAGTGAAAAACTTACGACGCCATCAAGGCCCGCGAAAATACATTTTGTTTGACTAAATCGACTGTAGATTTAGTCGACTAAAACTAGAACATTCCATGGGTGACTAAAATGTGACTAAAACTAAATCAAAACTATTCAAGAGCTCGACTATGACAAACTAAAATCAAAATGTGCTGCCAAAAACAACACTGCTTCGGGGTTCAATGGTGGGTGTCTGGATATTACTATTATTAGTACAGTCTTTCAACAGTGAATAATGAGTATATTCAATCTATCAACAGTGAATATAAGTGAGGATCACAATACTTACCCTTGGCAGGCATCTGCCATGCGTTTCCAGTTGGCAATCAGCTTAAATCAAGAGAGTAATTATTGTTAACCAGAAGCCAGCAGTGAGTGGCATTCATTTTTTAAGAATGCATAATAATAGGCTACCAAAAAAAACAACTAATACGTGCTTAATACATTTTGTATTCCTTACCTATTGTCTATAAATTCATAAAACAAAAAGTGTGTGTGTGCGTGCGTGCGTGCGTGCGTGCGTGCGTGCGTGCGTGCGTGCGTGCGTGCGTCAGTGTTGAGTATAGTGTGCATGTGGGCAGCTGTGGCTCAGGAATGAATGAATGAATTTTATTTGTATAGCACGTTTCCAAACATATAGTTACAAAGTGCTTTACAGACAGACAAACAGTAATCATAAAAACATCAAAACAACAAAACATCAAAACATCAGAGACAATAAAGCATGAAGAAAATAACAGGTCAATAAAACAATTAAAAACAATATTAGGAAAAACACTTCGTATACAGATGTGTTTTTAAAAGCGTTTTAAAAGAAGACACTGACTCTGCTAATCTAAGAGCCAAGGGCAGGGAGTTCCAGAGCAAAGGAGGAGGTAGAGCAGGTCGTCCAATGATCCATGGGTCGGTGGTTCGAATCCCGGCTCCTCCTGTCCACATGTCGAAGTGTCCCCGTGTTGTAGTAGTGGTACTTTTAGAAGTGGGGGGACGCCCCATTATAAGACATGTGTGCGCACACATGCACACACATTTGCACACTATATTAAAACATGCATATGTATTGTGTATAGAGCGTCGCAGTCCCGCCCCCTACCAGGGCCCAGGAAATGATTCCCTGTTCATTTTCCTCATAGACATTTCAAAACGTATTTATTTAATGACCTTTTAAGCCTCGTACAAAGCCAACTCTTGTCGTGACAAATCATGACAACAAACTATTCATTTTGGGCCGAACAAATAATTAGAAAGAAGAAAGGCAGGTTACAACACTTTTTGTTGTTTTTCTTCATTGTAATTATTTGTTTGGTCCAAAATATTGTGTTTGTTGTCATGAGTTGTCACACCACCAATTGGCTTCGTACGACGCTTAAAAGGTCTTTAAATAAATACTTTTTGAAATGTCTATGGGAAAAATGCATTGGGAATCATTTCCTGGGCCTGGCGTCGTCATGAAAGGGGGGCAGGACTGCGACGCTCAATAGCCATCGCCTATTTAGAAACAGGGTTTAAATTACAATGCTTAACTATATCCATAAAAGTAAACATCACAAAGTAAAAAAACATATTTTTGCCAAAAAAATATTTTAGACATGAGACGTGGGGGGATTAAATCCATTCACACAAGTCAACTACACACACATGCTGCAGATAACCAGCATGCACACATTCTGTACAGTAGTATATACGGTATATGCACATACCAAATAAATAACACACTTGCATACGCATTCATTCACCCACATACAGGTATACCCTCTCTGGACAAACGGCACAGCAGCCCATTCGAACTGCTGCCAGCAAAACAGGACGTAAACACACACACACACAGCAATGTGCAAAACAGTTCCTTCAACCACGTACAGTACAGTACGGTAAGGACAGGGAGAAAAACATCGCTCACAGCAGCCAACTGTTTATCACATTGTTTCTGAGAATCATGTGGGTGTATGTGTGTTAGTGCACGCACTGTAGATGTTTGTGCACGTCTCGTTTTGGTACAGTGAGTGTACGTGTTAGGAAAAAAAAGCACATGTGCACTTATGCCATATGAGGCAACAACAGCACAAACATATTTGTGTGTGTGCAGCACATAGAGCTCGTGCATTAGTGAGTGTGTGTGTGCGCGCGCACGTGCGCGCATTGCGTACAGGTACTGTATGTGTGTATGCATGAGAGTGCATGTGTGTACGCGTGTGTGTGTGTGTGTGTGTGTGTGTGTGTGTGTGTGTGTGTGTGTTCAATCTGTGCACGCACGCATAGTATACGTGCATGTGTGTGTATGTGTGTGAGAGAGTAAGCATGTACGTGCATGAAGGGGTGCAGGGGGGTGGTGGGTGGGTGGGCGTGAAAGTGAGTATTAACTGAACTGCCATAGTCATCCCAGTGGGTCACTGTCGGCCCCCCTCAGGACAGCGTGACTATTACTATTACCCAGGGTGGTGTGGTGGCGAGGGGGCCCCGTCAGGGCGGTGTGGTTGCGAAGGGGCCCCCCCAGGGCGGTGTGGTGGCCCCCTCAGGGCGGTGTGGTTGCGAGGGGGCCCCCCCAGGGCGGTGTGGTGGCGAGGGGGACCCCCCAGGGTGGTGTGGTTGCGAGGGGGCCCCCCCAGGGCGGTGTGGTGGCGAGGGGGCCCCCTCAGGGTGGTGTGGTGGTGAGGGGGCCCCCCCAGGGCTGTGTGGTGGCGAGGGGGCCCCCCCAGGGCGGTGTGGTGGCGAGGGGGCCCCCTCAGGGCGGTGTGGTGGCGAGGTGCCCCCCCAGGGCGGTGTGGTGGGCGGTGTGGTGGCGAGGGGGCCCCCCACGGGGCACAGAAGGGTTGTGCCACACAGGCTCGCTCAGCAGAGGGTCATCACCATATTGGTTTGTGGTGGACATTTTTGTCAACATACATTTTTGGCCACGGACATACAAAATGCGTGGACAATAATAATACCAGAAACACCTAAATAGATAGCCCTAAATTACTACAACAGGTATGTAACTCTGAGAGTGTTCAAATGTGAACACTCAGAGTTACAGGGGTCTTTGCAAATAAAACCTTTGAGAACGACTATAGTACTATAGTTTGATTTATATTTTATTTGGATAGTTGGACTCTAATGTGCCATAATAAATAATTGCCATACATATTCTGGAGAAAACCTGGAGACTTGACATTCAGTAAGTGGGCGTTATGATCAAAATAAGAACATAATAATAGTGAGTAAAACAGAAAAACCAGGACCAAGTCTTTGCCACGTACACATCTTGTCTGTGTATGTACGGACATGTTGGTGACCCCTGACCCCTGTCTGTCGCTGAGGCAGCCTGCCAATAGCAGCCTTCCATGCTCAGCTCGTCCAGACTATATAGGCACTCGTGAGGTTAACTGTCACAAGGAAAAACACACCGGCCGCTCGCCGAGGTTTCTCTCTTTCTCCCTTATCTGTCAAACCTGTCTATTTTTCTGCCTCCATGCAACTTTTTAGTCTCTGCAGCGTCTCTCTCTCTCTCTCTCTCTCTCTCTCTGTCTTGTCACTCTACCCTCTGCATATACTCGCTCGCCCCACGGTCTCTGTAACAGGGGGGGGGGGAAGAGATACGGAGGGGGTTAACTGGTACAAGTCTACAGATGGCTTCATGGGAATGGAATGTGTAGTGCTTATGTAGTGGCCTTGTTGCACTACATAGTGGCCCGGCGCAGGGAGGGAGGGAAGTGTGACATGGAGCCTGAAGGAGAGAGAGGGGTGACAAAAAGTGGAGAATGGTTCAGGCTAGAGGGGAGAAATTGCGTGCGTGCGTGCGTGCGTGCGTGCGTGCGTGCGTGCGTGCGTGCACATGCTATTTTCATTACGACGGCATCAAGGCCCGCCAAAATGCATTTTGTTCGACTAAATCAACTGTAGATTTAGTCGACTAAAATCTTATGATATTTAGTTGACTAAAACTAGACACACTAAACACTAAAACATTCCAGGTGACTAAAATGTGACTATAAAACGAAATGAAAACTATACTCAAGAGACGACTAAAATGGCCCTACATGCTGCCCTAAAGCTGCCCCTGTACTGGCCCTACATGCTGCCCTAAAGCTGCCCCTGTACTGGCCCTACATGCTGCCCTAAAGCTGCCCCTGTACTGGCCCTACATGCTGCCCTAAAGCTGCCCCTGTACTGGCCCTACATGCTGCCCTAAAGCTGCCCCTGTACTGGCCCTACATGCTGCCCCTCTACTGGCCCTACATGCTGCCCTAAAGCTGCCCCTGTACTGGCCCTATATGCTGCCCTAAAGCTGCCCCTGTACTGGCCCTACATGCTGCCCTAAAGCTGCCCCTGTACTGGCCCTACATGCTGCCCTAAAGCTGCCCCTGTACTGGCCCTACATGCTGCCCTAAAGCTGCCCCTGTACTGGCCCTACATGCTGCCCTAAAGCTGCCCCTGTACTTCCACATGCATTGTAGGCTGTACTCAACTCTTCCTGCACATAACCTAACACTGCGCATTGTTGCTGCATGGACATCTGTTAAGATTGATATAAGCAAGCTTATAAGCAAGCATCAAAACCTTTTTTTGTTGGATAAATCTTCTCCGTCCATAATACTGTGCTCGATGTCGGCAGCACGTGTCAAGAGAGACCCCATTACTCTCTCATCTGTAACAAATGAAATGAGCACAGTTATGCAAGTGTTATTCAATGTCAGTTTGATAACCACGTCACTCTCCCTCCACTGGTTACAAGAAGTGAAGTTGTCAAGGTGCAGATGCATCACAGATAGGCAGCTTCACGAGGAGTGGTACGGTACTTTCATCATTGTTCATCTTGCATTAAATATGAATGCAGATAGTTCACTTATGAAACAGGACAAAACTGTCAGAGCCATGCCACCAGTACTGATATTCTCGCTTTCTGCACTTATGAAAAGCCATGAAGTGCTTTTCTTTCCAAATGTCCATTTGGAGGTTATTACTTGGTTCATTTCCACATGGAGGGTGCACCGTGCACCAATTTCCTTCCATTTCAACCAGACTTTTAACCCATTTAGACCTGAGGACGATTCTACAAAATGCCTTCTAAATCATGACGGTTTTCTGTCAGTGGTTCTCAAACTATTTCATGTCAAGGACCCCAGAAATTGTATGAAATTGGCTGCCGACCCCCATCTGAAAATATGTTGTTCCAGGGACTCCCCAGAAGCAAGGTTTTGAGTTAAAAACGTTCGCTCTGAAAGAATATATATTCAAAGATTTGCACCACATTTTCAGGATTTAAAAAAATAGCAGACCTACAAGCTCATATAGCTATGAGTTCCAGGGATCTCTGGAACAATATATTTTCAGACGGGGGTCGGAGGGCAATTACATATAATATTTGGGGGTCCTTGACATGAAATAGTTTGAGAACCACTGACATAGAAAGATAGGTTTTTCCAGAAAACTGTCAGGATTTAGAAGACATTTTGTAGAATCTGGCCTTGCAGTCCTAAATAAGTTAAGGCTACATCCACGCTAATACGTTTTCTTTTTGTAAGTCCTAATCATCATTACCTTCTGCCCCTCGATTTAATCTAGCACTAATGTAAACTTCAGAACCACATCATGGAGTCTGCTGCGCGGCTAGTTGGTTCCATATATGGTCGTCCTGACCTGAACACAGCGAAAGTGTGTAGCAACAGTAAACAGGAAATAGTTCAATAGATCCATTAGTCCAAGCAATGACTCATTAATGTCCATAATCTACACAGAAACAAGCTGGTTTCACAATATTACGCTGAAGCAGCAACAACATCAATGTCCAAGTTTTGAGTGCTCTTCCTCTCTGAAAGAATACTGGTTTCGAAATTAGACACCGTCCCTGCAAAAAAAAGGGGCTAAACAAAACCTTGTTAAAACAACATGCATGCTTCTGATCACTCTAAAAAGCCTCATAATACGCCTCGATGCCCGTGTCCCGTATGCAGCATCCTTTTATAGCTTCAAATGGACCACATTGCCCAATTGCATTCTTAATTTTCTACATTCACTTTCCTACAGTCATGCAGTTTCCTATCTTTGCTAGATGAGTGGCCATATAACTCTTGAAAAGGGTATAGAAGGCTCTACTCAGCGAAGTAAAATAACTTCCATTATTCTTTTCAATAATTCTAGCTGCCACTGTAGTTCTGGAAGGGGAGAGAAGTAAATGGGGTGTGTGTGTAGTGTGTGTGCGTGTGCGTGTGCGTGTGTGCGTGCGTGCATGCGTGCGTGCGTCTCAGTATTGTTTTATGAAACAATGGGAATGTGAGAGAGGGAGAGATACATTGAAAGAGAAGACATTGGTGCGAAGGCTCGAATAGGATTTGATTCTGGGTTAAACACTGGGGACATAATGGTTCCCCAGAGGCAAGGGTCCTATAACTACCACAGTTCTTTCCCCCACCGACACAAAGCATCCTTGCATTGACCGAGACTTTGACAGTGTGGTCCAAGTCTCACAAAGGGCACTATTCTTGTCCAAGGATATTCTAATTCTAACTGCCACGGGCTATAGTGACCCCCTGATAAATGCATGTGGCTTTTATTTGTTCAAACGTGCAGTCGTATTATGATGAGTGTTCGTTCGTAGATTTATTGTTTTATCGGAGAGTGCGGGACTGCCTAGTATGCCAAGTAAACAAGTACATTATCATGACTGTAATTGACACGATGGCAACTGTAGACATTTTCACACGAGCAGTGAGAACATTACATCTAATGAACACATTTTGATGCAAGACTCATAACGTCTCCTGACATGGCAGGTATTGAAATTCAAATCCTCTACTCTACCAGTGCAAATAAAACTAAACGAGAACGAGTCACGGTTCCGGAATACCAATGACCACAATGAATGTTTCGCAGAAGTTGCACATTTTCTTTCCACCAAAACACCACAATCGAGGTTTATTTTATTTTTTCCCCCCTATATTATTATTATTTTTTAATCAAAGCTCCCATGTGAATAAATTGAGGCTTTGGGAGCTAGCATCACAAAAGGGCTGTTCAAATGGTGAACCTTTGCTAACCTTTTCTGGCCAGTGACCTTCAATAATGAGACTATGTTGTCTCTTGTTCCTTTGGACAATCGGCCATTGAAACAACTGCCATTCATGGAGTCCCCTACACCCTCTGCCTGACCCCTCTCCATGTGCAGCGTAATTAGCTTGCTGTTGCATTTCCACAGTGTGCAAACCGACCGACCGACCCACCCGCCACAATATTGACTGTTGTTCATATATGTGATGTTGCAAGACTGTTTATGCACAATATTATTATCATTTTGCGACGTCTTCCCTATATGTCGATTTACTGGGAAGACGATGACATAGCCTAAACAGCGAAATACTGTAATGGATACTTGTTTTATATACGACCATATAAGGAAGTATACACGTTTAGGAAACTATATATCAAAATCTCACATTTGACCAACGGTGAGAGAAGCAGATCTATACAAGCTCGCTGCGAGTCACAATGTGGCACATTGTGAACTTATTGTGCTATTTCCGGTATTAAGAAAAAGAAAAAGAAATAAAGAAAAGAAAATCACACTTGTGTGAAGTGAGGGGTGCTCTTATCATCATACATCACATTCCGTGCTCAGCCACAGTTTGTGTGTGTAATTTAGTACACACACAAACACACAAAGGTGGGCATATAGGAGGGCCCATAGCGCCCCTCAAAAATAGATTACATTTGGACATTTTACATGTTTTCGCCTATCATCATCATTGCATGCCCCCAGAAATAGGCCCACCAGATTGAAAGTGGTATTAAAGGGGACTGGCCGATACATGCTGCATGTCCTAGAAGAATTACGTGTCCTTTCAACTCATCATTCTGCATCCCATCCCTTCATCGTCCCCATCCCGGCTTGCTTTCTGAATAAAACCTCCTCTTCATCATCCTCTCATTCTCCAGCCATCTCCATCTCCTCGCATTGCACATGAGAAAATGAGAGGGGGATGGGTGGAGAAGAAGAAGACAAATGAAGCGGGGAGAGGGGAATGAAAGGATGGCGAAAATGGAAGAGAGTATAAGATGAGGGGTGGGGGGGGTGGGGAGGGGGGGAATGCCCTTTGACTGGATTTAAAAGTCTGTGGCATTTCATTTTCAGAGAGAGGGTGCAGCTTGGTCTCTCCTTCAGATCCTTTAAGGGCCAGCCTAATTGATTAATGTTTCCATCTCATTGGGACAGCGGGGCCATTCCGAGCTTAACTCCCCAGCCCTTTATATACACTTCTGCAGCACCAAGCCATGCACCAAGGGAAAGAGGTGATGACAAAATGAATGACGGTCTCATATCGTTCAATAAATTGAGTGAATTAAACAATTTGAATTGATTCAAATTGTTTTGTTTTTTTTGGCTTTTCTGCCTTTTTATTTATTAGATACAAGTGGAGATGGACAGGAAAGAAGGAGAGAGAGATGCAACAAAGGTCGTCACAAACGGGACTCGAACATGCAACGCGCTGTCAGGCCCAGAGCCTATATGTGGCATGCGCCTGGACCGCTAGGCCAGCGGGCACCCCTTGATTCAAATTGTTTAATGTTTGTAAGCTGCAAAATAGACGATCCATAACATCACAACGCATCACGCTGAGATGCATAAGTAACAGTGAGCTTATTCGATCTGCTATTTTTGGCACGCGACAACACGGATGCAACGCATCGGCAGCTTATATATCTCATATACGTTTTGGCTCACAACAATGTGAATTTGATGCATCGTAAGCGTGTAGATCTGCTATTTTCAGCGCAAGACACTGCCATACAACAGACCATGAATTAGGCATATTGCAGCGGTTCAGTATAATTCTTTAGGGGGGGGGGGGGGGGGGGGGATAGAAATGTTGTGTTCAAGTCAAGACCTTGAAATCGATACCCAATAGGTGATAATCACACTTCTTTTATCCTCTTTTACAGTTCTTGGCCTGCAACTCAGCCAAAGCAGGCTCTACCCACCTCAACGTCCTAAACCCACTCGTTCAGAAAAACACTAGCATGAAGTAAAATGTGACAGAAGTAGCATATGTGCTTAAATTAATATTTAGAAAATGTTTCAGATGTAAAATAAAATATTCTGAGATGATGGAAAGGTGACGGATGATGATGGTCATGGAAGGGGAACCTTCTGAAAGCTTCATGGGCAAAGATAATCAACTTCAAAATAAAATAAAAAAAAATAGGTCAAAATGACCTCTCAGTCATGCTATAGTAACACAGTGGTTCTCAAACCTTTTCACGTCATGGACCACCCAAAATTTATTTGGATGAGGAACCCTATGTGAAAAGATTTCAGAAATGTTCTGGGCGGGAACCCCTTTTGGTGTTTTAAGCATTATGTTATACTTTTAGCTATTGAAAAATAGCAGATCTACAAGCTCATAGCGTGGCACCGAGTGCCGGGCTATGAACTTGTAGGTCTGCTATTTTTGAAAAATCGTGAAAATGTCAAAATGACCTCTCAGTCATGCTATAGTAACACAGTGGTTCTCAAACCTTTTCACGTCATGGACCACCCAAAATTGATTTGGATGAGGAACCCTATCTGAAAAGATTTCAGAAATGTAAAAATAAATAAATAGCTATAGCAAGCTCACAGCACGGTAGCCTGGCTAAAAAGCCAGACTCAAATCACACTGTCGTGTGGTGGCATTTTTTGTTTTTGCCAACGGTTGATTCGGTCTGGCTTATTAGCCAGGCTAACAGCACGGCACCAAGTGCCCGCCACACCCAAAGGACCGTCCTTGGACCCCACTTTGAGAACCACTGTTTTAAAACCCATTCTGGGCGGGAACCCCTTTTGGTGTTTTAAGCATTATGTTATACTTTTAGCTATTGAAAAATAGCAGATCTACAAGCTCATAGCGCAGCACCGAGTGCCGCGCTATGAACTTGTAGATCTGCTATTTTTGAAAAATCGTGAAAATGTGCCTCAAATCTTTGAATATATATTATTACAGAGTGAATTTTAACTCAAATCTTTGCTTCTGGGGAGGTCCCTGGAACAACATATTTTCAGATGGGGGGGGCGGAGGCATAATACATATCATTTTTGGGGTCCTTGACCTTGACATGAAATATTGAGCACCACTGATACAGAAACATATGTTTTTTCAGAAAAATGTCAGGCATTTTTTTAAATTTCGACATCAGGCCGAAATGGGTTAACATGAAGCCACACCGGGGGCGGGGGATGGAACGGAACGGAACCGCTTGACTTCCACAGTATACTGTAAAATCTCTGTATCATGATAAACACATGCATGGTTTTAAAGGCAATGAGTTATTCAGCTTTCAAAGCCCGGCCTGGACTCTTTTGGTTTCTGCACCTGTCACGGCGGGGCCAAGACGTGTTGTGGTCAAAGCAAGGCACTCTCTATGATTGGTAAATCTAATCTAAGAAAATCCATTGCCTCTCTCTGGTCTTTCTACAGGCAGCAAGGTCCAAGAAACATACATTAGTGATATCAAATCTCTGGCTGAAGGAACTGAAATATTATATATAGTGTACGGTGTTGATAATGTAGTGCTCTGAACAGGTGGCTTACTCACTGATCAAGAATTTTATTTAGTTGAATTTATGAAATATGACACTTTAAGATCTTATGCCAATTTCACGCTTTGCCTGCCCACCACTTTGTGTCACCAGTGGAGCAGAATGTGAGAGAAAGAGAAACTCGTAAAAAAAAAATTATGTTGTCTGTTGAGTAATCAAATCGAAAGAACAAAGAAATACAGAACTTAATGCAAAATAGGTACTGCATTTCATCAGGATTAGTCCTTATAGCCAGCTATAGAGTTCGATCCGCATGTCTCCAACTTTGTTATCACCCCAGATAATGTTATAGGAACTACAACATGCATTTTAAAACAGTTTGTAATATTTAGTAGCATAATGTTTATGTCTCTCAAACGTATTGCTACTGGTCTGAGCCTAAATCACGTACCACTCTGATATAACCAGTCCATGTCACTTCTGTCTGGCTTCTAAAGCAGTTTTAGCTGCAGTACCACAATGTCCTGATATGGTGGGGGCGCTGTATGCAATTATTTTCTCCACCACCCCTCCCCTCCCACAGTCTCCAAAGACAAAATGCAAATTTGCAACTTAAGAGGGGGAGGGATTATACAAAGTGATACCGATGACATCACAAGTAGCACCAAATCAGTTACGGTAACTATTTTGGGCAAATTTTAAACATTTGTCAAAATTGTTAAACAATTAAAAACCACACCCGTGTGAGGGGCGCTCTTATCATCTTACAACATAGAGGATGATGTAATGATGATGTAAAATAAACTGTGTCAAAACAAACATTAAATTATCTTTATTGTTAATGGCATTTAATGTTTGTGTTGACAAGAGATGACGTACATTTTCCCTTCATTGTCAATGGTGTTTTTAAAACAAACATTGAACTAAAAACAAACATTAAACCCTATAGGAGGGGCTAGCGCCCCTCAAATATATCTGCAAGTAGCTATAAGACTTGGTCGAGCCCAAAAATAAAATAAAAATCACACTTGTGTGAAGTGAGGGGCGCTCTTATATTATACATCATTCATTATACTTCACATTCTGTGCTCAGCCAATGAAATCACCTTGCATGCTACAAACACATTCTGTGCTCATACACAAACACACAAAGCTGTGCACAGAATACTAATATAATGGAGATATATATATATATATATATATATATATATATATATATATATATATACAGTATTACAAATGGATCCCTATAGATAGTATATATTGAGGACTCGGGGCATTTCCAATTGCACATCAAACACTGCAGAGAGAAACCAAAAACAATAGTGACCTTTAACCAACATGCTATATTAAATATGAAAGGTCAGCTGTGTGTGTGTGTGTGTGTGTGTGTGTGTGTGTGTGTGTGTGTGTGTGTGTGTGTGTGTGTGTGTGTGTGTACAGTGTGTGTGTGTGTGTGTGTGTGTGGCGGGCGGGGGGGAGGGTGGAGGGGCTGCCTCACACGTATACAGCAGGCATGGACAAAACAGTGTAATATCTATCAGGCTTGATAATAGAGCCATGCATGCATGCAGAGGTTATTTGAATGTGAAACTTATATGGCATACGGAGGAAGAGAGGGAATAATAAGGGTCGAGTACAGTACAGTATCGCTAGATGTTTGGGGGGTGATATACGATACGTACATGGTAGAATAAATGTGCTATTGGTATTCTCGTGCTGCTGTTGGATTCGTGATCCTCTGCTGTATGGGAATATTGTTCGTTTCATGTGGCTCGGCGGATTCCTTTTTCCTGATTTACAATCAATTGGAGAGAGAAAAATCTGACCCGTCTGAAGTGAGTGGTGCTGTACAGTACAGTACAGTACAGTACAGTACAGTACAGTACAGTACAGTACAGTACAGTACAGTACAGTACAGTACAGTACAGTACAGTACAGTACAGTACAGTACAGTACAGTACAAGCCCTCCTCCCTGGCCTGTGTGTGTCAGGCTGTGCAACAGTCATGGTGGTGAACAAACGCTATAACGCTATGTTTGTGCTCGGACACAGGGACACAGGGACAGACCCAGCCACACACGTAGCTGTCTATAGGAGTGGTTGCACCACTAAAAAAAAATAGGGTTGGTCTTTTTACGGTGTGGCTATGAGTCTGCACTCTGCACTAGGCCAGGGGTTCTCAACGTTTTTGGCTGGAGACCCCCGGAAATGCTTTGGCCGTGTCTCGGGAAAAGTTGCCTTGACAGACAGACCCATCTAGCCAATCAGCGCAACAAAAAGCTGACGTCACCATGCGCTAGTCTGCTCCTCATGCGTGAAAGATACCACGCTAAAAACAACAAGGTCTGTTTAGTTTCTACTTTATACGTGAGCGAAATATATGTCGGATATATGTCAGAATCTATATCCGAAATAACTGCTGTTCTTATCGTTTCTGTGTAAACTTTTAAACTTGTTGCGTCGAGGGCAGCCATTGTTGTTTTGAAACAAGTACTCCAGCATGAATGTTACGTCACCATATGTATACACATGGACCAATCGGAGGCTGCTTTTCACTGTTGTATATAGGGACAGCCATTGAAACGCAGTCACTGATTGGCCCCGGTAATTTTCTGATTTCTCCAGGTTACGCAGCCCGACCCCAGAGTCCTCCTACGCTGCCGGGATCTTCAGTGAATCCACGCTATGAGGCTGGCCAAGCCAGGCTAAGGATCTGCATGCGTGTGGGTGTGTAACTGTGTGTGTGTGTGTATGTGTGTGCATGCGTGCATGCGTGCGTGCGTGCGGGACCCACACTGCCCACATTGTTATTGGGCCCCGGACGTTTTTTTCCCAGCGGTTCCCAAACATTTTCATGTCAAGGAACGCCAAATTAGTATATGTAGGTTATTTGTCCACGGACACCCATTAGTGACGCGAACGCCAAAAATAGCAGATCTAAAAGCTCACGATGCACGACGCGTTGTGGAAATATGTTTTTGACATCCCCTCTCTGCCTCTGGTCGTTAATTTTCATGGCCGGAGGGGATATGTTTTATGTTTCTGTTCAGACTGAATTATATACATGCATTTAAATGCAGATTGTCTGACATTTATGTTCTATAATATTACAATTTAACAACGTGATAAAATTGTTCTAAAATTCAAAAATGGCTATAAAAAAAAAGGAATACATCTACGAGCTCACAACGACTTGCCAAAGCAACGTATTGTGAGCTTTGTAGATCAGCTATTTTCACTATTTGTCATGCGAAGAAGTATATAGCGCCTTAAAGCTGCTATATAAGCAATAATATGTCTTGGTTTTAATGACCTTTATTTTTTTTTATTCAGACAGACAGGAATGAACACAGAAGAAGCTTTGTCATTGGTTGATTTGCCTATTTGCTTCCTGATTGGTCATTGCGACCAGGTTTTGTTTCTATAGGAACATCTTTGAATGCAGATTGCGGCCCCTAGATGTGTCACAGAGACCAATTTAGTTTTTGGAGCAAATATATATCAATATAAAAATATATCAATAATATAAATAATAACTGTGTTTCCAGGCATGTGGGTGATACTCCAGTGATAGTGTTGATTTCGCCGACTAAAACTAAGACGAAAAATGCTCGTTGACTAAATTTTTTCACTGACAAAAACTAAATGGAAACTAAATGAAAACTAAGCCATGATGACTAAAACTAAGACTAAATATACTGACAAATATTCGTCAACAAATAAAACTAGACTAAAATGTTAGGACTATAGTGGACAAGAGATTCAGTATAAGTAATTTTACACTTGGTTGCATGCTGAAAATAGCAGATCTACAAGCTTGTAGATCGGCAATTTTAAGTGTAAAAACAGTCATAAAATAAATTTTAGTCGACTTAATCAACTGTAGATTTAGTCGACTAAAATCTTATGGTATTTAGTCGACTAAAACTAGACCAACACTAAAACATTCCAGGTGACTAAAATGTGACTGAAACTAAATGAAAACTATTGAAGAGACTATGACTAAAACTAAAATCGAAATGTGCTGCCAAAAAACAACACTGCTCCAGTGCAACCTATAATAAGTGTGACAAGCCTTAATTTCAATTTCTGCTTGGTTAGCATTTGATTTAACGTATAGATTGTTGTCTTTGTTGAAGGACGTATCAAGCCTTCATTCCCTGAGTGGTCTGTGGAGTTGCAGTGATTGAAACATCTCTCTCTTCAGCAGGTCTAGAAGAAAGAGAGAGAGGGAGAGAGGGAGAGAGAGAGAGAGAGAGAGAGAGAGAGAGAGAGAGAGTGATCTGGACAGAGAACGAGTCGACATACTGTTGTGATTCATGTTCTTTGGAAAACAGATTGCGGACCGCGCCTGAATCAAGTTAAGGCATTGATATCTTGAATTGGATTGCTTTGAAATTTAATTTGAACGTACAAAAGACAAGATATTTAATTTTATTTTGGCTTGAAAATGTCTGAGAAAAAAAACAACAACATTATGTTTCAAAACCTGTGTGACACAGCACGAGTCGTATCCAAATCCATTACGTTTATTAAAATGTTTCAGTATAGCCTATACATGTCTAAAGAAGAGAGGGAGACGACGCGCATTGAGAAATGGTCTCGTGTCTGCGGGGAACATAGTCGAACTCCTTGTCATTCTCTCTTGAGAATTACAAAGTTAGATGTGACACAAGATAATACATTTTGCACATTTTTTTCCTTTTGGTGCCAAATCAATCACCCGGTCGGAGATTGCAAACAGCCCAGACCGCATTTCATTCACCTGCACTCTGACCCTTATTTTACACAGCTGATATCCATGCTGTAATTGAACATATACTGTAATGTTGGCACATGGTTTGATCATTTAACCCTGCTGTCCCTATATTTGAGACATACAATTACAAACAATTTAATAAATGAATGAATAGACTGTCGTGTCGACGCGACGCGACGCGACACGACACGACACAGCACGACTGCATTAATCACAATATACCCATTACCCATTGCACATGCAATAACACAGCAATAAACCTGCCTGCCTGCATGCCGGGAAAGTCCTGCTTTGTCTAATGGCACACCCAGGACACTATACTATACTATACTACTGTTATGACAATGATACACCTATTCTTACAATTCCCATCCACACATTATAATATGTTAAAATAGGTAAGAAATACTCTGCTAATGGGGGCAGAGCATATAGCTGAATGATTAGGTGCATGCATGCCGCATGGGCTAGTGCCAAACAGCGAGCTCTCTCCCAGCTGTCTCTCTCCATTGTACCCTCAAATAAAGGCTCTGAAAATGGCCCTCAAATAACTTAAATATATTAATACTGCTATGATTCATATTTAGTTTAACATTGCTTTCTCACATATATATCCACAAATCTACTCTCTCTCTCTCTCTCTCATTGAGAAATTCTGGATCTATTAATATTCAAATTTGCAAATGTCACAGCCAGGCCTTATACGAAGTTTCAGCAAGCATAAGTGGACAATTTGCATACTGGACCATGATTGGCATCGCAGACGCGTTGTGAGCTCCCGACCTGCGTGGCAGGTTAAAACCAGTGTTTTTGGCAGCAAATTTTGATTTTAGTTTTAGTCATAGTCTCTTGAATAGTTTATTTAGTTTTAGTCGACTAAATCTACAGTTGATTTAGTCGACTAAAATGTATTTTGGCGGGCCTTGATGGCGTCATAATGATTGATTTTACACTTTCTGAAAATAGCTGATCTACAAGCTTGCAGCGCGACGTGTTGTGTGCTTGTAGATCTGCTATGTTCAGCATGTAACCAAGTGTAATGACTTATAGGCTACTGGATCTCTTGTCCACTAGTCCCTTCCTAACATTTTAGTCTAGTTTTTATCTGTTGACGAAATTGTCAATACATTTAGTCTTAGTTTTTGTCATCATAGCTTAGTTTTAATTTAGTTTCCATTTAGTTTTCCTCAGTGAAAAAAAGGTAATCTTAGTTTTAGTCGACAAAATCAACACTGGTTAAAACTAACCTGTGAATTCCTGTGAGGTTTAACTCCAACACAAAAAATATCATGGCACGGCTTTTTATGGAACAAACGCTTTGCAGATTGAAAGGGGAAAATTCAAGCTTGCCTATACAGCTGCAATGTTAGTGAGTTGAACTACTGGCCCGCGTAAAAATCTGAATCCCCCACTGTATATGTCTCTTTTCCCTTTTTACCTCTATGATGAATTCCTGTTCTGTTCTTTGACTATATAGAAGTGTCTATTTGTACGTCTCTAAATGTTTTGATGAATTGAACATGGTGGACCCTCTTGTAAACAAGTGTAATGCTTAATTGGGTCGTCCACTCACCAATCTACACACTCTACAAGCTTACAAGGCTTTATGATTGTCTCCACCAGGCCGAAGGCATGGGGAGAGAGTATGTTTAGCACTCCGTGTGTCCGTGTGTGTGTCCTTGTGTGCGTCCGTGTGTGCGTCCGTCCGTCCGTTACCAGCTAATCTCCGGCACCGTTGACCCGATCCATGCCAAACTTTGCACACACACTCCCTAGATGCCAACATGAACGGCTTGTTATAGCGCCACCAGGAGGCCGACTTTTGTAAAACACATTATTTCCTATTAGGCTACTCCTCCAGATATTGTCTAAAAATCGTTACACAGTATCTCTATAGTCATGTGCTCAAGACGGATCTGTCCGATATTTCATAGTCCATCCTGATTGGCTATAACATTGGCTTTCAAAGGTTGCAGGACTGGCCCGTTTTGAACAAAAAGCCTCAAATCATGAACGCAGCGTGCAATTTATGTGAAATCTTTCACGCACTTTCCTACTAGGCTGAGGAATATATCCCACCCTTTTCACATTGGCCTGTTATAGTGCCACCAACAGGTGGATTTTTGCAAAACACATTTTTGGAACAAAATGCCTCAAATCCAATTGCCATCAAAGGCATAAGAACAAATGGCACCCTTTTCACATTGGCCTATTATAGCACCACAAGGAGGCCACAACCTAACCTGCCCTAATGGAGACCTATGCCCCGAGGGGAACTTTATCTAGTTTGACATGTTGAGCTTGTAGGTTAGTTGGTCAATCTCTTTTGAATTTCTATTCTAATTTACATTTGGCATTCTAGTCCTGCAATTGTGGACTATGATTTATTATGGATATCATGTTTTTCCTCAATTGGATAAAAGCCCTTTGGGTCAACTCCAGTTTTTATTGTATTTTATTTAGCTAAATAAACATGACTTGAGCTGACTTGTGAGTTCACGCCATGGACGGTACAATTTCTTGCAATGCTGCAGCGCTATTTGTTCACGTTGGCTCACATACCATCATTGAAAAATAACTTGCATATAGCCTAACTCTGCATGCAACTCAGGGACATTTTAAAATAGCTTATTGCTATCTTTAAATGCAGAAAAAGAACACGTATACGCTACACCCGCACTAGTCTGACAGGCTTCCATATAAGACTTTAAATCCTGCCCATCAACGTGTAATGAATACAACGATAAGTCAGTCCAGATGCGTAATTACTGTGTCGTCGTCAGTCACACACATGCACGCACGCACGCATGCACGCACGCACGCACGCACGCACGCACGCACGCACGCACGCAGAAATGCAGGTATATCAGCTTTAAAGGGATCGCGTTCAAATTGAATTTCAATGGTACAGTAGTATAGTCTGAGTGGTGAAACCAGAACTGTGATCCCGCAGCTAATCATACAGGATATATTGTGTTACGGTCTCCTCGTTCCATGCGTTCTATTTCATTATATGTACATCTATGTGATAGATTAAGATGTCAGACAAAGAATAGTTAAGCTTGTCTTTCTCAGTGGTGGTGCTGGGGAAAAGTACTCACGTTTGTTACTTAAGTAAAAAGTATGAATACTGCAATGTAGAACTACTCAATTACAATGAAAAGTTCGGAAATGTACTTGTAGTAAAAGTACAAAAATGTACAAAAATGTAAAAAGTACAAAATGGCATCAAAATGTACTTAAAGTGCCAAAAGTAGAAAGTACTCACTATGCAGAATGTGCCATTTCAAGTTATCAAATGTATACAAATATTTTGAAAATAGACGATCTACAAGCTCACAATGCATCCCATCGTGACACATTGTGAGCTTGTAGATCGTCTATTTTCAAATGGCCGTAATGTATATAGGGTATAGCCTAAATGCACACAATTTGAATAGTAGAAAGAAATAAATAGTACCTAAAGTTTAAGTAAACAGTGGAGTAAAAGTACATTCGACCTGAAATGTAGTGGAGTAGAAAAAGTATTGTACTTGTAATTGTACTTCAGTACAGTATACTTAAAGGAGCATTCAGTGATTTGAGTGATTTGGAAAACCAGCCAGTCCGCCCCGGTAACAAAATGTGCACATGCACGCTCTACAGTGGGGGGAAGTGCAACAGGCCAACAGCATGTGCACCAAGGCCCGCCCCCACTCGATTGATTGGAGGAAGGCCCCTCTCATCCTGATTGGATGAAGGCTTTGCCACCCGCCACCAAAACTGAAACTAGGGTTTTTTGACACCAGGGGCTCACTGGGGACAGGGAGGAACTCCTTATATGGTCAGCACACTCTATAGTAGGGAGGATTATCCAGAAAAAAAGAAAAAATAAGTGATATTTAGATTAAGTCAAATCACTGAATATACCTTTAAGTATACTTTCCACCACTGGTCTTTCCGCTATGGTAGACGCTAGTGTGTTTTCACTAACATAGACTTAACTATCACAGGGCGCAGTGACGTGCCATGCTGAAAGGCGGTGTACTTTTCAGGCATTTCCGGATTCATGAAAACATTCCAGGACTATCTGGAGGAAATATTCTGTATATACTGTAAAAACTCTAAAGAATATTTATATTTATTATTAGTAATTGTATAAATAAATACATTCATCATAGATACATTTTATATGGATTTGCACACCAATCATCTATATGACGTCTATGACATTCAATGGGCATGTGTGAAATTTGTTGGCAGTCTGCGTTGCACCACATCTGTACTGTACGTACATGTATGCACTGTGTTATCACTGTTTTCACAACAGCAGATATACTGTATGTGTCCATGACAAATTTCCTCGTAAAATCTATCCTCTCCCATTTCTTTTCGGAACCACTGAGCTTCTAAAACAGCACGACAACATGACCCGAGGATTGTCATGTCAAGCTACACAAGCTCACAGTGAAAGAAAGATCTGCCGTTTATGGCCTATATTTAACTTTGTCATAACAAGCAAACACTTGACTTGTAGTATTTTCGCCGACCTCAGAGAATGAAATCGATTCGAGCAGCACAATGGACAGGAAAAAGCAGTCCCTCTCTCCTCACCTCCCCCAACCCAACCCCCCCTTGGGTCTCTGATTTTGAGCGAATGCCATGTGGGTTATGTAACGTACATGGCAGCATTCCAACCACTCATCCAGAAGTATCCACAATGACAGCTTAATCTTGACTGTATTGTCGTTTACTCACCAGGAAAAGGTGGCCCATGTTTGAAAACGGACTTTGACCAATTTCTTTAGGCGGGGCACAAACATGAGTGCATTGCAGACTTTTAATCACATGAACCCTCTAGCGTCCCTATTCTGGGAAGAACATTTGGCGAAAATAGAAGTTCATTGAGACACTGGAGATATTGCATTTAGTTTGGCTGTGTGGCTCTGCTCATGTGATACTGTATATTCCAGATTACACTGTGCATCATAGCCTACTGTACACAGAATCTGAGATCACAAACCCGCCTGAGCAGAGCATAAGATAAAGACATTACATGAACAACATAACAATCCATAAATCACATTATATTCACAGAATCACCCATTTTACAGAACCCGAGTGGAATAGTAAGAGAGTGCAGGCAACACTATAGCGTTGACTCCCATTGTAACAATGGAATGCGGAAGTGCTCATTCTATCTCATTAGGATAGTTCCAATGTTTGGAACTATAACCCATAGGCACCCGCTTTGCGGCGAAATCAAAGCGTGTCGCTACTCTCTTACGAGATTACTCTGTACATAACTAGATACCACATATCATAGTGATTGATTGATTGATTGAAAATTGTATTAACAGTTTGCAGAATTACAGTACATTTCAAGCACAAACTCAATACAAAGGCTGTTAACTGTGAGTGGACGACCCAATTAAGCATTACACTTGTTTACAACAGGGTCCACCATGTTCAATTCATCAAAACATTTAGAGACGTACAAATAGACACTTCTATACAGACAAAGAACAGAACAGGAATTCATCATAATGGAGGTAAAAAGGGAAAAGAAACATATACAGTGAGGGGAAAAGGGGGGGGGCGGTGGGGGGGGATTCAGATTTTACGGGGGCCAGTTTCGAATTGCAGCCATCCGTAGGTGCCCTTTGAGAGCGGTTTTGAAGGAGTCAAGGGATTTGCATGTCTTAATGACTGTTGGTAGGGCGTTCCACATTTTGGTGGCATAGGAGCGAAAAGAATTTAGTCCCTTGTTTGTGCCGAATCCATAAGTGCAATCCATAAGTCACATTAGAGTCACAGAATCACCCATTAAATAACTAAATGCAACAGGGAGGAGGCCGGGGAGACATCTGAAGTTCTGAACAACTATACTGTCTCGGCTAGCATGTAGAGTGAACACAGAATAGAAATGGACTGCCTGATGTACTGTGGGCGTGGGTGAGTTAGCTTGAAGCAAATGAGAAACAGACAGAGTATATATGGGAGTATATATTAGTGAACAATTAGCGAATGAATGGGGGGGGGGGGGGGGGCAGTCTGGAGAGAGATCATTAGAAGTTGCAAGCTCACGGCGCGTTTCAAATCAGCGCATTGTCGAGCAGCTTGTACTGTAGATCGGATATGTTCAGCAACAAGACTTTGGTGTAGAGGGAAAGAGGAGGGGGCCAAGTATAGACCCCTGGGGGACTCCGGTCAAATAAAGTTTGATTTGACTCCGGTCAAATCGCTGTTCCTTTATGCATCTCACTGTTGACAGGCAACAGTCACTCAATGTTATTTGTATAGTAGATTGACAGAAAAATAATGAAGTCTGTGTTTGACTAGAGTTTGACTATCGCATGGATTACTACAATCATACAATGCCCATAATGCTTTGGTGCACTGCCCCACCTTTTGGAGAGGCTAGAGGCCTGTCTAACTGAAACAACATGTAGTCCAGGAAGGAAGTGAGACCAGTGTCCATGACATCACAGGCACTTCGAAATACTAAAATAACTAAAAACACAATTACACACACAAAAACCTTCTAAATCTGTTCTAAATCTTCTAAACGTCAGAAACAGAATGTATTTTTGCAAAGGGGTGAAGTGGCCCTTTGATGGCGCGGGTAATATATCGCCCACTTTCGGAGGAAATAATTCCTCACATGGTAATCGCAGATAATTATTCAGAACAGTTCTCCATCCACACAAAAGATGCATCTTGAATTTTAGATGAACGAGACGAGGAGGAAACAATCCACGCAGATTCACACCATCTTGTAAAGTTACATAAGCCACTCTAGGCCCGTGACATGCTTAAATAAGCAAGGGTTACGTAACCGCTGTATAACTGCACTCTTTGCTATTGAATAGCAAAGCAAATTAAGTCGCCGCGCAGGAATTTACGAGTAAAGCAAAAACATTGCAGCAGATTCCTGCGTTTGTTCTCCGTGTGCATTAAGCCGTGTTTTCGCATAAAAATAAAGACACACAGCTGTAAAGTGTTTCCTTCTCTTGCTAGGTGACTCACAGGAAGTCGAAGGGGGAAAAGTGAAAAATAAGCTAGGGGCGGCCGTGCAAACACAAGCATACTCATGCACGAGCACGTACACTCTCTCTCATACACATTATACACACATGCAAAAACAGACAGACATGTTCACAAGCAGATACTGTACCACCCGTACAAACACCCGCACTATACTGTAGCCTATATATGTCTCTTTTCTAGACACACACACACACACACACACACACACACACACACACACACACACACACACACACACACACACACACACACACACACACACACACACACACACACACACACACACACACACACACACACACACACACACACACACACACACACACACACACACACACCTCAATTCAATCACTTTTTTTCATTATCGTCACTTTTCCATCAACTTCATACTCATCGGTTTTATCTTCAGAACTGTGATGTCAAGTCACCACGTCGTAATAACACTTCAATAGAAATGGATGCGATACTGAGACCATGTTCATTTCCACTCAAACACTCAAATGACATCCCGGGTATAATGGATCCATTTCTTTTATTTGTAGGCCTATACTGATAGTAAGATTCGATGAACAGGCTGTGCTTACAGTCACATTGACTTACAGTAGCATGTAGTCATATACAAATGAATATTATGAAAACAGGTCTATCAAAGTACTGTATGGCAGTTTTTTCCAAAATTGTTCAAAGAAATTAAGCCAGGGGCATTCGTATAAATTCATGTTTTTAAAAGGATACTACAGTTTTTCAATTCATCATATAGGTTTTCCATGGACCAATATCAAGTAAAATACTTGTTTTTCCATTCAATTATTATAATTAGTATTATTGTAAACACCTTCTTATGTTATCACTTGTACACCTATTTGTACACCTAATTAAAGATTAAACCTTTACATTGAAACACCTCATGGCAGATTATAAAAAGTACGCCTACACAGTCCATATAAATGTATGTTATTTTTTTATTGATCTTTTCTCTGCCAGGGTTCATATTATGTTTTGCCTCCTGTCCGTCATTATTGGTGCATTCGGTCTGTGAACAGTTAATCTCCAGCACCGTTGATCCGATCAACGTCAATATGTGCACACACGCCAGAGCAGAACCTATGGCCGCACACTTCTTTTTTTCAAATCGGCCTCTGTTATAGCGCAGCCAGGAGTCCAGGAAGACGATTTTTGCAATTTTTATTTTATGTATTACTCCTAGGAGAAGGAGGGAGGCCTGCACACTGTCATTTGCTGGTTCAAGAGCTTTTATTTAGAGCCTGAAGAAGGTTGCAAGACCGAAACTGAAAGTGTTGGACCCAAGTGCAGAACAACACAGGAAGGCAGGCAGATGAAGTTCAATCGAGATGTATTAACTAACACAGGACATAAATAGGCTGGACACACCATAACATAAATTATAAACTGGCAAGTGAACACTGAACACACAGAGGCTTAAATAGACACAAAGAGTAACTAGACACAGATGCAACAAAACTACAATCAACATATGATTGGCTGACACTAAACAGGACACAGGTGAAATACAATTACAATGCAGACTGGTGAGACAAATCAACAAATGGAGCAGACAGGAAACACTAGGAACACAACTACACAATAAGAGTATACACAGTTCATGACAGAAACGTTGCCTTGACTCTAAATAAAAAAGCTCTTGAACCAAGTAGCAGTGTGCGGGCCTCCCTCTTTCTCCTAAACGTCTACTACTTTGTCACCAACGCACCTGCTGAGAATTGAGCGGAAGTCTTCTCTGTGTATATATATTACTCCTATACACATGTTGTCCAAACTAACATCAGACAAATCGGTACACAATATTGTCTCCAGCCAGGCCGAAGGCATGGGGAGAGAGTATGTTGTCCACGCCGTCGGTGTGTCCTTGTGTCCGTTCGTCTGCGTACAGCTAATCCCTGGCACCGTTGGCCCGGCCCATGCCACACTGTGCACGCACACACTCCCTTGGATGCCAACGACGAACCTCTGCCCCAAATCTTCCACAACGGCCTGTTATAGCGCCACCATGAGGCCGACTTTTGCAAAACATATTTCTGTAGATTACTACATATATTATCCATACATCGCGCAAATCGTGGTGGTGGGCATGCACGCCCAATTTCTTTTTTTGGCGTGCAATGATTTTTGTACTTTCTCGTGTCTATGGAGTTTACATTACTCGAATAGACCCAGAGGTGTGGTTATAACATTCAAATATGTTTTCTTTGTGTATTTTTTTTGTTTTTTTCTCCAGAAAGCTGTAAGCCTTTCATTTGAGCCAAAAGGCCCAATCGAAATACACCACTTATAGTGACACACTAAAATCATCCCCTCCCCTAACCGCTCCCCCAATATCATACAACTACATTTGTGGGCGCGGCTTAAAGGAGCATTCAGTGATTTGGGTGATTTGGAAAACCCCCCAGTCCGCCCCGGTAACAAGATGTGCACATGCACGCACTACAGTGGGAGGACACGCGACAGGCCAACAGCACACACACACCAAGGCCCGCCCCCGCTCAATTATGATTGGCGGAAGGCCCCTCTGTATCCCGATTGGATGAAGGCTGGGCCACCTAGCCAAAAACGAAACCTAAGGTTTTTTGACCCCCAGGGGTTAACTGGGGACACCCGGGACAGGGAGGAACTCCTTATATGGTCATCACACTCTATAGTAGGGAGGATTATCACAACAAAAAACTAAAATAAGTGATATTTGAATTAAGTGAAATCACTGAATATATCTTTAAGTTCAGGTGGGTGGTGCTAAGGTGAAAAGTAAAACCAGGTACAGTATACTTAATGAACAGGTGAGTGTGGTCACATTAAAACATAATTTTTACACTTTCAGCACACTACACTTTTTTAAATTAAGAATACCAGTTAATAATGGGTTTGTCTCATGTCTCAAACTTTAAATCTCTCTTGAACCTCTCATTCAAAATCCAATTCAAGTCAGGTTATCTGTGAACACATACACATAATGCTGCTATAATCGATTCCTGCTATTTGTGTATTTTTTCATACTGACTGACTGACTGCCTGACTCACAGGCTGGCTCCCTTGGACCTTTCTATATATATATATATATGCAGTGTTATCAACAACAGGGGCAGGTTTTTAATAGCATACACTGCTCAATGTATTTTCAGAGCCTTTTCATGTATGTTTTATAGTGTCCGACTGCATGGACTCAACCTCTGCCTGCAGGAATTCCACCTTTGAGCCTCGATCCCCCCCAAATCAGAACAGAAAAAGGCATAATGGTCAGAACCTATAAAGTTAAGGTATAGTGCATGCTCGGGCTTATCTTTTTTTGCGACTGACTTTCCCAAGTAAATATGGATTTCATATCAGAAAATGAGTAAGGTGAAGGAAAGACGAGCAAATACTGTAAGGTGCATATAAGATGAACCGAAAATCCATTGTTAAGGTACATTAACAAATAGGCCAACCTCATTCCGCCGTATCAATATTGCTACACAGCAAAATCCGGAGTATTTGTTTAATTTTGAGCAAGGGTCAGTATAAGGGTCATATTTTTACACTTCGGGGTTACATGAACACCCAGGATTTCCTGTGCTTGGCATCACCTTATATTGTCATAGCTGGCTCAGGCTATATGGCAAAGATTGGAGGCATGCAGGAGACGAAGTAAAAGTGTAACAAAACTGTGTATTTATTATAAAATAGGCCTAATGACAGGAAACTAAAGACTGAACTGAAGAACTGAGAAGAACTTAACATAATGCTTAAGGATCCTATGAGGTGTGGAGTCGTAGTGTGTGTGTGTGTGTGTGTGTGTGTGTGTGTGTGTGTGTGTGTGTGTGTGTGTGTGTGTGTGTAGCTGGCTCACAATGCGTCACGATGCAACACATTGTGAGCTTGTAGATCCTCGCGTGGACGCATCCGCCTGGGTGACAGCAGACGGCAGACGGCTGGGCGAGCGCTGTCAGATCAACATATGGAATGAATTCTGTGCTGGCCATATATGGAGCGTGTCTTGAGTGTACAGGGTTTGATGAGGTCAGATCAACATATGGAATGTCAGAACAGGAAGGACGGGTGGGGAAAGGATCAACATATGGAATGTCAGAACATGTCGGCTCCATAGGCTATATGGAGATCTAAGGGTTTGAGGTTTGAGGTCAGATGTAGAGTTGCTGGCCGATATATATGGAGATCTAAGGGTCTCCATGATGTCACGAGATGTCACGAGATGTCACGAGGCATGACCATATATGGAGGTGTGATGTCACAAGGCTTGACCATATATGGAGGCGTGATGTCACAAGGCGAGACCATATATGGAGGCATGGGTGACTAACTAACGGACATCAAATATTTATATAACATCAAATATTTATCACAAATAGCTGAATTAGAGATAAATATTCATAGGAGCAAGACTTGTAAAATGTATCTTTCAGCAATTATTCAACAGAGCACTCTGTCCGGATCGAACGTGCATGACCCTGATGGTTTTACGGCGGTCTAGTTGTTATACTGCTGGTCATGTGATCAGCTATTCTGTGTATCAACCTCAACTCTCACACCCCCGCCACAAAGTACAATATATCATTAACACATTAACACAAAAAAGACAGAAGAGATTATTTTTGGTACACCACCAGAGATACACAGATCCCCCATTACTATTCATGGTGAACCGATCAACCAGGTATGTTCGTAGTCGTACAAATACCTAGGAGTAGTAATAGACCATCTGTTGACATGGAACGATCAGATTGATTCAGTGTGTAAGAAAACAAAGCAAAGAATCTACTTCCTTCGCCGTCTAAGATCCTTCGGTGCTAGTAGACGGATTCTTCTTTTGTTTTTCACTTCTGTTATTATGAGTGTTCTTCAGTATTATAGTACCACCTGGTATGGATGTTTGTCTGCAGCCCTAAAGTCACAACTGCTGCAACAACTGAACATTTGTTCAAAGATTGTTGGACAACCACTTCAGAAACTTTATACATCCACACATGATAACAGCATCCTAAGGTGAGCAAGGAATATCACCTCTAATACTAAGCATGTGTTGTATGGAGAATATAGGTAGGATATGGTGTACCAGCATACAATAAGGTCAGACTAAAGAGGTCCTTTGTCCACCAGTCGACCTTGAGGCTTAATCAGGAGTTGTAGTAGCCACGGGGTAATCTAAGCGGTGGATATTGCTCTTGTCTTCATGTATGTAAATTGTCTTGTTCTTTGTGTTATGTCAAATGTGTGTATACATGTTCTGCATACTTGGCTGCTGGGTCGCAAGACAAATTTCAGTGTGAACTGACAATAAAGTACTATATCATATCATATCATTTACATTGTTTCACATTGGTAAACAAAAGGGGTGCAAAGTTCACAATTTGTTCTGAATCCACCAAACTGCTTTTTCACCAAAAAACGCTTTTCCACTTACTGTACATCGTACCATCGGTACATCGGACTGTGTTTAACTTACTGTTTTTTTTACAGGTTATATTAGTTTCCTAATTCATTTATTTCTGCACAGTCAGTCTGTAATGGCACATCACGATGAAGTTGGGATTTTTGCCCATCACTCACTCATCTGGAGTGGAATAGTTGGAGGATTCCAAACATGAATAATGGATTACACAAAAAACTCTCCCACTAGCGGTCAGGGGCTTATTTTCACTTGAAAAATAAGAAGTTTTGTCTACCACCCCAACACACGCACGCATGCACGCACCATACCCTAGTTAAATCCTCCTTGCCTTTCTTATATGCGTTAGTCTAGTAAATTGTATTCACTCCTCAGGCACTCTGAGAAGGGAACGGAGCACATATACAAAGAATGTGAAATGCTAATTGGAAATGTGAAAGTATAGGTATAGAATAGATATTCACAAATAGCGTGTTTCTCTCAAATGTATATAAACCGTGCGCATGCATGCAGCATTGTTTAGGTTTCCTTTCATTTTCAAAGGTGCTTATTGGTTCAGTGAGTGATGTGCAAATCAGCATATCTCACTGTGTCAGTCAGGCTGGTATCTTGTAAGCATCAGGCAGTGCTAGTAACAGCCTAGTCTCAATCTTTTTTATCTCTCTCCACATAATGTGCACAGGTGCAGCTTAATTCAGCTATTCAGCTGGAAAACGTTGCTATGGTTATGCATGAATATGTCTCCGCATTACCACCAGTAAAGCCGTTGTCATGGAGATGATTGGGACTTATATAAGCTGAAGACGGCGTTCAAAAAGGTCTGCACTGTTTTCACTGTACTCGTTTTAATTTTCATTTGGTTTGATGGCCACGCTGCGGAGGTGACATTAAATTGATTCAACAGTCTGTACTTTTCTGTTGCAGGGATCGGTGCACGCAGAGCATCTTGCTAAACACGTACTGTACACGTCTACTGTTTTATAGGCTTTGTATGGAAATAATAAAGCTCACTGTGCCAAACTGTGACTCAGACAAAGGCACTGCATTCCCTCTGCAAAAGCTGATAACGTGCATTTTCTACAACATCTTCCCATTCACTTGCATTGTCATAACGTCACTGTCTGTCGGGTGGAAACCTTGTATGTCCAATACGACGAAAACAAAATGTGTTCCAATAGATTCCAATTTAGTTATTTCGTCACAAGCTCTTGTATAAATACTTTTAATTTGTGCAATATTCATATTCAAGGCCCTGCACGGACATCACTTTTACTTTCACTAGAGCGGTGCCCGTTGGAGCCTCTATAGCGGTGCCCAAATATGGAGTCTATGTAGACGTCAGAATGATGTCAGAACAGGCCAGCTCCATATATGTACCCTGGGCAGGGGCCCCGGTCCAGACCCCGGGCAGAGGCCTTTTTGTGGCGGTTCTGGACAACCGTGGGTCCGACCGACTCGACACCGGGCACTGCACTGGGGTGGGACGCGTGTGTCGAATTTGAAGTCGGTGGGGCGAACGGTTCTCAAGTTACGTGGATTACAGACGTACAGAGACTTGGTGCATTTATAGTTGGATTAGATTTCTTAGCAAAAATAGAAGATCCACAAGCCCACAACATGTGTATGTCGCGATGCATCGCAGTTCTGCAAATTGACATCAATTTGTAGAACTTTTTTTTTAATGTTTTTTTTGTGGCTTTCGGCATTTTTTTATGGAGGGACAGACAGTAGGCTGACAGGAAATGGGGAGAGAGATGGGGGGGGGGGGGAGACATGCAGTAAAGGCCGTCGAGATCGGGAGTCGAACCCGCGGCACACTGCCAGACTGGATTACCAGCCAAGGTGCCTGGACTGCTGAGCCATGGCCCAGGCCATCAATTTGTCGAACTTTTGTGAAAAAAACAAACTGCTGTGTGACACTGACTGCTGTGTGATGAAGCAAGCAGGGCATTCATTTATGAAAAACAAAATAACAAAAACCCCATAAAAAGTAGAACTATGGATATAAAAGGTTTCTGCCAGACACATCGTCAAGAGAAAAATCTTGTTCTTTTTCTCTTTTTACAGAAACAACATAATATCTGTCCTACTTCCTTACCTTTCAGCCAACTATGCAGTGATGATGGACTATCCTCAATCTCACATAGGGAGGGGGCTGCCGTTTATTTCACCTTTTAGCCTCCTGTTTCTGCCTGCCTCTGATTCCACCTCCGCTAGCTTTCAGCTGAGGATTAGCCAGTCATTGACAGAGGAACGGTACATGACTGACAGCCAGGTTAAGGTTGCTCTGCCCGTCAGAAAGGTCCCTATACTGCATGTCCATCTCAACCCTAGTCTTCCCATGAACTCACATTTCACCTTCTATCTCTATATAGCATGACTGAATGACTTAGAAAACGTATGAAGAGAAATCTCTGTGATATACTCAAAGCAACTGCTTGTATAATATGCCAGTGACTGCTTTGGCAATGTAAACGTCTGTTTCCTCATGCCAATAAAGCCCATTGAATTGAATTGCATAGACCTTGCGCAGTGTTGTTTTCGTCGACTAAAACGAAAAATGTTCGTCGACTACCTTTTTTCACTGAGGAAAACCAAATGGAAACTAAATGAAGACTAAGCTATGATGACTAAAATTAGACTAAATATACTAAATATTTCGTCAACAAATAAAAACTAGACTAAAATGTTAGGAAGGGACTAGTGGACAAGAGATCCAGTATAAGTCATTTTACACTCATTATACGACGGCATCAAGGCCTCTACAAGTACTCTCTCGAATAGTTTTAATTTAAGTCACATTTTAGTTACCTGGAACAGAGTCAACGATTTCGTCTTAATAGTGTGATTGAGGCCTTCGACTGAGGCTTCGATGGCTTGACTCCGTCTTGTCGCCGCTTGCAGCAATATTTGTTTGTTTGTTTTTATTTTACTTTTCATTGCAAAACAACACCTACGTACAGTTTGCAGCGGACTCTAAAAGACAAGGGAAATCGCAGCCTCAGTTGGAACGTGTGGGAGGGCTTTGTTTAATTCATTTTAGGGCCGTTTACTGAATAGCTCAAAGAGGGACAGTTGGCGGTGGGTATAGCTACAGTAGCTGCTGCTGCATGTGTTTAAACTTAAAACATGCAGTCTGTGTTATGATTACATTCCTTCAAGTTTTTAGAAACCTTACTTTTGGTTATATGAGTTATTGCCTTGCAGAGACACAAACAATCTGTTTTGGTGTCTGATGGGTATTACTTGACAAATGAATGACTCAAGTTCCACCACTGCCTTTAGCAAATGAGTCAATATAGCACAGCGCACAATACCAGGCAGTGTGGAAGGCTCTCACTTTGTGATGGAATCCTGTGATACCTTTCACATCAAATGACGGTATATAAGACATCCTGGTATATACTCCTGATGAGACAAGATGTCTGGCGCGCATGCAGGCACAGGGAGAAATATAATTTAAAGGTTCAAAGGCTGAAAGGTCCTTCTCCCCATATGTCTTTCTTTCAATTGCTTTCTTTCTGTCTGTCTGTGTCTATCTATCTCTGGCTGTCTCTCTTTTATTTATCTTTCACTCTAACTCTTCCTCTAGCCGTTGCTGATACACCGAACGCACGCACGCACGCACGCACGCACGCACGCACGCACGCACGCACGCACGCACGCACGGGACCCGTGCACCTGTCCAGAGAGTCAGTGTGTCTCTTTGAAGATTTGCTGCTGGTGAGGGAATTCATGGCAAAAGGGATGCATCACAGGGGCTGTCATATAAAATGTGAGTGCTCTCCCCTGGGTAATTTAATCACTCGGCCTTTATGGCAGCGTCAGCCCGGCACCGTGAGTTGTTAGAGACGGAGTAAAAGGATTGTAATTGGCATTCTTTCACTCACCGTAATATATGGAACATGCGGCATAATTACAGCTGTGGGTATAATGGTCTGCTGAAGACTGACTGTGCTAAAGCGAGTGTGTGTGCCACTTTTAAGCCACTCGGAACGGGAACCCCCTTTTGGTGATTTGAGCTAAAGTATGTTATACTTTTAGCTATTGAAAAATAGCAGATCTACAAGCTCATACGAGCTTGTAGATCTGCTATTTTTGAAAAATCGTGAAAATGTGGCACAAGTCTTTGTGAATAGATATTCTTTTAACGTTTAACTCAAATGTTTGCTTCTGGGGGGGGGGGGCCCTGCTGGAACAATATATTTTCAGATGGGGGACCGCAGCCAAATACAGATAATTATGGGGGGGGGGGGGGGGTCCTTGACATGACAAAGGTTGAGCACCACTGACATCTACAGGTTTTTCAGAAAACTGTTAAAAAATAATAATAATTCGGCCTCATTTTCGCGATTTAAAAGAAATAGCATACCTACAAGCTCGTAGTGCGGCACTTGGTGCCGCGCTATGAGCTTGTAGATCTGCTATTTTTCAATAGCTAAAGTGTAACATAATGCTCAGGTCAAAATGGGTTAAATTTGTGACTTTTGTTGATATTGAGCGGTGCTCAATATTTCATGTCAAGGACCCCAAAAATTATATGTAATTGGCCACCGACTCGCATCTGAAAATATGTTAGAAGCAAAGATATTCAAAGATTTGCGCCACATTTTGTTTGCAAATCTGCTATTTTTCAATAGCTAAAGTGTGACATAATGCTCAGGTCAAAATGGGTTAAACTTGAGACTTTTGTTGCGTGGTAATTCAGTTTGGAGTAGTCAAAACGCATCATTGTGGCGTATGACTTTCATGACCTCCCAAGCAGTCCTCGATAGAGGGTTGAAACTTGAAAGGACTTGTTGAGGGATCGAAAAACGTATGACTTCTTACAGTAATAAATGAAACGGAATGCCCCATCGCCGTGCACTAACTGACTCATTTTGTGTGGGCTGGTGTTAAAGTCAACCCACTATAGTACCATCATTAAAAACCTCTCACATTGTCTGACAATCATCATTAAAAACCTCTCACATTGTCTGACAATCATCTTGCAACAATAATTGTGCTCTTTGAATAAAGGTTGTAGTCTGCAGTACTACTTTGTGCCATGTTTTAGTCAGCTATAGTGTGCGCCGACGGCAGCGTTAAATAAAATGTAATCACTCGCCAACACTTACGTTTCCTCTGCACTCTCAGAAGATGCACACACACTAAATATGAACTTTATTCGCTTAATGCATTTATCAACGGTTAGAGATGGAGTGCGGTGATTTTTGTACTTGTTCTGTTTTGTATATGTGTCTATGGCGTTAACATTACTCTAATAGACCCCCAGGTGTGGTTAGAATATTGAAATATGTCTTCCCTCTGTGCTTGAGCCTTCGAGTCAAAAGGCCCAATCGAAATACACCCCCTCCCCTAACCCCGCCCCCTTTATCATACGCCAACAGCTGTGGGTGCGGCTTCAGTTCAGCTGGATCACCACCCATCACCACCCACCAGGCAAACCAGGCATACTTAATGAACTGGTGGGTGTGTGGACACATAAAACATAATTTTAACACTTTCTGTACACTTATTTAAAAAAAAATCTTTCTCCTAGTATAATCATAGTAGGGGGGGGGGGCAAATCACAGCATTCCATCTTTTAACAAAACAAAAGCTCATTGTTGCGATATCCATCGCCTGGTCTTAATCAATATGCTTATCGTGGCCATTATACAGTCCATATCAAGCCACAAGCAAATTTTATTTCACCTGTACAAAGTCTAACCTATAACCTGCTGTGGCGATTTGTTGTTCTTTATGTATCATAAATCAAACACTAACTGCTTCTGTGGCGGCAGATATTGTATTCATTTATTTTCTCTTACTGGAAAAACCATGCTGTTCCTGGAAGATTTGGGAGTTGCACTGCTGCATGCATGTTTCTACGGGTAGCATGGGCCTTTCCATTCATATCAGTCAACTCATTTCTCTGTTTCTCATCCAAACCAATCAGGTGAAACTGCTGTTTCACGCAGAGATGGTCATGCCTGTAGTTGTGCGTGCGTGCGTGCGTGCGTGCGTGCGTGCGTGCGTGCGTGCGTGCGTGTATTTGAACATGTTGATATGTTTCTTTCCAGTAAATACAGCTCACAGTATAACCCGTTTTGGGCAAGAACCCCTTTGTGTTTTAAGCATTATGTTTTAGCTATTGAAAAATAGCAGATCTACAAGCTCATAGCGTGGCACTCGGTGCCGCGCTACGAGCTTGTAGGTCTGCTATTTTAGAAAAATCGTGAAAATGTGCCTCAAATCATTGAATATTATATTCTTTCAGAGCAAACGTTTTTAACTCAAATCTTTGCTTCTGGGGAGGTCCCTGGAAGTGGAACAACACATTTTCAGATGGAGGTCGGCGGCCAATTACATATAATTGGTGGGATCCTTGGCATGAAATATTGAGCACCTCTGACATAGAAACACAGGTATTTCAGAAAACTGTCAGAATTTAGAAGACATTTTTTAAATGTCGACGTCAGGCCTAAATGGGATAAGAACATGACATTGATAGTAAGCTCTACAATACGATGTGTTCTCCTCTCTCCGTCCTGCCCAGTACAGCATGCTGCTACAGAACCAGTGTTGATTTCCTCGACTAATACTATGACAAAAACAAATGTTTTTCACTGACGAAACCTAAATGGAAACAAAATGAAAACTAAGCTATGATCGATGACTAAAACCAAGACTAAATATGTTGACAATTTCGTCAACAAATAAAAACTAGACTAACATGTTAGGAAGGGTCTAGTGGACAAGAGATCCAGTACAAGTCATTTTACACTTGGTTGCATGCTGAAAATAGCAGATCTAGAGCTTGTAGATCGGGCTATTCTCAGCCTAAGTGTAAAATCAGTCATTACGACGGCATCAAGGCCCGCCAAGACACATTTTAGTCGACTAAATCGACTGTAGATTTACATTTAGTCGACTAAAACTAGACTAACACTAAAACATTCCAGGTGACTAACAAAAATTAAACTAAATGGAAACTAAATGAAAACTAAGCTACGACGACTAAATATATCGACAATTTCGTCATGAAATAAAAACGAGACTAAAATGCTAGTAAGGGACTAGTGGACAAGAGATCCAGTATAAGTCATTTTACACTTGGTTGCATGCTGAAAATAGCCGATCTACAAGCTCGCGATGCGTTGCGAGCTTGTAGATCGTATAAAATATGCCATTACGATGGCATCAAGGCCCACCAAAACACATTTTAGTCTACTAAATCACCTGTAGATTTAGTCGACTAAAATTGCATGACATTTAGTCGACTAAAACTAGACACCAATACATTCCAGGTGACTAAAATGTGACTAAAACGAAGTGAAAACTATGACTAAAACTAAAATTTGCTGTCAAAAACAACACTGTACCGCAGGGGTCGGCAACTTTTTTGACATGAAGTGCCAGGTTTACATTTTTTGATAGTTACATAACATTTAATTATGACACCACATCAAAATGTAACATGTCCATAGGCTAAAACAACCTTTATTTTACCGTATTATTGTCTTTTGTAATATTTTCTTTCACATCAGGAATCAGGATTGTGCTCAGAGACGAGTGATGTGTCCTGATGATGACAGTGAAGTCCATCCTTCAAAACAGCACGTCTGGTTGCAGTGTCACAATTTCCATCATCTCTCTCATCAAGAAACATTACCGAAATGAGATTCACAATGTGAGCGTGCGTGCGTGCACATGCATATATATTCATAGATTTGCATATAGTCGTTGTCGGGTATAAACCTTGTACAGTATGTATGACCAAAACAGTTACTTTCAAGGAAGAAAAAAAAAAGTCCAATATAGTTATTATAAATAGTCTCAAGCTCTTAATTAAGTTAATATTTTCACTCTTATTTTCACTGTTAGATGATTATGAAACCCACATATGCTCACTTAAAATGTCATTTTGGGCACATTATTAGAAGGCGAAAATATTCAGGTTTTCAAAAATAGTGAAAATAGCAGCTCTACAAGCTCGCAACATGGCACTATGAGACACGTTGTGAGCTTATAAATTGTTTGATTTGTGCTATACCTTTGTGAAATATTACAAGTCATAGAACTGGGCATAAAACAAAATATATACATATTTTTTTTAATCTAAAGACGAAGCATGCAGATACGAGGTCTCTGCCCACAGCGACGACGATGCAGTGTATATTTGTGGATTTGAATATGTGGGTGAGAGAGAGAGAGAGAGAGAGAGAGAGAGAGAGAGAGAGAGAGAGAGAGAGAGAGAGAGAGAGAGAGAGAGAGAGAGAGAGATGAGAACGTGCACGTCGTAATAATGGGGAGGCGAGAGAGAGAGAAGCTGAGGCTGCATGCGTTCCCCCCCAATCCTAAGATAAACTCAATTTGACAAGATGGTTACTCTCTCTCTCTGCTGTGACAGTTAATTCTGGACTGCAGAAAATGTCAAAAATGTTTAGCCGCGCTTGAGTGGAGTTAATTACAGAGCCCGAGGCAAACACTGACTGGGTGCTGCTAATGGCCTTGACTTTACAGATAAAGCGGTTTAAACGGTTTTCAAGCATCTGATCTCAATGACTTAGAATCAAATGTTTAGACGGCGGCGATTCGATTGACGATGGCTTTAAAGGTGAAGAATACACTTCTCATTTCTTATCGGATTTGTCATGAACCTGACAATTACGATCACTTATTTCATTCTTTTATTTGATGCCCCCCCCCCCCCCCCCTTGGCTGCTTGCCTGGAATAATGTTCAGAAATGCAGTGTTGATTTCGTCGACTAAAACTATGAGAAATTTGTCGACTACCATTTTTTCACTGCTGAATGCTAAATCATTCCAGGTGACTAAAAATGTGACTAAAACTAAATTAAAACTGTCAAAAACAACGCTGCGTGAATGCAGCATGAATACAGGGGCTCTTAATTCAACTATAGCTTACAGTAAAAGCTGCAGAACAGATGCTTGATTTGAATGTAATGTGTTTGAGGTTCCAGATCTGGTCTTGTATCACATTGTATACAGAATAATATATTTTTTCTTATTCAATTATTACTGCTGGCACTAACTTCATGATTTTGGTAATTTTTTATTATTATAATGACATGAATACCATCTGAATGTCTATTTTGAACTGATCTGTCCATTAGTCAAATGATACGTAGCTTGCGGAGTTAGTTCAGTCACATATACTCGAGCGGTTTCATGCTCATGTGCTCAAGGGCGCATACATAATTCTCAAGGGGTTAATATGCTGCATTACTATGTGGGTGTATACTGTACAGTGTTTGCAAGACCCACATGTCACATGCTCCCCTATAGACTGCATTCTTCTTCCTGCCTTCCTTCTGCATATATATATATATATATATATATATGGTTCCTGGTTGTTGTTATGTGATGTTTGCTCCCACCGCCACCCCAGCACCACCAGTGCAGGGCTCTGTTATTTCTGTTCCCCATGGGGGGTTGTTATTGTATCTCCCTGCTCTTAATGTTTAATGATGGTGCCGAGCAGGGAGAAATGTAGCAGAGCCGAACGCCAAGATAATATATTATATGCACACTGGTATTCTCAGAATATACAGTTGTTTTTTTTGGTGCATTTATCCAAGGCGCTTAATTTACATAGATTGTGCATTACATTCACCCATTCACACACACATTCATACACCGATGGCAGCGGAAACCATGCAAGGTACCAACTAGCACATCGGGAGCAATTAGGGGTTCAGTGTCTTGCTCAAGGACACTTCGACAGTAACTCTGGGGGAGTCCGGGTTTCGAACTGGCAACCTTACGGTTACCATCCAGGCACTCTACCCCTGAGCCACTGCCGTTTTACAAAAAAAGGGGTGAGGAGTGCCCGTGTTCGGGCCATAATGGGGCGTATTCCGTCTCTCTCTCCGCACTAACTTTGACTGGTTTCTCTCTTTTATTGTAACGGCAATCAAATAAATGCAGTCTGCAACAGTGTTGTTTTCGTCGACTAAAACTATGACGAAAAATGTTCGTTCGTCGACTACCCTTTTTCACTGACGAAAACTAAATGGAAACTAAATGAAAACTAAGCTATGGTGACTAAAACTAAAACTTGTCAACAAATAAAAACTAGCCTAAAATGTTAGGAAGGGACTATAGTGGACAAGAGATCCAGTATAAGTCATTTTACACTTGGTTGCATGCTGAAAATAGCAGATCTACAAGCTCACACAGCGTTGTGAGCTTGTAGATCGGCTATTTTCAGCAAGTGTAAAAATCAGCCATTACGACGGCATCAAGGCCCGCCAAAATACAATTTTGTCGACTAAATCAACTGTGAATTTAGTCAACTGTGACTAGAATGTGACTAAAACTAAATGAAAAATCGAAGAACGACTGACATAGAAACATTTTTAGAGGTCAAAATGGGTTAATACACATAATGAGAGATCAGACTAAACCAGTGGTTGTCAAACGTTTATGATTTTACAATTTTTGACATTTCAATGAAATTCTGATTATTTCAAGTATTTAAACGATAAATCAGATACTGATTTAGTTTCTCAGTTACTCCAGTTCTTGAATAGTAGACTTATTGCTCATGATCAAGTAATGACTAGCTTTTACTTCTACTTGACGCATCATCATTTACATTTTCAATTTGAGTACAGTTTTTGGCTATTCTACCCACCTCCGAGTATCGAATGATAGTTTTTTTGAGCATGTGGAAAAAAATACACCCACATTACCAAACCTTGTGCAATATGTGGCCAGTTTGACATTCATTTTCTCAACCGACATTAAATGTCAACTGACATGACATTTTACATTCCCTGACCACCTGCAACCGCTTGCTGTCAGACAGAAACCTTTGTATCTCTATATTTAAACTTTTCATGTTGTTTCTTTTGTACATGAATTCCCTAGTGTCGCACAAAAGTACTGAAAGATAGCCGATCTACAAGCTCACAACACGTAGCAAGGCGACTTTGTCTATCTATTTTTGAATGGTGCAACCACTCCCTTACGAAGCTATGTGTGTGGCTGGCTGGCTGCCTGGGTCTATGTGTGTGGCTGGCTGGCTGCCTGGGTCTATGTGTGTGGCTGGCTGGCTGCCTGGGTCTATGTGTGTGGCTGGCTGGCTGCCTGGGTCTATGTGTGTGGCTGGCTGGCTGCCTGGGTCTATGTGTGTGGCTGGCTGGCTGGCTGGGTCTATGTGTGTGGCTGGCTGGCTGGGTCTGAGCACGAAAATAGCATGGTTGTTTTTCACCACCTGTACGCAACCTAACACACACACACAAACACACACGCACATATTAAATGTATATATGATGGTTTCGGGTGTGCCAGTACAGTACAGTACAGTACAGGGACTCCCACACGGTAACTCTGTCATTTCTCAACCATTTCGGACATGGGGCGGCTCGCCGGAATCGGCCCGGCCCCCTGGGCGCGTTCCTGGGGGGTTGGAACTTCCGGCGACCCCCACACGGAGTTGCACCACTGACTTCACCCGGGTGTGATTTTTTATTTTGTTTTGCTATGTTTAAATTTGAATCAAGCAAACGAACGAACGTTTTGGACATGCCTGTTCTACCCGACAGACAATATCATTCTGTTCTCTCCGTCTTCCTTTCCTAGCCTCCAGGCAGTGTTGACTAAAACTAAGACGAAAAATGTTCGTCGACTACCTTTTTTCACTGACGAAAACTAAATGGAAACTAAATGAAAACTAAGCTACGATGACTATAACTAAGACTAAATATACTGACAATTTCATCAACAAATACAAACTAGACTAAAATGTTAGGAAGTGACTAGCGGACAAGAGATCCAGTATACTGTAGAGTGTAAGTCATTTTACACTTAGTTGCATGCTAGATCTACAAGATCATGCTAGATCTTCAAGATCATGCTAGATCTACAAGCTCACAACGTGTCGCGCTGTGACGCGTTGTGTCGGAAAACATTCCGGGTGACTAAAACCAAATGCAAACTATTCAAGAGACTATATGACTAAAACTAAAATCAAAATGTGCTGCCAAAAACAACACTGCGACAAAGACAATATAATTTTGTTCTCTTCCTTTCTTCGCCTCCAGGGAGCCGCAGAGTGCTAATGTTCTTCTTTGGTGGAAATTACATTTATTTGCTCAACTACTGTACACTTTTATTTATTTGCTCAACTACTGTACAATTTTGAGGTATAATGTTTTACTTTTACTTCATTTCCATGTTATACTACATCTCTATTTATTTTCAAAGTTACTTTGTAGATTGAGATTATCATTACAAAAGCAATTATTATTACCATTAAAAATAGCTGATCTACAAGATCGGCTATTTTCGAGAATCGTTGAAAGACTGACAGTCTGATAACCTTAGAAAGAAATTGTGAAAGGGGACATTCTACATATAGTGCTTTTACTTTTGGTATGGTTAAGTAAGTATACACTATACAGTATCTCAATGCCAAAATACTTGTATGTATGTATGCTCAAGTAAAATATTGTTGAATACAGGAATTTTACTTAACCCATTCTGGGCGGGAACCCCTCTTGGTGTTTTAAGCATTATGTTATACTTTAGCTATTGAAAAATCGTGAAAATGTGGCGCAAACCTTTGTATATTCTTTCAGAGCGAACGTTTTTAACTCAAATCTTTGCTTCTGGGATGGTCCCTGGAACAACATATTTTCAGATGTGGGTCGGCGGCCAAATACAGATCATTTTTGGGGTCCTTGACATGAAAATGCAGAGAACCACTGTCATGGAAACATGGCGTTGTTCAGAAAACTGTCATGATTTAGAAGACATTTGTAGAATCGTCCTCAGGTCTAAATTGGTTAAGAGAGTATTCCTACATTGTGGTATTGGTATACTTTTACTTAAATAAAACATATGTGGGGTGGAAGAGGCAAAAGGAGATTGCATCACTTCCTCAAACACACAGCCCTTTAAGGGTGCTGCAGTGACACATGGAAGTCTATGAAATGTTAATCAAGGCATCAACAGCACAGCGTGGGGCCAAGGGGTGACGTGAACCCACACCCAAGGACCGTGACCCAGAGATGGCCCCGTGAAATGAGTAGAAGTTGGAGCCTGACCAAGGGGATATTCTACGCTCCGCTGGCAATTTCACTATCACATTCAGCCTCAGCTTGGACGAATAATGTCTTTTTTTCTGCTGACAAGTTGTCCTGACTGTGCATATAGGGACTCGCGCACGCACGCACGCACGCACGCACGCACGCACGCACGCACGCACGCACGCACGCACGCACACACACACACACACACACACACACAATGTTTGTTTTTAGATTAAGTGAAATGTGTCCCTGTGAATTCTTACAAAGATTGTTGTAACTTACAAAGATTATTGTACAGTATATGGGCAACCTGCAGGCTGCAGACATGTGGATTAATGAGGACAGACAGACAGACAGTTAAAGTTAAAAGTTAAAACAGGTCCAATGGCATGCACATTATAGTGTGTGATTATTGGATGGTGCGGCAATGTGGCAAGTATCAGGGCTGGAACAATAATGGTGGTGGGGTGATCGAATTATACCTTATACTTAACCTTACTATTTGCTCGAACCCCTAGCTGTCCCCCAAAATGGAATCAACACTGGGATTGGCTGGGAGACTAACAGGACACAGGTGGAGAAAACTAGTAATCACAGGGAGGTGAGACAAGACAGGCAAACACCACTAGGCAGAACAGGAAACACTAGGGCAACACTACATAATAAAAGTATACAATGCAGACAGATATCCTGACAGACCAGCATGTTCATGCTGCAAGTGATTATACAGTATAAGTGATTTTTAAAGGACCAAGCAGTCCTGAAAGGACTTGGTCCTTTATTGTTATTGTTAGTTTTTTTCTTCTCCTTCTCCTCCCGCCAAAAATAGCAGTTCTGGCTGAACCGTGCAGTCGGTTGTCACAAAATTAACATTAACATAACACTTAATAACATTTTGTTCAGTAACATGGGTCACCCCAACTCTTAATAACATTTTGTTCAGTAACATGGGTCACCCCAACTCTTAATAACATTTTGTTCAGTAACATGGGTCACCCCAACTCTTAATAACATTTTGTTCAGTAACATGGGTCACCCCAACTCTTAATAACATTTTGTTCAGTAACATGGGTCACCCCAACTCTTCATAACATCTATCTATCTATCTTGTAGATAGATAGATAGATCTTTATTGTCATTGCAACAAGTACAACGAAATTAAAAGTGCCAACCGATCAGTGCATCATAAACTATAAAAGCTAATACAACAAAACACACACATAACCGTACTTCATGTTATTGCACAAATCCCTATTGCACATGACATATATTGCACAGTACACCCTTAGTTGCAGCTGTTATTGCACAAACCCTGATTGTACTTAACTTAGAAACAGCACAAAAAAACATGTAAGATGTAACGGATCATTTCTTAGCAGCATTTAGTGTGGCTACCGCTGTGGTATAGAAACTGTTAGTCTGCTGGTCCCTGACTTGAGCACTTTGTACCGTCTACCTGACGGCAACAGTTCAAACAGTGAGTGACCGGGGTGAGAACTGTCCTTTATAATGTTCTGTGTTATTTTGAGACAGCGGGATCTGTGTAGGTCCTCCAATGTGGGAAGAGGGCAGCCAACGATCGTTTGTGCCGTGGTAATGACCCTCTGGAGCTTTTTCCTCTTAGCTACATGTGTTACTATTGTGGAGTTCTCTCTCTTGTCTGGATTGGATCAAATTGGCATCAACATTTATTTTTGTGTTCCCTGATACTGAACAAACGCTCAATATTGCAATGATTATGAGAATATAGAGCATTTTAGGAGGAGTGTGTCTTTTGGTACTAAGAATATGTATAGGTATTAGCCACGATGAACAAATTATACTTTCCCTGAAGATGACCTGAAAAATATCCCCACAAGGTCATTTCATGACCAGAATGACGATATCCCTTGTGGGATTTTGGGTCTCCATGACAGTAATACATAAACCGCGCTCGCACGCACGCACGCACATAGCCTGGTTAATAAACCAGACCGAATCAGCCGTTGGCAAAAAAAAGTTGCCTACCAGCGGATTACGGTCTGGCGAGGCTCAGTAGCACGCCTCTTTCCTACAGCAGAGAACAGGTCGGACCAATCGGGACACGGTATGCAATATAGGCGGGCTTTGGTACAGTGACGTTCAATGCTTGAGACTTTTGACTGACAGTAGCTCTGACCAATTGCGTCAAAGAGAAAATGTTCCCCGGGAAATGAAATCCAAGTGGAGCCAGCCCAGACTGATATACCGCGACAGTGTTGTGTGATATTAGTCTGGCTTATTAGCCAGGCTAGCACGCACATACGCACACATGCACGCTATAATTTTTGTCCTTTTTTCATATAGCCTTCTTCCCTTCCCAGGCAGCTGAAGCCATGCAGTCATCTTCATTCACAGCCAGGCATGCATCCATCCAGCCAGGCATCCATCTGTACATCAGTGTGAACGTATAGTATAGGGCTGTCAGCTCCACAAAGGCCATCGTTACAGAACACACTCATTAGTATTATGCTGCGCTGGGCGCGGCGGCATCAAGCGACTACCACCCCTTGACTAATTTTGTGTTTTTGTGTCGAAGGAAACAAAAGCTCCTCTAAATCCCCCCGTGGGGCCTCCGCGCCGCGGAGTGGCTTTACCCGCGCACATCAAACTATGCTAATTATCCCTTTTTTTTGCATGATTAATTGGACCAATTAGAATTAGCGGAGGAAGAAAATGATTCTTGGCAAGGTGCGCGAGGCATTAATTAGTCATAAAAAAGCCGTTTATTAGTGTTCAAATTTAATCTCGCGGCGCACACAATGGGATTAAGAGGAAAAGACAAGCTAATATGCGCGAGCGTTCCATCACTCTGGCCTGCAGAGAGAATAATGAGTGTCACTGCTTACATTGTGCTCCATCACCCCGCGCCGCCACCCTGCACACACACGCACACGCACGCACGCACACAAACACACACACAAAAGGACACGTGCATTACACACACACGCGTGCGCACACACGCACAGCCTCCATCCCGTGGCCTGCCCCCTACTACAGTTTGCCGTTCGAAAGCACCCCTTCGTCATCTATCATAAAAAGTGGCAGTTGCAACACAAACATTCCAGCTCTGATTGATGAGTCAAAACCATAAAAACGACTTCTACACAGTAATCCCGCGCAAGATTTATGGCTTGGAGGCAATGCATTACACATTTGCAATAACAAAATCAACAACAATAGCAGCACCGGCAGCTAATGGTAATTTAGCTATATGGCAGCATCGGTAATGGTATGTGTTAGCGCGGAGATGGCGGTGTGGCAAAGCAATATTCAGGCAATGTCTGAAAGGTGCGAGAAAAACTGAAATGGGGAGGTTTTTTTTATGACTGTAATAACGGCATTTGAAACAAATACAGTATGGGCAGTAAAGTAAAAAAATAACATGTGGGTGTTTTCTCACACTTGGCACACATACGATGCACATGGTGACTTGACTCTGACAAAAAACAAACCAATGAATTGTATCTCTAAAGTGCAAACACACAACACATCACCAATGATAACCCTCAGCATATTGTGATGATTGCAACTTTCGCATGTGTGAACATGAAGGTGTGGTGTAGATATGACTGGGCTAGTGGGCTAGTATTAAGCCTGATTTTATTCTTCGTACAACAGTGTCGTGGGCAAAACATAGTCTAGGCCTATAGCTACTGCATGGGAATGATTGGTATAATGCATTTATTTGCGTAGTGCTTTTCCAATTCACAAAGTGCAACAACACAATACAACAGAATAACAGAGAGACATTAAATGAACAAAAATCACACAAAAAACAGAGATATTAAATGAACAAAAAGAGAAGAAAAACACACTAAAGTCAAGTCACGTTGCCGCAGTGAAATTTGTTCTCCGCATTCGACCCATCTCTTGGAGCGGTGAGCCGCAGCCAAGGAGCGGTGAGCTGCAGCCATGCCGCACTCGGGAATCATTTGATTTGTTGATTTGACCCCCCAATCCAACCCATTGATGCTGAGTGCCAAGCAGGGAGGCATTATTGGTTCCCATTTGTACAGTCTTTGGTACAGTATATGACCCGGCCAGGGATCGAACCCCGACCTCCCAGTTTCAGGGCGGACACTCTAACCACAAGGCCACTGACTGGTAAACAAATGTTGATGCTTTGATCATTCAGTTTTATTATATGGGGATATTTGAATTAGTAAAATGGTTGGATGTCCGTACACCGATGTTTAGCTCCCAACGTTTCAACCCCTCCGGGTCTTCATCAGGAATGATGAAGACCCAGAGGGGTCGAAATGTGGTGTTTTAAACATTACGTTATACTTTATCTATTGAAAAATAGCAGATCTACAAGCTCATAGCGCGCTACGAGCTTGTAGATCATGCTATTTTTGCAAAATCATGAAAATGTGGCACAAATCTTTGAATATATATTCTTTCATGAGCGAACGTTTTTAACTCAAATCTTTACTGCTTGAAACTGTCCCTGAAACAACATATTTTGAGATGGGTTGGCACGGCCAATTACATAATTATATTTTTTAGGGTCCTTGACATGAAATAGCTCGAGAACAACTGACAGAAACATAGGGTTTTTCAGAAAACTGTGAGTATTTAGATTCTAAATACTCACAGTTTTCTGAAATTGTAGTTGGGTTAAGGTGACAAAAGCTGATCCGCATCTACAAGCTTTGTGAGCTTGTACTGTAGACCGGCAATTTTCTGCGTGCGACACGCATACTATAAATAAGCATTATTCTCGCCCTCTCCTATACTACCATACTATAAATAAGCATTATTCTCGCCCTCTCCTATACTACCATACTATAAATAAGCATTATTCTCGCCCTCTCCTATACTACCATACTATAAATAAGCATTATTCTCGCCCTCTCCTATACTACCATACTATAAATAAGCATTATTCTCGCCCTCTCCTATACTACCATACTATAAATAAGCATTATTCTCGCCCTCTCCTATACTACCATACTATAAATAAGCATTATTCTCGCCCTCTCCTATACTACCATACTATAAATAAGCATTATTCTCGCCCTCTCCTATATCTTCCTCTCTTTCATTGCCTCTTCCTCTGGGTCAAATGGACTCAGTGGAGATAGATAGATAGATAGAATACTTTATTGGCAGTTTAAGAAAATTACAGAAAATGACATCATTTAAAAAAACGCCAAATGGACTTAGACACAAAAAAGCCTTTGCTTGTTTCCATTGTGGTCCACTTTGTAACATGAAACTATACACAAACATACTGTACAAACAAAACAACCATGGAACATATAATAAATAATCCTTATAAGGCTGGGAGCTATGTACATAGGACAAGAGGTACCCTGAGAGAATAGTCCAGAGCATGGGAGATGGGCTATCCAGGGTCGGAAGCTAACTATGACCTGTTAGTGTGTAGATGGAGCCATGATTTCAGGTCTTTCCTAAATCTTGCAATAGAATTTAAGGATTTCAGGGCTGGAGGGAGTGCATTCCACAGAGTAGAGCTACTCGTTGACTCTGGCCTTTTTGGCCTGTCCCAGGGGGCCCATCTCAACATGGAACGAGAGAGTGAGAGAGGAAATGTGAACTAATCATTAAAAAAAAGAGAAAATCTTTCCACATCATAAACACAATCTGCCCAGGAAGCTGAATGAATAATGTGCATGTTTTGCTTGCCTACGACCACAATAGGTGGATTAGAAGGATTTCCGGGTGTTGTCATTGTGGCATTGTCTCTGAAATATTGAAGAAAACGTTCTGCCCACACTGATATGCTCCCAGTCTTTTGATGGAACTCGCAGTGAATCACATCTGGGGAAAGAAATGTCCTTGGTATATTTGATACACGTTATGTTATGCCAATGTATTACATATGGTATCTTCATCATAATGTTGGCCTCTTGGTCAGAAAGGATTTGCTTGGGGGTAATTTGAAAAATGCATGTTCTTCAAAATGTGTTTTTTTCCCCGGCTCCAACCAGCAACCTCATTATGTTTTGGTTCAATTAAAGTCAGCGAATACGTTAGATATTGTACAGCAATTTCAATATAGGCTACAGAGCATTGAAGTGAATTCATTTTCTCAGCAGAGTGTAATATAAAGCGACTCATTACATTTTAATGCACAACCACTCAGTTCATTTGGAGCAAATTGAGTGGCTGTTTGCACTGCACAAATAGCCTTGTTTTGAAACAATCTGACACTGACAAAGAATATGGAAATACTTATTCTCTCATAAATCCACTGACGGTGATCTCAATGGTCAAAATATGTTTTTTTTCCAGGAGCTGCCATTGCTCGGCAGCACTTCTGGGTCATTGCCAGGTGCCATTTTCTGCTTTTATGTGACTTTTATGAAAATCTCTTTGAGTAGAAATGATAATATAGAAGAGCAATAATGTCCAGCACTAATTTAATACCTTATTACCATAAGCCTGGTGCAATACATGCATAATAAATTGTTGTATCTTTTACAAGGCTGAGGCATATGGTTACGAGACTGGATTCTCTTCAAACTGCACCGAATTTGCATGATAGGATGTGAGAGTTGGATGGATTTGGGGATTATATGAAACACAGCCCTCCATTTCCAGTTCATTGTACTAAGGAGAGGTATCACGTTCACACAGATGGCACATTTTTGGAAATGCACAGCTATACTGTGAATCAAAAGAATCTGCAAAGAAAAGTACTTCAAAGAAATCTCTACTACTGCACAACTCCCCCTAAAAGTAAACGTCTTTCATGTTTTTGTGTGGGTTTATGTTTCCAGTTTTTTTTTTAAAAGGGCTAATGTTTCTGAGTAGTTCGGACAGAGCTGATCCATGTTACGGTATAGTGAAACGATTTGAGAAATGATACAATATGTAGGACTACTCACCAAATCTAAAACGTATTTGCAGAGAGTGGAGACAGTTGCATGACCTGTTGTTGTTGTTCTTCTTGAAAGTGCATTCAGTGAACAGCAGCGCGGGCTTTCAGAGAAGTACCGCCCTGCTGAGTATGCGCATGCGCGAAGAATGGTTCAAAGTACTTTTACCAAGTTGACCCAACTTGTTCGACTCTAATGTTAAAGTAACTTACTTTTACTAATTTTTAATGTGCAAAACTTATTTTTTCTAAATTAACCCAAATCAAACACATCAAGTTAGACATATTTTTTGACCGAAAGTCCAATTAACTTATTTTAAATTAGTTATAACAACAAGTTGAGATAAACTGAGTTAGACCTACTCCATATTTCCACCTAAGCAGGATGATCCAGTCTGTTAAATGTTAGAGTGTATAGTTGTTTTTGGGCCAGACGGTCACAGTCTCACTATTAGCCATGGGTGTATCAGTTAATCAAAGTCATTGATTTAATTGTTTATAAAGTAAGTAAGTAAGTCAGAGAGGCTTATTGTCGGTATCAGCCAGAGTGCGGGAGTCTATCGCCCGTTTCTAGACCTCTGGGACATGGAATGCTGAGGTGGAGCGCAAGACCAGATCAGCTCCCAAACAGTGGCGTATCTACAATAAGGCGATGACAGGCCTGTCCAAATCCATTTCTGCCTGGCCAAAATCCATACAATGAGAAAAAAAGAGAGGACAAACACCAGACCTGAGAACTATATAGTGGACAGCGTTGGCCGTTGCGCGTAGAGCGCGACCCTCGTTCACCCGTTGGAATGCAAATGCGTGCCTTTCAGCCTTTGTAGCCTAGGCAGGTATCTCTCTTTGAAAACCTTTAGTGCTTCTGATCAGTGTTCTTTTTGGCAGCAAATTTCTATTTCAGTTTAGTCATAGTCTTTGGAATAAAACTTCACTTAGTTTTTGTCATATTTTAGTCACCTGGAATGTTGCCCACCAAAATACATTTTAGTCGACTAAATCAACTGTAGATTAAAATCGACTAAAATCTTATGATATTTAGTCGACTGAAACTAAGCAGCAGGGATGGCCATTTGGAGACATTTTATGTGTGCAGAAATGTGCTATTTTACCCATTCGAAAAATACAAATACACCACGTTTATAAAATGCGTTTGTTTTGGGTGGAGGTCGCGTGTGGTTGCAGGGACTGTGCTTCAAAATATATTTTTATTTTATTTTATCAGATCATAGCTGTTAGTGTTTGTCGGTTATTCATGTCTTAAGGGATAACGGTTATGGGTTGGCCATCTCTATAGTCCAAAATTATATTCCGAATGAATGCTTTGGTCATCATGTAAACAATAAGGAATAGGAATACTTGTATTCAGGTTCCATGTAAACAGTTGGGTATGAATCTCTGTTCGGAATGAATTCATTCATTCTGAATACATTGTGTGCATGTAACTGAGGCCATTGTCAGTTCATAACCCGGTTGTCATGCTTTTGCATATTCCTGTTTTGACTGTTGTGTCATTCTTGATTGCCTGATTCCGACCTGCAACCTCAGTGTAAGATATAGATGCCTGATTCTTTATTAAATACTTTGACTTCTATAATCTTGTTTGTTGTTACTTTGCACATGGGTTCAACTCACTCTGTCTGCATCCGTGACACCATGGCCTTGCGGTCGAAAGGCGAGTGCTCTGCCGATAAGAGCGATAAAAATTCAACCATCATTTAATAGATTTGTTGATATAATGTGAAACAAATATAGATTATTTCATTCATAAAAAGGAAATAATGGATAGTTGCAGCCCTACTCACAATACTACAATAATTAATGTATAATATATATTGAATGAATGAGGTTCTACAGAAGCGGCCAGTGCAGTCATGATGTCTGTTATGTTTAGATCATTCTAGGGTTCCATCCAGGGAACACAACACATTTCTGTTGAGTGGGTTCACATTGATTGATTGATTGAAATATTTATTAACAGTTTGCAGAATTACAGTACATTTCAAGCACAAACTCAATACAAAGGCTGTTAACTGTGAGTGGACGACCCAATTAAGCATTACACTTGTTTACAAGAGGGTCCACCATGTTCAGTCACAGTCAATCATCAAAGGGCACTAGTATTAATACAGTATGTATGCTATCATTTTCTATTGATAAACAAATTCCACAGTTATCTAATACACTGTGTTGATATATATATATATATATATATATATATATATATATATATATATATATATATATATATATATATCCTTTGATAACTCACTTATTTTGTCTAGCACCGAGGATGGTAAATCCATTAAGGTCAAGAGACAGCTTTAATGGAAAAATATTGGCACACGTGAACATCCCTTTCACCGTGTAAGAAAATAGACTCTTGTGTCATTAGGACATTGCCTTTGAATTGCCCCAGATTCTGTTTTAACCCATTTAGGCCCGACGTCGACATTTTAAAAATGTCTTCTAAATCCTGACAGTTTTCTGAAATACCAGTGGTGGTCAATGGTGGTCAATATTTCATGTCAAGGACCCCAAAAATTATATGTAATTGGCCACCGACCCCAAAAATAGCAGATCTACAAGCTCGTAGCGGCGGCACTCTGTGCTTGTAGATCTGTTATTTTTCAATAGCTAAAGTATAATATAATGCTTAAAATGCCAAAAGGGGTTCCCGTTCAGAATTAGTTAATTCTCGGGAGACACAGTAGCCTACTACTAGCCTGGCTAATAAGCCAGACCGAATCAGCCGTTGGCAAAAAGAAAATTGCCTGCCGGCGGATTACGGTCTGGAGAGGCTCAATTGTACGCCCATTTCCTACACCAGAGAACTGGTGTGGCCAATCGGGACACGGTATGCAATATGGGCAGACTTTGGTACAGTGACGTTCAATGCTTGAGACCTTTGACTGACAGTAGCTCTAACCAATAGGCCTATCTCACAGCCCGTTTTTCACGCCCACTTCCGGTAAATAGTGGTGTCTTTAACATTAGCATTTACACGATTTTTTCTCTGGAGAATCTAAGTACATTTTCTAATGTAAAAATGTGACAGACCAATATTATTATGAAGCAAACAAGATGGTAAATCAGCTCGAACAGATAGAACAAACCTTACCATGAGAAAACAAAAGTTGTAGACTTCTTAAATTACATCTGTTAACATGTAGCGTCTATGGAGTGACGTCACGCTATCACCACTAACCCCAAAAGGGGGCGTATTAAGGGGGGCGGGGAAATTCTGTGAGATAGGCTTATGGCGTCAAAGAGAAAATGTTTGAACCCGCCCCCCGGGAAACAAGATCCATACACAGCATCTCCAGACTCAAATACCACACGACAGTGTGATTTGAGTCTGGCTTATTAGCCAGGCTAGCCTACTACTACTCCACGATATGAAACATAACCCATCATCTCCACCCCCACCCGTCCCTCACTGTCGCTTTGAGTCTGGGTTCCCAGGATGTCTGGCAGTGTTTTTGGCAGCAAATTTCTATTTTAGTTTTAGTCATAGTCTCTTGAAACGTTTTCATTTAGTTTTAGTCACATTTTATAGTCACCTGGCATGTTTTAGTGTTTTGTCTAGTTTTTGTCGACTAAATCTACAGGTGATTTAGTCGACTAAAATGTATTTTTGCGAGCCTTGATGCCGTCGTAATGACTGTTTTTACACTTGCTGAAAATGGCAGATCTACAAGCTCACAACGCGTTGCGCTGCGACGTGTTGTGAGCTTGTAGATCTGCTATTTTCAGACTGCAACCAAGTGTAAAATGACTTATACTGGAACTCTTGTCCACTAGTCCTTTTCTAACACTTTAGTCTATTTTTATTTGTTGACAAAATTGTCAATATATATCTTAGTTTTAGTCATCGTACTGTAGCTTAGTTTTCATTTAGTTTCCATTTAGTTTTGATCAGTGGAAAAAGGTATAGTCGGCGAACATTTTTCGTCTTAGTTTTAGTCAACAAAATCAACACTGGTTTAAACTTTAAAGTACTGTAACTAATTACATTTACTCAAGTACTGTACTTGATTACACTTTCGAGGTATAACTCTACGTGATTATTTAAATTTTCTGATACTTCTACCAGGGATTCCCAAACTGGTGCGTTGTACACACAGGCACGCACCACGAGCGCCTTCTAGGGGGTGCGTGACATGAAATGGCGAATGGTGGTGCTATGGTTTTATTTTAATTATATGAACATATTATGCCAATATATGGCAAGTATATGCAGAATCTATCCTATATTCTGCATATATGTGGATATATAGGACATATATGTCTCTATAGAGACATTTAAAAAATGTATTTAAAGACCATTTAAGCGTCGTACAAAGCCAACTCGAGTTGTGACAAATCATGACAACAAACCGAACAATAATTAGAAAGAAGAAAAAAACGGCAGGTTACAACACTTTTTTTTGTTGTTTCTTCTTTGTAATTATTGTTCGGCCCAAAAAATGGTGTTGTCATGATTTGTCACAACTCGAGTTGGCTTTGTACGAAGCTTAAAAGGTCTTTAAATTTAAAAAAGAATTGAAATGTCTATGGGAAAAATGCATTGGGAATTATTCCCTGGGCCTGGCGTCGTCATAAAAGGGGGCGGGACTGCGGCGCTCTATAGAGCGTCGCAGTCCCGCCTCCTACCCTGGACCAGGAAATGAAACCCAATGCATTATTCTCATAGACATTTCTTAAAGTATTTATTTAAAGACGGTTACGCCGCGGACAAAGCCAACTCGAGTCGTGACAACTCATGACAACACAAACAATATTTTGGACCAAACAAATAATTACAAAGAAGAAAAAAACGGCAGGTTACAACACTTTTTTTGTTGTTTTTCTTCTTTGTAATTATTTGTTTGGTCCAAAATATTGTTTGTGTTGTCATGAGTTGTCACGACTCGAGTTGGCTTTGTCCGCGGCGTAACCGTCTTTAAATAAATACATAGAAATGTCTATGAGAATAATGCATTGGGTTTCATTTCCTGGTCCAGGGTAGGAGGCGGGACTGCGGCGCTCTATATAGCTTATGCAATATATGCAGGCGGCCAAAACAGTACTTCTTCCACTACTGATTGCTAGTGAAGTGGTGCAGCTGGGTACAGCAGAGTGTTTTCTCCCACTATGGCTTCCCGTTCCGCTGAGAAGGCCGCGTTAAGCACATCGCAGAGAAACTATAGCTGGGTTTCTATTAGCCATCAACCAACCGGTGTTCATTGTGTCGACTTAAACTATGTCGACTATACCTTTTTTTTCACTGATGAAAACTAAATAAAAACTAAATAAAAATCACACCAGTGTGAACGTAAAGGACCACTTCACCACTTTTCAACCTATCTTCATATAATAGGTCCTCACTAATAATCATGAAGAAAATGGCGCAATTTTGTTTTCCTACTCTGTCTGTCTCATAGGAGGGCTGTGGGCAGTCCAGAAACCGTCCTCCAGTGACATCATCGATGGGGAATACAAGCTAATAGAAACTGCAGACACAGACTGAGTAAAAAAAAATCATCCCATTTTATCATGATTATTAGTGAGGACCTATTATATGAAGATAGGTTGAAAAGTGGTGACGTGGTCCTTTAAGTGAGGGGCGCTCTTATCATCATACATCATCATACATCATCTCATTCTGGCCAATCACAATTTCCGTCTTCACTTTTCTGCCCTCACTTTTATCTTCAATATGCACTTTGCTCAGCTAATCAAATCATCGCTATGGGGGTGATCAGCCAATAACAAGCCAGTGTTTGTGTGACCGGAAAGCTGGGCATACAACGGGCTAACGCCCCTCAAAAACAAAGCTATGATGACTAAAACTATGACTAAATATCAGCCGTGATGAAGACCATTTAGGTCGAAATATGTTGGTTTAAAATAAATACAGGCTGTTCGCTCTTATTGACTCTGAGTGCCCGGATTTCCATTTTTTTTCCTGAAGTTTTATCCCATCTAAGAGATATAGTAGAACTACGACAAGTAATTTTATACGTCGTCCTCAGACGAGCCCTCCATCGGCATCTCCAGTCATCTCGGTTCTCCATACATCTGGCCAGCTCATTTGTGCTTTCTGCACCAGCATCTTTCTTTAGTACGTCCACGTAGGTCGGTGTGGGACGTCCTCTCGATCGATGCCCGTGTGTTGGTTCCCACAGTACAAGCTTTTTGGCCGGGAGTTATTGGTGTCGGTGGCATTGGCCAGCTAGTCTCATCCTCCTTACTGCTATCTTCTCTGTTACACTTGGTAATGCCCCGTACGGACGCTTGTTGGTGATGTGCTCGTCCCTGTTGATGTTCAGTACTAGCCTGGATCCAGCCCAAAGACCCCGCCCACTCTCTGAGTGGACTGCGTCTCAAGAAAGCTACAGTCTGATAATCAGGCTAGTTCAGTACCACACGTAACATTCTGGTGTAGCACCCGTCCAGGGATTTCTGTAGGGCTTGTGTTAGTGTCCAGCATTCACAGCGGTAGCAGAGACGAAACTGATCTTGATGTGTCGGGGGAGGTTGGATTTCCAGTTTTCCACACACTGGTCATACCATTAAGAGCTCTCCAGGCAAGTGCCTTCTTCACTTTAAGGTCCTTCTCTGTGGAGTCGACTCATGTGCCCAGGTATTTAAAGTCACTGACCTCCTTTAGGACAGTACCCTCTATTGTTGTTAGGTGCAGATGTTCTTGGGGGATGTTATAGGTTATGACCTCAGTCTTCTTCGCATTTAGCCTTACTTGGTTATGCTGATATAGATACTATATACTACACCTGTATGAGCATTGAGTAGTGGCAAATAAACCATCTTGAAGACAGGAGTAGGCTACTCAAAGATTATACTCCATATTTTTACTCAAAGTTCTTCAATGTAACATTTCTGATGGATGTCATGTTGTGATTTATAAACATGAAAGGATTTGGCTGATGGTTGTAGACACAATGGGACTAACTTGAAGTCTTTGCTTCCAGCATATAGACTTCCTGACCTTTGCCTGCAAAGTCCAAAATTGTGATCGATTTTATTTACAATTGTACTTTTTATTACCTTTTTGTGTTATTTAAAGCAATTTGTGTAGCATTTATTAATCATATTTTATTTGTAAATGATGTATTATCCACCTTCCTCAACCTTATATCTTGTATATTGTTGATCCATGAAAGGAGTGTTGTCGGTTGTTTTTTTTTGGTCCATGACATTTTGTTGCATGTGTTATTTAATTGTATACTTCAAGGACAATCTAAAGCTGAGTGCCTTCTAAACTTAGCTCACCACACCGCACTGACTCATCTGTGAAATCATAAAGGTTACCTGGTTCCCAACAGCAGGAACTGCAAAGGCCTACATGTGAAACCACCAAGTCATTGACTCATAGTTATCAGGGACGTGCAAACATAGACAGACCACGGATGCAGCATTTACTACATGGTGATAGAAATGCAAATGCCTCTCCTTTCCTCCATGCCAAGGCAGCATTCTGGAGAATTGCGTTTTTTTTCCCTTCCGAAGTCTCCATTTTGCGTTGAACAAATTTGTTTAGAAATCCATGTCGTTACACCGCATCTCCACTAGCTAAACGAGTGCTGGGTTGCGGCCCGAAAATAGCTGATCTACAAGCTCACAACGCGTCGCGCTGCGTTGTAGATCAGCTATTTTCTAATTTTTTGTCCAAAAGTGCCCTCTTACGGGATTTCAGCCCCTGTCTCTCTAACACTCTCTGCACATCCCTGGATGTTATGTGTCAGGTTGAAACCTCATGTCCAGAAACTGTATCAGGGTTCAAATATGACAAAAGTAGCAGATCTACAAGCTCAAAAACACGCCGTGTGTTGAGCTTGCGGATCTGGTACATTTGATGCTTTTGTGTGACAAATACGAAGTATAAAATACAGCATTCATTCATGAAAAAGAACAACAGTGACAATATTGTACTTGCAGACTGAAATGTATAGGCTACTTCACACAAAAACACAAAATGCAGGGAAGAAATCATTTCACAAGCCTCCATTTTCAGCTACAGCAAAAGGAAAGCTATTTCCATTGGGATTATGAATCATGGCCTTTCATTTCATGACAGTGCTCTCCTATTTGCCAAACACAATATTGAAGGACAAAACTACTTTCCTTTTGAGTATATGCCGATATGCAGTGAATAAATGTTTTTTGAATGTGAACAAAGTAACTCAATGATGACCTTAAACCAGTGCCGTCGCTACGTATACGCACAATATGGCAACACGCCGAGGGGGGCAACAAAATGTGCCAAAAAGTGCCAAGCCGACCATAGATATATATAAACTCTAGATAGCTCACCCGCGCTGTTGGCCAATGGAGAGCGACGTCGTTACGTGGCGGCCATCTTACCTCGGGACACATAACATTGGGTCTATTCTCTCTTAACTCTTAAATGACCATAACTTGCTCAATTTTCAACCGATTTTCAAACGGTTTGGTTTGTTATAAACGTCAGAGACGTCCGCATACTTATATGCTTTTATACGACGTTCATATAAAAAAATTAATTAAGCAGATAAGCGTCCTGAATCATAGCCACGTTGACAACGTTTGTAATAAACCAACCCGTTTGTAAATCCGTCAAGATTTGAGCGAGTTATGACTGTTTCTGTTTGAGCTGCCATTGAACATACTGTACTGTATCCCCGATGTAAGATGGCTGCCGGGTGAACGACGTCAGAAACTCCGCCTTGAGCCATCTAGTGTTTATATATATCTATGAAGCCGACCCTCAAAATAGCAATTTTCTCCACAGCTCCGCCGCGTAATAAGGAGCAGCCATGTGTGCGTCCTTGCAAACGGCAAAAGACGCTTGCAATGTCTGAATGAGGAAATTCATCGGGAGGTGGGGCAGCACAAATATCCTACGAGTAGGGCAACAAAAATGGTCAGCAGTACAGTACAAGTCCTTTGGCAGCTTTATTGTTAAAATATCAGGATTTATATTGCCTGAAATCAGACTGAACTGTCATTGCAAAGTCATTGTAGACTCAGAGATGACAATGATTTTTTTAGTGTACCTTAAATCTTTAGTATACATCAGAAACTTTAATTATCGCAATGTTGTTGTTTGTATTTAAACCACACTTAAGCACGTCTTTAGAAAGTGCCATCGTTCATCCTGCTGCTGCTCTACATGCGCTATATAGCTGCCTGGCACGCACGCACGCACGCACGCACGCACGCACACACACACACACACACACACACACACGCACAATATCTTGTTTTCATCACCCCTCCTTTGCCTTGAATTTTATTGTCACTAAAAATGATGTTCTTGCAGCACGGGGGAAGGGAGGAGGAGGAGGAGGAGGAGGAGGAGGAGGAGGAGGAGGAGGCCCAGACTGCATGAAGGTAATTCACATGTATTATTCATCTTTGCCACTTCCATTTATACCTACAGTCGGCTGGAGTTATATACAATGAAAAAAGGCCACTGTATGCAGTCCTGAAGGAAGAACGATAGAGAGGATATATGTGTGGTATATGGCTTGCTAGCTGTACTCACTTTTTTCTGTTCCATATTTGGGTGTTTCTTTTTTCCTGTACGTGTTCTTTTATTGTAGGCCTATATTGAATTGTTTTTTGCTGCTGTTGTTGTTGTTGTTGTTGTTCCCGTTGTTGCTATACTTCTGTTTCTGTTGCTTTTGTTGTCGGTGAAGGTCTTTGAGAATGTGATGTGCAGCATTCATCCCTGTGACATTTACACAATGAAGGAATGAGAAATTAAAAGAGCACAATACAATACCATGACACGTACGTGAGGACATTTTATATACTCTTGACAGAAACTATTACAGTGGTCACAATGGAGTGAATCATTTCACTAGGCATGTGTACAGTATGATATAGACAAGTGCTATATAAATATTTATATAGCACTTGTCTCAACAAGGCTCCAATGTACTTCAAAAAAAGAAAAAAACTAATAGCACAAATAAACACAATAAATATGAAACAAATGGCTTGTACAAAGTAGCAGGAGTGAATTGATCAAAATAAAAACCCAGTAACTTGTGCATAAAAAGGCTGTCGTTATCCACTTTGCCGTCATTTGAAAGGCACGTACAGGCTACTATCTGGAGGTTGGAAAACATGGCCTGATGAGTGTGAAACAGTGAAACATCATTCATCATGAAAGTTTCATTTCCCAGAGAAGGCAAAGAAAGACTCAAGACTGCAGAGCATGTCCTTGTCATGGCTTTAAAGAGAACCCAAATGGACATGGAGGAAGTCATTTCTCTACAGCACTACAGCGACGTTCTGATGTGGTCAAACAGCACTGACAAAAAAAAAAAAAAAAACGGAAAAAGAAAAAAGAAAAGAAAATGAAAAGAACATGAATTTTCCAAAAATGAAGTGTTTTGAGAGAAATGACTTGCAATGGGGAGAGTCCCCTGCACGGAGACAAGTAATATAAACTCGCGCAGAGAGAGCGGTGTGGGAGACGAGAACCAGTTTCATAAAAGTTTGAGTTTTTCCATCAGCAGGGACCACCAAATGCTGCAGAAAGCGGCAGGCTGCCAACCAGATAGTGTAGATATACACATTACAAGGGAAACTATTTTCTTTCTTTTTTTAAACAATGTGCATACAGTGTGCTGGTGCATTGCAGCATAATCTCTAACCATATCATATTGTGACATTGTGGCACTGCCATTTACACAAAGTCATGACTCATGGCAGACATTTTGATATAAAGCTAAATGTTCTAATTTGATATTCTAGTAACTCTGCAATGATGTGAAATAAAAAATGAAATACCGATGTGATATATTTTTTATACATTACATTACTTTTTTATACATTCTTTTTGCAGTACAATTTGCATGCAGGCTTGGCTGCTTCCAAAATGTACAATTCATGATAAATAGAATTTGCAGTCAACACAGGTGGGTATATGCGTTTGTGTTTCCTTTGAGTTGGAGGTGAGTAAGGCCTGACTCACACCTAAAAAACATTTGTCTTGTCCATGTCTTGTGTCTTGTCCCTGTTTAATGGCCGCCCCAATGCATTTCCAATGGAAGTCACATGGTTTAACCAAACATTTTTGTTTGGTCAAACATGAAGACACGACCTTGTTGCATGGAAACCATCATGAAACCATGTGACTCCCATTGGAAATGCATTGAGGCGGCCATGACACACAGAACTGTCGACAGAACACACAGGACACAAGTGTGTCTTAGGTGTGAGTGAGGCCTAAGTGAAGATGTGTGTGCGTGTGTACATGTGCGTGCGTGTGTGCCAAGTAACTCTCTTTGGTGAACAATGCATCAAGCATACTGGACACAGTCCGACCTCATGAAAGCAGTCTCTTAACTAATAATGAGACGGAGCAAATGCAGTGCGTTTAAGTGAAAACACTGATCAATTATGTATGATTGGAAGCCTCTTAAAAGCTTCAGGGGGAGAATTAGAAAAAGGCTACATAAACACTACATGAAGCTGCAGAATGGAGGAATGGCTGGATATAGCTACCAGACATGAAATTGTAAATGAACCTTAAAGCATACAGGTGACTGCAGAGCACACAAACGGACATCTTTTCTGCATGGCTGCTCGCTGGCTCACCTTTTGTGTTCAGCTAGGCCATGTTGTCACACCGTTCAGTTATAAGACCCTGTGTTGTGTGATTCCAGACCCATATAGTATGTCATGGAAAACACTTAATTTTTTTGGGTCATTGTTGCTTTTCTGCCTCTCTTGGGAGGATACTGTGTGTGTGTGTGTGTGTGTGTGTGTGTGTGTGTGTGTGTGTGTGTGTGTGTGTGTGTGTGTGTGTGTGTGTGCGTGCGTGCGTGCGTGCGTGCGTGCGTGCGTGCGTGCGTGCGTGTGTCATCTGTATGAATGTAGTGGTGGAAGGAAATATTCAGGTTATTTTACTTGAGTAAAAGTAGCAAATGTACTTTGTAGTAAAATAACAAAAGTATTGGAGATTTGAAGTAAGTAGCCTTGCCGAGCCATGAGGCCCATAGGGCAGGAGCCTATCTCCTGTTTCTGTAGCATGAGGCAGCTTGATGTACAAGTACACCCCCTGGACATGACCCTGGTATGTAGCAGGGACTTACCCCCAATCCAACCCTTGATGCTAAGTGTCCAGCAGGGAGGCACTGGGTCCCATTTTTAGAGTCTTTGGTATGACCCGGCCAGGGATTGAACCCCAACCTCCCAGTCTCAGGGCGGACACTCTAACCACAAGGCCACTGAGCTGGTAAGTACACTGAAGTAGTGGATTTTATATACAAATTCGAAAGTTAATTGGTAACTATAGTTTTCAAATACAGTAACTACTGTAATAGTAAAATGTAAAAATGTTGCCTCTGAGGTGGAGTGGTTTGTACTAAACGTACAGTACAGCACTGATTTTTTTTTTTACTTCCCAATTGAATCATTATTTCTTCTGGTATTTTGTAGCTATTAAACTGCAAGAGCAAGTAGAACAAAAGTTGCTATTATATCAACATTGCTGAATGTTCAGAGAATGAGTCACCATCTATGATTCACTTGTTAATATCATCTGAAGTGGAAATGCATTCAGGCATTTTCAGTACGCTACACTCCACATAAAACGTCTCCAAGCAGCGATTCCCAACCCAACCATTTCTCCCATAGTTTTTTTTCAAAGAGATCTTCTTTTATGATGAATTGAACATGATGGGCCCTATTGTAAACAAGTGTAATGCTTTATGGTGTCGTCCACAGTTAACAGTTGTGTTTTGAGTTGTGCTTGAAATGTACTGTAATTCTCCAATCTGTTAATAAAATTCATCAATCAATCAATCAATTCCCTTATTTTCTGTTTGAATGTTAAGTTTCCCATGTCCTGAATATTGTCCAAGATGGATCGCCATTGTTTCTCGGCTTTTTAGATTTCCAGGTGGGCCTTAACCCAGAAAAGGTTGGGATACAGTGTTCTACAGTATATAGTTTATCTCTGCGTCACTGCCAGGCAGAAACCTTGGTATCTCCATATGTCATGCAGTTTTCTTTAATGTATTTTCATATTTGTACCGTATATAGTGTAGCCTATTTTAGTGTCGTGCAGATATGTGGCCGATCTACAACCTCACAAGATCTTCTTTTTTCGCTATACCTATGACACATTTTGAAAATCCTGTCTGTGGGTTTTATAAATATAGGCCTAAATATTAACTACATTGGATCCATTTGGAACACGTGTTCTTTTTCGCCCCAATTCCCTGAAAAGTAACCGTTTTAAATGTGATGACTTGCTATTTAGCCCATTTCCCTCCATCCATTCTTATTCCTTACTTGTACGACGTGTCCCGTGCCGAAAATAGCCAATCTATACATGCTCACAATGCATCACAGTGCATTTGTGAGCTTGTAGATTGGCAATTTTCATCATGACAAAGTAGGCTATAGTTAAATCAAGCTTTACCCCCCCCCCTCTCTCTATCTCTTTCACCCCTCTCTCCTCCTCCTCCTCATCCTCCTCCTCCCCTTTCCCTCTCGTCTTCCATGTCACTGGCATCACGCGTGTTTTCACCTCTGAAGTGATTGTGCTTGATTTATATGACAGCCCTTTAACCCTGTGTGTGCTCGTCCATCGGCATCAGCCGGAATACACCCAAGGGCATTGGCAAAGCATGCAGGACCAAATCTGATTCCATGTCATTCATGGGGGCTCCTCCCGACCTCCTTCCAGAATGCAATCTAACAAATCGTGTTTACCCGGCTCTGTTTGGAGACGTGGTCCAATCACACAAGGTGAAAAGTGCTACAGGTTGTAATCTTTATACTGCTATATTTATCTTGTTAAAGGAGCTGGTTGAATTATTTGCTTTTTACATGATTGGTTAGCTATCAATGTGTGTGCCATATGGAAATAGAGTGGCACCAGAAAGTGCAAATGATGGCAGAATTCACAGATTTTTGTAAAGGCCAGGAAGACAGAGTGCAATAGGTGCACCTGTAAATGTTAAATGGTTATTCCTAAAACAGTGACATGAATACAGGAACTGCAGAAAGGAGACAAATATTAGAATGCAGAACGTTGTCTCCACCTACAGTCCATTATACTGTACAACCACACTGCATACAAGATTTATGTGTGAAGGGCCCCACTTGCAGGTCATAAATAGTAGGGCAGGGTGGAGGGAGTATTCAGTATTGTAAATTGACATGGGGGCGGGTGGTATTCAATCCGAGTGTTTCTGCTCATGGTTAAAATTTCATGTAGTCTAAAATTCTTAAATGTAATAATAATAATACTAATAATAATAATTATAATTATTTGATATTTATAAATTACATTATAAATTATAAAATATGTTTATTGTTTAGAGAGATTTATATAATTCACAATATTACTTTTTTATCTTTATTATTTTTTATTTATTGTAGGCCTACAGATCAGATCCATTGTAAATGCACACATCTTCAGTTTGTCAGCTTGTATTTAGCTATTTTTTGTTGCTCAGCAGCAGGCAGCACAGCACTGACATTACAGGTATATTTTGAAGTTTAACTTTTAGTCCATGAGCCAGAGCCCCAAAATTGGAACATGATTACCAATTCACCCTTTGTCAGCCTTCTGATTGGTCCGTGACTGACTATCCAGCAGGTTCTTCTGCCTTGTTCCGCCCTGGTTCCGCCTAGTTTATGTTGAATTTGCTAAAACATCATTTTTGGAAAAAACAAACATGATATGCCCAGTCACCATGCTGCACCTGTGATGTTCCTTTTTACTGACACGAAGTTTAAAATAAGAATTGAATACACAAATACGAAGCAACACAAAAACCTGTTATTTCAATGGTAGTGGATGGAGAGAGACGACTTTTGTCCAACCACGAAACGGCAACCAATGGGTGCGAAGAGGGGCAGAACCATGGACGGGACTTGACAAAGGGTAAATTGACCATTTGCACTTTGCAGACCGCGGCCATCTTGCCATCAGAGTTTGGAAGCACTCATTTTCAGTAAAGCAATGTCCCTTATTCTTTTCTTGTCTAGTTTTGTTTCATTTGTTGTCTTAATTGTTTGTATGATTATTTTATGTACATTCTCAGTTATTCCCTTGTGACTAAACAGAAAAAGCAATACAAATTTGAATCATAAAAAAAAGTAAAGCAATGTCCTGCAGCCTCCTGCATTATGTGCAAATTCAAGTTTTGTGTTTGTTGTCATGATTTGTCACGATCCGAGTTGGATTTGTTCGAGGCTTACAGATCTTTAAATAAATACTTTTTGAAATGTCTATGGGAAAAATACATTGGGAATTATTTCCTGGGCCTGTCGTCGTCATGAAAGGTGGCGGGACTGCAACGCTCTATATGCTATCCATCTCCACTCTGTCTAACTTCTGGAATCCCACTTTCCGTATACATTTCCACATAACTAACTCATCTTACTTGATAAACTGGTCATTTAGTCCAGGGGTTCTCAACCTTTTTGGCCGGGGACCCCCGGAAATGCTTTGGCAATGTCTCGGGACCCCCGCCCCGCCCCCTCCCGACCCCCAATATAAATTGACTGCTACAATAACCTTAAACCATTTTGGGCGGGAACCCCTTTTGGTGTTTTAAGCATTGTTAAAATTTAGCTATTGAAAAATAGCAGATCTACAAGCTCATAGCGCGCCACCGAGTGGCGCGCTACGAGCTTGTAGGTCTGCTATTTTTGAAAAATCGTGAAAATAAAATTTAAAAAAAAATCTTTTTTTCTTTTTTAAATAATTTGGGGACCCCCTAAAATAATTTGGCGACCCCCCGAGGGGTCGCGACCCATGGGTTGAGAACCCCTGATTTAGTCCTTCAAACTCTCTCTGTGTGTCAAACTTTATTTTATGCCTGCTCACAGGCTTACAATAAATCCATATATGGAGTGATACATATTGTATTATGTATAGGGTAATATTGAATATTCCCTCGTATCGTTTAAAACCGTTGACTCAAACATGTAAACAAAATTAAATACGAATGTTGACTCTGGCTTTATCAAATTTTCCGATTTAGATTCTGGAAGGTTATGTAAGTTCAGACATATATTTTCCTATATAATGCCTAATTTGCATAAATAGGCATAATTTCAGAAAACTTGTAATACAATAAATCATTGTCTTCGTGTAGCCTAAATAATCAACTGAGGACGTTTCATGTCACGGTGAAAATAACAAAATGTGTGAAATATGAAAAAGCTACTCCTGTGGAAGGGTTATCATATATAAATTGACTTATATTGATCATATAAACAATGTAATGTATGGTATGGTTTTGCCCACGCATTTCGTAATAAATGAAATTTTGAAATCTTGTTGTTTGGCTCATGGACTATATTATGTGGGGCCAGCAGCAGCACGCTGCTAGAGCTCTTTCAAAATAAAACGAGTCCAACACACAACAACGGGTGGATGGATGGATGCCTGGATCACGTGACCCCTCTGTTTACAGACATCCGGAAGAAAAAAAAAAAAAAAAAAAAAAACATGGAGGACGCCACTAGCACCAGTAGTAATCCTCAATCTGTTGCTGGCAATTTCACGGAGAAATTAAAGTCGTGGCTGTCGTGGTCATGGACGTACATCTTCTTCATCTGGTTCGGCGCGGCGGTCATCATGGTGTGGGTGCTGCGGAGCCCCCTGAAGCTGCAGGAGACCCTCACCGCAGGTGAATGGAAACAGAATGGATGCATGCAGAGGGGCAGTGTAGTGCTAGCATAGATACATAGCCCCCCTGTGTGTGTGTGTGTGTGTGTGTGTGTGTGTGTGTACTGTATGCATGTATGTGGTCAGCTATATGATCCATCATTAGCTGACAGACATTTAGCGATCAGAGCCCCTTTTGGGACCCCCTCGGTTACCCTTTACTGTATTTTGCACTGTATTTGTAACCGCCGTCCAAAATCCGCCGTCCAAAATACAGTAAAGGGTAACCGAGGGTCCCCGAAAGGGGCTATAATAAGAGCTGCTGCTGCTGGCTGGCTATAAAACAAACACCGGTCTATGATTAGATTCATATTTAACGATGCAACGAAGACACATCATGCATGCGGTCACTTACTTGGCTAACTATACGTGCAGTGCACACATACAAAATAGTAATACATCGTCTCACTAACGTTACTTTGCGTGCATCCATTGCATGCATGTGCATTCATTGTTGTTACCATTGCAGTTAACTTTACTTCTCTTTTTTTTTAGCATACTAATAATTATTAGAGAGAATCTGTCACCTGTGTTCGAAATGTCCTGCATGCGAGCCTATAGCTCTAGCCCAGGAATGTCTCTGTGATATTGCATACGTTACTTGTATTCCATGATCATTCCATAGACGTCTGCTACCTGTGTTGGGATGGGCATGCATATTATCCTCCCAGGTAGCATGACATGTAACTATATGTAATATCAGCTTTTCTAGGGCTACTACTCCAGCTCTCTAACCACTTTCACTCTGGCATCCCTACTTTAATAATAGCCTACTAATAAGTTAACACCCTAAATTAACAGGGGTTGACACTAAGGTCTCAGGGGCAAGTGCCTCTGTGCCCGTTGGGCAAGTCAAGTCATGTTCTACTTGCCCAAAGTTCATGCCTACTTGCCCAAAAAGTACATCGTCCATTATAAAAATGATAGGTACATTTTGAATTACTGTTCTTTTTTTTACTACTTTTTTTACTTTCATGGAGCACGGTGCAATAAAAAATATCATACCTCAAATATTAAGCTAAATACCCACATAGCTATGAATATGGGTTTGCATTGTTATTTTATATTTTTAAGTATAGCAACAGTGAAAACAGCACATTATAGGTAAATGCCAACAGTGCTGTTATTTTTGTATTCCACAGACCAGAGAACTCTGGCCATGCTCAGGTGTTTAGACAGATATCTCGTGCTGTGTTAAATGAGCACTTGACCGCCCCGGTCGGGCAACCTGAAAGCAGACTCCACCGGCTCTAAAGTTACCTTTAGTGTCAATTGAATGCCACAGACGAAAAACAGTCTTAAGTCCACACTATTTATCCATAATGTATAAATGATAGATAAGGGGTCAAGACAACGAGGCCTTTTCGTGGAGGGGTCAGAATGACATTTGGACTTAGACTGTTTTCCGTCTGTGGATGCCTGAATAATTATAAGACCTATTTGATTCTGTGTGGGCTTCACCCAGCTGATTGCTGCTCAAGTAGTCAGAATTTGTAGTGACTTGCCCAGCTCGCATTGCTGGGGCCAGGAATCAAACTTGGGGCCTTTTATTTCCCTCTCTACGCATTCATCTATATGGCTGTCATTGGCTGACCCATACTGTACCTTGGGCATAGGTGAACAACAAAAAAACCTGGCTATTTTCAAAAGCTTTTGAATAGGGTGTGTTAAGTGATAATGGTATGAAGTTCAAGTGACGAGCAATATATTCACTTCAGTAATCCTATTTCTTGTCTATCGTTTCAGCATCTGTATTTCTCAATACGCTGACCCCCAAATTCTATGTAGCACTCACTGGAACGTCTTCCCTCATCTCCGGGCTCATCCTGGTAGGTTGTCAATCTCACTTATTATGAATGAGTTTAAGCACCGATGACTTGGACTGAGGTTTGTCCTTCCAGTTGTCTAAAGAGTAGGCGCATAGAGTCTATATATACGGGGACTGCCCATAAGTCCCACCTCCTGTTAGTGACCTACGTGGCCGGTTAAGACTGAGGTTAGGGTTATAGCGACTTACGTGGCCGGTTAAGACTGGGGTTAGGGTTATAGCGACCTACGTGGCCGGTTATGACTGGGGTTAGGGTTAGCGACCTACGTGGCCGGTTAAGACTGGGGTTAGGGTTATAGCGACCTACGTGGCCAGTTAAGACTGGGGTTAGGGTTAGCGACCTACGTGGCCGGTTTAGGGCCGATTCATACTCCTATTTTAGAGCTGAATAAAAGTCAGTTCGGCTCTGTAGAGCCTACAATGTGACGTCATTTGAGGTTTGGGGGGGGCGGGTACCGTCCTAAAGTCGGCTCTTCGGTGCTACTGAAAATTTCTGACGAGCCGAAATCATTTCGGCACTACAGCGCCGAAACAGCGGTAAAATAGGAGCATGAATCGGCCCTAAGACTGGGGTTAGATCCACCAAGGACAGCTCTCCAAAATTCCGACTTATGGAGGTTTGAAAATCCTGCTTTGAATTGAGATAAACTGAGAAGTTTTAACGTCCCATAGCTGGTGGTGACGGGGCGATGCCATAGCAACCGGACCAATGATAAAAGCTGCCGTGGGGCTCAACCATTATATACACTGAGTATATGTTGGGGTCCGTATTTATACAGACCTAGCAAACAACGTCCCCTAGTGGCGCAAAAATAATTAAGACTGAGGTTAGGGTTATAGCGACCTACGTGGCCGGTTAAGACTGAGGTTAGGGTTTGGGATAGTGTTAGTAATCGGTCGGACTAACAGGAGGTCAGAACAATGGCATGTTACCATATATACAGTATATTTACTACAGATATTTTTGTTCAGTCATGCATGTTTACTTCTGTGTGGACAATGGACTGTCTCTACACCAAACACAATAACTTTTAACTTGTAAAATAAATACATTATTTTTAAATCTCAAGTGGATGGCAAAGTCCACACCAGCCCAGTGTACCTGTACACCAACGATATGCAATGTAACGAGTTGCAACTTGCGACCAATTGTAACCGCTTGTCGCCACTTGCAACAGCATCCCCAAACTTCCTGACCTGCAACGGGGTAATTCAGGCCGCTGCCATTTTCTCTCTGCATGTATTTGCAACTGTTCCGTTGCATCGCACATCGCTGGTCTGTGTGTGGACTGGGCAACAGTTATACTCTTCGAAATGTTACGAAACCATCGTGCTGACTCTAATTCTGTCTAATTCTGCCATTCCACTCCTCCTCCTCAACGCAGATATTTGAATGGTGGTATTTCCGTAAGTACGGCACCTCGTTCATAGAGCAGGTGTCGGTGAGCCACCTGCGCCCCCTACTGGGTGGTGTAGAGAGCAGCTCCACGACGGGCCTGTTCTCGTCAGTGAATGGAGAGGCAGAACCAAGGCCCAGTGTTTCAGGTATCATGTGTGCTGTTTTCTCTTGACCCTGTTTTTCACAATCAGAAGCATCTTGATTGTCGCATCACAGTCTTACACAAGTACAAAAAAGTGCGTGAGATTTGTTTTTGTGCATAGTTCCCATCGTGTTATTTTTCCAAGAAAGGGAAGAAGAGGGGGGGGAGGGGGTTGGGTTCAAGGAGATCAAGGCAGGAAAGCTTAGCTTATTTACAAACTGCACAACCGTACTAGGGTCTCTCTTCGCTTATTTACAGGTTGTACAGCCGTATAACTAAGGAGTCTCTTTTTGGGGTGCGCACGCTTATCCGACACACCAAAGGTCCGATATGCGGAAATCACCGACCATGCGTTGGTCTGACATGCTTGCGGTCAGGTTTAGGTTAGGGTTTGGGGTTTATAATGACTGTCGGACCTTTGGTGTGTCAGGACTAAAGTGTGTGTGTGTGTGTGTGTGTGTGTGTGTGTGTGTGTGGGGCACTATCTCACCATATACAATAGCACGGCCCGCTCCTGTACTATTGCTTAAACATTGGGGGGGGGACCTGTTTAAACATTTTATTGTTGTCGTTTTTATTTAGAGTGTAAAGTCTGGAGGAACCCTTTGAATCTGTTCCGAGGAGCTGAATACAGCAGGTATGGTTGTCACTGTCAGTATCAAGCTGTTGCTTTCAGACTAGAAGGCTTTCTTACCTTTATTTGTAGTTGTTACGTCCCCACCAAAGAGCTCCAGGTGTCATTTTGTGCAAAAGCGCATTATTGGCTATTTCCCCTACCATAAGCACTCAATGAATTTAATTTAATTTAATTTAATGGGGCATTGGGTTTTAGTGCTAATTCGCTTATTTCCATCGCTCAAAAATCAATTTTCTTTGTATATATCCTCTCTTCATAATGTAAATAGTATCCCAAGCGGCACACTTTACTACTTATTTCGATGGAAATAAGCAAATTAGCACTAAAACCCAACCCCCATTGAGGGCTTATGGTAGGGGAAATAGCCAATAATGCGCTTTTGCACAAAATAACACCTGGACCTCTTTGGTGGGGACGTAACAACTACAAATAAAGGTTAGAAAGCCATCTAGTCTGAAATTCTCCTTTAAAATGCAACACACACACAATGTAGTAGATGCGTGGTCTCGCGTTGCATTTGTGGAACCTGGGTTTAAGGAGCTATATGCACACAGAATAACTTTTCCTACTTCCGGAATCTTTGGCCGACACTACCCGTCTTGACTGTCCTCCGAGACGTGAGGTTACTCCGTGGTGAGATTGAGAAATAAATAATACAACAAGAGAATGACAGCTGGGCACGCACGACAGAATGCAGCCTTGTAACTAACTAATATTGTTTATGCCATTTGCTTTGATTGATTAATTGATTGAACACGTACGTTGTACTATGATTTGATTTGGTTGTGTTCTAAATAAAGTGTTAGTGTTGATTATCGTGTATTAATCTAATTATAGTTAACTAATACTATTACACTAAAAAGGATAAAGATGAAGGGAAAATAGACCTTTTTACAGTACAATAATGTTTCAAGTTTACACATACAAACAAATTACACTTTATTTTAGAACACACCCAAATCAAATCATATTACGGAGTGCATGTTCAATCAATTATTCCATCAAAGCAAACGGCATAAACAATATTAGTGTGCCTCTTCTACAAAAATAAAAGTTACAAGTTATAGTTCTCTTGTATCATACCGTACTCCTTGTATTATTTCCCACCACAGAGTAACCTCGCATCAGACTATACAGCATAGCTATATCCACCTCGGAGGACAGTCAAGACGGGCAGTGTCGGTAGGCCAATCAGAGGCAGGCGGGGCGTTACCATGCCTATGCTCAGACGCAAACGAGATTCACGCTACCGATGATACCAATTCACCTTTAGCTAAGCCCTGCCCTCTCCCACTTGGACACTTTCCAGCCGGTCTTTATCTGGAGACCGTCCCCGTCTAAAAGAGGCCTTAGTGTGCAGTGGTTCTCAAACTTTAATTTCAAGGACCCCCATAACTCTCAGAGTTACACACCTGTACAGGGCCATTTGGAACCCACTCAAGGACACTTTGAGACCCACTGGTGTAGCAGAGTGTGTCCAGTGAGCCAACATGCACAATAGCAAAGTCACCCTGACTCTGTTTGACCAGAATGGAACAGAGCCTTCATTAGTATCATCGGTAACACCTGTGAAGGAAGTAGTGAAGCGGCCCAAGTTCTTTCCAAAATGGCGTGTGTGCATATACCGGTAGGCCATATTGCCTCAAGAAGTCATGCAAACATGGCACCATGCGCCACAAATAAATGTGCCAGTGTTGCAGATTCAGTTTTGTATAAAAAAAAAATGTCTGCAAATATTGCAACATCCACAAGATTTTACGTCAAGGGTTAATGGCTCGCCATGAAAGCATACAGTACCAAGCAAACTCCTGTTGTGTATTGCAGGTACACGTGGGTGACTGGGAAAGAGCCCTTGACGTACTATGACATGAACCTGTCTGCTCAAGACCACCAGACCTTCTTTACAGGAGACACCCAGCAGCTGAGGCCAGAGGACGCCGGTGAGTTCCCATCAGTGGTGGAGAAAGTATTCAAATTGTAGTGTACTAAATGTAATAATGTACTCTTTTACTTTTACTATAGAAATACTCTGTTATAAATAAAAGTCCGGAAAACTACACGCTTTGTGCGCAAAACACGTGCACATAAAGCATGCATGCTTTACCGTCAATTTGGGGCGTCCTTTCCATGAAAAGGTTTGAGACCCACTGTCATATAGACCAGGGGTTCTCAACCTGGGGCTCGCAACCCCTTTGGGGGGGGTGCCAAATTATTTTGGGGGGTTCCCAGATTATTATATATATAAAAAAAAGAATGGCTGGAAAATGGAAATGACACATAGTACATGCATAAACTTTCCGTGGGGAAGGGGGCGGGCTGGGCGTTAAGATACATCAGTGTTTTTGGCAGCAAATTTTGATTTTAGTTTTAGTCATAGTCTCTTCAATAGTTTTCATTTAGTTTCAGTCACATTTTAGTCACCTGGAATGTTTTAGTGTTAGTCTAGTTTTAGTCGACTAAATATCATAAGATTTTAGTCGACTAAATCTACAGTTGATTTAGTCGACTAAAATGTATTTTGGCGGGCCTTGATGTCATTGTAATGACTGATTTTACACTTGCTGAAAATAGCAGATCTACAAGCTCACAACGCATTGCGCTGTGAGCTAGATCTGCTCTTTTCAGCATGCAGCCAAGTGTAAAATGACTTATACTGGATCTCTTGTCCACTAGTCCCTTCCTAACATTTTAGTCTAGTTTTTATTTGTTGACGAAATTGTCAGTATATTTAGTCATAGTTTCGTAGTTTTTGTCAGTGAAAAAAGGTGGTCCGACGAACATTTTTCGTCATAGTATTAGTCGACGAAAACAACACTGCGATACATGGCCAGAGCATTTTTTCCGGTTGTCCCCAGCCCAAAAATGTTGAGAACCTATACGAGCCACACCGTTCCCGTGTGGCTCCTGAGATCCACATGAGTATGAACTCATATCATCTTGTTTTGTGCTGCTGAAAGTCTGACTTGGTTCTATATAATAATGTTGCTTCATCTTGTCGTTCTCTCAGTGATGCAAAAGGCCTGGAGAGAGAGGAACCCTCAAGCTAGAATCAGAGCAGCTTACCAGGCCATAGAAATGAACCTCGAGTGAGTACAGTGTGTGTGTTGTTCTGCTCTGTCTCCTATGTCGTAACCCATTATTTTATATCTTTTTTCACAGCGGACGTTTTAACTCGAATCTTTGCTTCCGGGGGGGGGGTCTCTGGAACAAAATATATTGAGATAGGGGTTGGACGATTAGAGGTAGTTATGTATGTAATATGTTGAGTACAGACGATTAGAGGTAGTTATGTATGTAATATGTTGAGTACAGACGATTAGAGGAAGTATGAGAGAAGTATTAGAGTTCTCATCGGGCCTGAAAATTAAGGCCCGGCCCTACCCTACCCTAACTGGGTCGGCCCGAGGCCCGGCCCGACCCTAACAATTACCATAATGTCAGGCCCGAAAACCCGAAAAAGCCCGAGTGAAAAAAAAGAGAAAAAAAGGAAAAAGAAAAATGCCACTATATGGCCGCGGCGCCGTGGATTATTGAGACGACCGTGTCAGAGAACGCACTAATAGTCTAGTCGCCGAAATAAAGGATTTATGTAACTCACGTTAATTGGCTGATAATGTTCCATTAATTTCCAGGGGTGAGTAAACATGTTCTGAATCAAAGTAGCAGCGATCCTCTGAAGTGACGCAGTTAATTATGTCCAATAGGCTACTGGCAATATTATGACAATTGTCAACTTGGCTATAATCTACTAGGTTACTGTATAGTTTACATTAATCATTGCCTCTCAAACCCACATACCACGCGTAATGTGCGTTGCCTAACCAAAAGAACAGACATACAAACCATCAACATGCCGCTCGATGGCGTGTCGAGTCTGTTGACAGCTTGCAGATCTTTTATTTTGGGCAGTGGGCACACAACGAGGCGCGCTGCGCTACGATGGGGAAATTAAATAGCTGTACAGCGCGCTGCGATACGATTTGTAAACCAAATAGCTGTAGCCTACAGTGTGACTGTAACATTGCTTGGTCATCATGTAACTATATTACGTGCAGGCGCTTTCATAGTTATATGGAGCATTTACCGTTGATTAGGTAGCCTAATTTAGCTTATTCACCCAGATGGGTTCAACGAGACAGCAGTGTCTCGTTAAGCCCCGACGTTTCCAAAACGAGCTATTGCGGATAAATCGATGGTCTTATAAAACATTTAAGCATATGGCAAGTTGACTTAAGTTATATAGTTGATGCTGAGCAGTAAGCAGCTCATTTGGTTGGCAAACCAGAGGCCAGCCAGCGGTAGCAAGTTCAACAACCACCGTTCTATTCTGTCACTTTGGTGCGCTGCTGCTGATCATCGCCTCCTCCTCCTTCAGTCACATATAGTATAATAGCCTAAACTGTAAAAGTTAATCGCCAACATTCACCAGCTCAGCCCTCTTCATATTAAATAAATACATTACACAAACAACAGAATTGTTATTTTTGTTATAATAAAATTATATAAAAAAAAAAAATCACGGAAAATCACAGAGCCCGAGGCTCGGCCCGGCCCGAATAATTATCGTGCATTTTGGGCCCGGCCCTACCCGAAAATGTCGGGCCGGGTCGGGCCGGGCCGGGTTCGGGCAGAGATTGAGAACTCTAGTTGTGATGCTGCTCTGCTCCATTCTAGAGATTGTCAACACAGATAAGCGGAAGTGCTTTAACAGTTTACTCCACTAGAGGGGGCGAGTGGCCTCCATCCAGTAATCGTCCGGGAATCCTCCTGTATAGTTGGCCGTAGAAAGGCTTCTATAGCTGGTTTGGAATAGGCCAATATTGTGTATTGTGTTAAAAAGAGAGAAGGATCCGGGAACACAAGGTTAAAAAATGAGGTACGCCTTTATTGAATTAAAAGGCCAACATGTTTCGACCTAACAGGTCTTCATCATGATGATGCCCTGATGAAGACCTGTTAGGTCGAAACATGTTGGCAGTTGCCTTTTAATTCAATAAAGGCGTTCCTCATTTTTTAACCTTGTGTGCCCGGATCCTTCTCTTTTTATCATGTATTGATTCTGTTTTTTGATCCGTGTGAGCACCTTTTTATCATTATCACATCCTGCTACCTCCATTGAGCACCTGTTTAGTTCCTCTTGTTTTTCTATTGTGTGTTGTGTGTGTGTGTGTGTGTGTGACTGTGTGTGACTGTGTGCGTGTGCGCCACATAGATGTGCTGCAGCCTATGTCCTCCTAGCCGAGGAGGAAGCCACCACGATAACGGAGGCAGAGCGTCTCTTCAAACAAGCCCTGAAAAGTGGTAATAATAATAATGTATATTTACTATAGTGACCTATTAGAATCCATTGTAATAATGTATGTACTGTACTGACCTTTTTGGTGAATGCAGAAATACTTTAACCCATTTAGACATGAGGACGATTCTACAAATGCCTTCTAAATCTTGACAGTTTTCTGAAAAACCCATGTTTCTATGTGAGTCCTTCTCAAACATTGTTATGTCAAGGACCCCCAAAAATATATGCAATTTCCCGCCGAGCCCTATCTGAAAATGTTATTGCAGGGACCTCCCCAGAAGCGAAGATTTGAGTTAAAAACGTTCGCTCTGAAAGAATATATATTCAAAGATTTCCGCCACATTTTTACGATTTTTCAAAAAAAACGCAGATCTACAGCAGATCTACAAGCTCATAGTGCCGCGCTATGAGCTTGTAGATCTGCTGTTTTTCAATAGCTAAAGTATAACATAATGCTTAAAACACCAAAAGGGGTTCCCGCCCAAAATGTGTTAAAAATTAATATAGAAACCAGTGTTGTATGATTTTGACAGCAAATTATGGTTTTAGTTTTAGTCACATTTTAGTCACCTGATATGTTTTAGTGTTTTAGTCGTGTTTTAGTAGTTTTAGTCGACGAAACATCATAAGATTTCAGTCGACTAAATCTACAGTTGATTTAGTCGACTAAGAGGTTTTTTTGGCGGGCCTTGATGCCGTCGTAATGGCTGATTTTACACTTGCTAATAATAGCCGATCTACAAGCTCACAACGCGTCGCGCTGAGCATGTAGTATAAAATAACTTATACTGGATCTCTTCTCCACTAGTGCCATCCTAACATTTTAGTCTACTTTTTATTTGTTGACGAAATTGTCAATATATTTACTCTTAGTTTTAGTCACCGTAGCTTAGCTTTCATTTAGTTTCCATTTAGTTTTTCGTCAGTGAAAAAAGGTAGTCGGCGAACAATGGCATTCTTCATCATCGTATTAGTCGACGGAATCAACATTGCTAGAGACACTATCAGGATTTTCAACATTGTTGGGCAACATTCAATGTCATTTCCGGTTGGGACGTCATCCAAAATCTTCCCCCCCATTTTAGCCGATCAGATCGAAAAACTCGTGAATAACTCTTGATCTAAATCATTCCGTCCAATTCTAACCAAAGATTATGTTTTAGGCGGTCCCGTCGCTAGTCGTGTTAGAATTAATAATACCTCCCGTTGTTGTCGATCGCCCCGGGGGTGTTTTGGCTACATCTAGCTACTTCCCAAAATGGCCCGGGGCCACCTTGAAATAGGTCCTGAAGAAACAAATCCCCGGGCGTTCGGGGTGTTAACAAAAACAAAACAGCCATGAACAATAGTGTCAAATACTGTATGTGATAGTATCCCTTTTAATGTCATACTGTATGTCTTAATATGTAATCATCTAAAGTTAAATCTTTCTCTGAATTGATTGTCTATTACAAATGTGTATCTAAATATTTATATCTAAAATACCATTTTGAATAATTATTAATTAATTGGCAATATTTCTGTTTTGCATCCACAGCTGGAAAAGATATGAACCTCCTGGTGTACATCAAACGGAGACTGGCCATGTGTGCACGCAAACTGGGCCGTATTAAGGAAGCGGTCAAAATGATGAGAGATGTGAGTGTTTACTGTAGTGTTGTTTTTGGCAGCACATTTCTATTTTAGTTTAGTCATAGTCTTCGGAACTTAATTTAGTTTTAGTCACCTGGAATGTTTTAGTGTTAGTCTAGTTTTAGTCGACTAAATGTCATAAGATTTTAGTTGACTAAATCTGCAGTTCATTTAGTCGACTAATATGTATTTTGGCGGGCCTTGATGCCGTCGTAATGGCTCATTTTTGCGACGCGTTGTGAGCTTGTAGATCTGCTCTTTTCAGCATGCAACCAAGTTTAAAATGACTTATACTGGATCTCTTGTCCACTAGTCCCTTCCTAACATTTTAGTGTAGTCTGTTGACGAAATTGTCAATACATTTAGCTTAGTTTTATTCATAATGGCTTAGTTTTCATTTAGTTTTCGTCAGTGAAAAAAGGTAGCCGCCGAACATTTTTCGTCTTAGTTTTAGTCGACAAAAACAACACTGGTCCAGGGATCAAGAATTGATCTTAATTGTCACATTCCAAAGTAACATGGGTGGAAATTCTTGGTTGTGCAGCAAGCTCATCATTGCAGTTAGAAGATAGAGAGAGAGAGAGCAACATAAAGTGCGTAGTAATATGACTAATCTACATGATACAATATGCATGCATAAAAAAAATAAATGTCATAAATGTTGATGTAGCCTACATGTATAATATTATAGAGTCTATTAACTCATTTAGGCCTGACGTCGAAATTTAAAAAATGTCTTTGAAATCCTGACAGTTTTCGGAAATACCTATGATTCTATATGTTTTCACGATTTAAAAAAAATAGCAGACCTACAAGCTCGTAGCGCGCCACTTGGTGGCGCGCTATGTGCAAAGCTCGGCCAATCACAGCGGAAGTTTGGTAGGTTACTCCGGAAAAAGGAAAATAAGAAAGTGTGACTAACTATAGTCTGTTTGCCCTTTGGGCAACCACACTAATAAAGAAACCGCCATAAAATGTTGTAAAAAAACACTCATCTTTTACTTTCTCTAACAACCGGCTAAAACATGAAAGGACCTTGGTTGAAAAGATATCATGAAAGTGAAAAGGGAGCACGTTTTGCGTGGTATTCTCAAGGTTTTGGATATTTCACGTTTCCAACGAAGTGGTCAGCAGCAGAACTGTTAGCGTGTACATGCTGCTGCTGCCCATGAAATGAATAGGCTGGGAAAGACAGTGTTATCACGAGGCAATATATGTAGTCATGCCAATGACAACACAATGACCATATGGACAAATAGCAACGTCCATGAATCATGTTATCCCATTTAGACCCGAGGACGATTCTACAAATAAACGTCTTCTAAATCCTGACAGTTTTCTGAAAAACCCTATGTTTCTGACTTTCCGTGTCAGTCGTTCTCAAACATTTTCATGTCAAGGACCCCCAAAAATATATGTAATTGGCCGCCGAACCCCAACGGAAAATATGTTGTTCAAGCCCCCCCAGAAGCAAAGATTTGAGTTAAAAACGTTTGCTCTGAAATAATATATATTCAAAGATTTTCACCACCATATTCACGATTTTTCTAAAATAATAGCAGATCTACAAGCTCATAGCGCGGCACCATGCTATGAGCTTGTAGATCTGCTATTTTTCAATAGCCTAAAGTATAACATAATGCTTAGTTAAAACACCAAAAGGGGTTTCCCGTCCTGAATGGGTTATACATTTTGTAATGCGTCCGTCCACCACCATCATCTGGCATTCTGTTTTGTCTTCCCTTTTTACAGTTAATGAAAGAATTCCCACTGCTGGGAATGCTAAATATACACGAAAACCTCCTGGAGTCGTTGCTAGAGCTGCAAGCCTACGCTGACGTGCAAGCAGTCCTTGCCAAATATGACGGTAAGAAATACCGAGCGTTGTTGATCGACGATCCATTATTTCCCCAATGTCAAAAACGTCCCATGTCCACACCAGTGGTGGAAAAAGTACTCAATTGTTTTACTTTGTTACAAGTAAAAGCGCGTGCGTGCGTGCGTGCGTGCGGGGAGACTGTGTAGGCCTGTCACAAAGACACAAAACTATATATCTTCACGTCCCAATGTATGAATGAACCATTGTAAAGCGCTTTGAGCACTTGGAAAATTCGTTATCTGATTGACTTTTATACCACTTAAATGGTATACAAGATTGGTTTCTAGGGTGAATTGCCGATCACCGATCGAGTCATTTGGAGTGAATATCGGCCAATCACCGGCGATCGGTGGCTGATTGATCAGAGCATCTATACTGAGGCATATTACAAAAAAATAAAAAAAGTCTTCTAAAACAGATGTTTCTATGTCAGTGGTGCTCAAACGTTTTCATGTCAAGGACCCCCAGAATGATCTGTATTTGGCTGCTGACCCCCATCTGAAAATATGTTGTTCCAGGGACCCCCCCAGAAGCAAATATATGAGTTAAAACCGTTCACTGTGAAAGAATATATACGGTAATAGATTTTTGAACACAGCTAAAGTTTTGGAGAAGGAGGAGAGACCTGCACACTTGCTGGTTCAAGAGTTTTTATTTAGATAAGAGTCGTAGCAACGTTTCGGCCTTTCGGCCTTCTTCAGGCACGATACCTTCTTCAGATGCCTGAAGAAGGCCGAAAGGTGCGGGTCTCTCCTCCTTCTCCAAAACGTTTGCTGCTCTGCCAGGACCTATACGCACCTGCTGTAAAATCAAACCGTGTGTGCGGAAGTCATCTGGTGTTCCAGGTCTTAATGGGTTAACACTACGATCTTTGAACTGGGCTCTGAAAACTGTGAGATGTTCTTTTAGTTTTTTCTTTTTCTTCTTTTCACACGTGTTCTTTTTCTACAGACATCAGCTTGCCAAAATCAGCCACGATATGCTACACATCTGCGCTCCTGAAAGCGCGCGCCGTATCAGACAAGTACGTATGTTTCATCACGATAGGGAGATATTGTTGAGATAAGTATGTCTGTCATGGATTGTAAATGACGTAAACCTTCTATGTTTTGGCCTGTGTGATATGTGTTGATGTACTGCATGTTCCCCACCATGAGGCATATTTTACTATGCATTTATAATGCCCTCCGTGCATGTAATCTCTTAAAGGGACACTTCACCCTTTTTGCAAAAAAAATATATGTTAATGACTTTTAGAAGATTTAGAACACTTTCCTGGGGGTCTTTATGTGTGTTATGTGGTTTTAGATATTTTAGATTGTAGCAGTGAGCCCAGTGTCTCTGATGTCATGGACGCGTGTTTATGGATCCTGCCCCAAAAGAACAAGGAGGCGCGCTCGTTTTACCCCGCTAAAAAACTATTAACGTACCCCTCACCAACCTTAATCCAAAAACTATTAACGTACCCCTCACCAACCTTAATCCAAAAACTATTAACGTACCCCTCACCAACCTTAATCCAAAAACTATTAACGTACCCCTCACCAACCTTAATCCAAAAACTATTAACGTACCCCTCACCAACCTTAATCCAAAAACTATTACGTACCCCTCACCAACCTTAATCCAAAAACTATTAACGTACCCCTCACCAACCTTAATCCAAAAACTATTAACGTACCCCTCACCAACCTTAATCCAAAAACTATTAACGTACCCCTCACCAACCTTAATCCAAAAACTATTACGTACCCCTCACCAACCTTAATCCAAAAACTATTAACGTACCCCTCACCAACCTTAATCCAAAAACTATTACGTACCCCTCACCAACCTTAATCCAAAAACTATTAACGTACCCCTCACCGACCTTAATCCAAAAACTATTACGTACCCCTCACCAACCTTAATCCAAAAACTATTACGTACCCCTCACCAACCTTAATCCAAAAACTATTAACGTACCCCTCACCAACCTTTATCCAAAAACTATTAACGTACCCCTCACCGACCTTAATCCAAAAACTATTAACGTACCCCTCACCAACCTTAATCCAAAAACTATTAACGTACCCCTCACCAACCTTTATCCAAAAACTATTAACGTACCCCTCACCGACCTTTATCCAAAAACTATTAACGTACCCCTCACCGACCTTAATCCAAAAACTATTAACGTACCCCTCACCAACCTTAATCCAAAAACTATTAACGTACCCCTCACCGACCTTTATCCAAAAACTATTAACGTACCCCTCACCGACCTTAATCCAAAAACTATTAACGTACCCCTCACCAACCTTATTCCAAAAACTATTAACGTACCCCTCACCAACCTTAATCCAAAAACTATTAACGTACCCCTCACCAACCTTAATCCAAAAACTATTAAAAAGTCTGCGGTTGTAAAAACAGTGGAATCAGCGGGGCGCGAACACGCTAAGCATGCGGATTGCAAGGCGGCATAGTAGTCCACTAGACTAGCGAGACAGCTGGCAGAATGAGGGTTTGTGTTTGTATTAGAAGGGGAAGTTCTGCCCGCGCGGGTGGCGCTTTCCTCGGCTACTAGTAGTAGCCGGCGGGGTAAAACGAGCACGCCTCCTTGTTCTTTTGCGGCAGGATCCATTATGACGTGTCATGGACACTGGGCTCACTTACTTCCTGGACTAAATGTTGTCTCAGTAAGACAGCCCTCCCCGTAGCCACAAGGAGGAGCAGTGCACCAAAGCTTCATGGGAATTGTAGTCCAGGAAGTAAGTGAACCCAGTGTTAGTGAACCACTTATTTAAAGTTGTGTGTGTGTGTGGGCGCGCGTGTGCACATGCGTTGAATGGTCCCAGGTTCTCTCCAGAGGCAGCGTCTCGACGGGGACTCAGTACAGCAGAGATGAATGCTGTGGAGGCCATACACAGAGCGGTGGAGTTCAACCCACACGTGCCAAAGGTCAGTCAGACGGGGTGCGCACGCTTTTCCGACACACCAAAGGTCCGAAGCGTGGGGACATGTGATGCCAAAATGTGATGGTCCGACATGCGCTGCTCCCGTGCTTGCGGTTACGGTTAGCTTAGGGATTGAGGTTTCGGATCAATAGTATGTCGGAACTAAAGCCTGTACCAGTCAGAGACACTAGCCTCGGAAACCCAGACGTTTTTATTTCCAGGGAGAGAAAAGTCTGGGGCCGAGTCCACTTCAATGCGGCATACAGTAGCGCAACCGTCACGCTCACTCTCTGCTGATTTCTGATCATCTGCACCTTTGTTAAATTGACGCACACACGTACACACACACACACACACACACACACACACACACACACTCCTCTCTCTCTCTGTCGCTCTAATTAATTAGTCTCATGTCCAGCAGCTGTGCCTAGTTTCTCCTCTGATTTCTTTCTCGGATCCTATGCCATAAAAAGCATAGGTGAGTTCCAGTCTAGACAGACACGGACACAGCGCGGCGCGTTGTGAGCTTGTAGATCGGTTATTTTCAGCATGCAACCAAGTGTAAAATGACTTGGAGTGTATACTGGATCTCTTGTCCACTAGTCCCTTCCTAACATTTTAGTCTAGTTTTTATTTGTTGACGAAATTGTCAATATAACTAGTAAGACGCCTGAGGGTCTAATGGGCGAGGTCACGTTCACTGGCCATATATGGAGCGTGTCTTGAGTGTACAGGGTTTGAGGAGGTCAGATCAACATATGGAATGTCAGAACAGGTCAGCTCCATATATGGAGATCTAAGGGTGGCAGCGGGGGCAGTGTCTTGAGTGTACAGGGTTTGATGAGGGCCCAGGTAGGGCCGGGCCTTAATTTTCAGGCCTGAATACTCTAGTATTCGCCGGCTCCCCGGGCGCGGCTGCACTAATAACTTTGGGCCAGGCCCGTCTATAGTTTTAATGGACAGGTATCAGTCAAAAGGGAGACATCGAAGAGGAAGGATGGATGGGGAAGGATCAACATATGGATATATGTCATAACAGGTTCTGAACTTCTGACATATATCTGACATACTAATATTGAGGACATCAGGGATCTCCGTCCCTGATGATGTCACGTGATGTCACGATGACCTGGGCACCATGTATGGGGCCTTTCCCCATTATGGGGATTTTGAGTGATACACTGACGGGAAATGCACGATTCCATAGTTAACTGTGACCTTTGTCGCGATTAGTCTAGCGAAACATTGAGGCTGCCACCTCACCTGCTGTTACTTCATAGTGTCATTTGATGTGTCCTTTCATTACCAGCAGGTGTCACTGTGGCTCTGCATAACTCTATTAACTGTGTTGAGACTAAAACCAAGGGTTTGCATTACCACCTGTTGTGTTATTGTCTCCACCAGGCCGAAGGCATGGGGAGAGAGTATGTTTTGCACTCCGTCCGTGTGTGTGTGTGTGTGTGTGTGTGTGTCCGTCCGTGTGTGTGTCCGTCCGTGTGTGTGTCCTTCCGTCCGTCCGTTACCAGCTAATCTCCGGCACCGTTAACCCGGTCGATGCCAAACTTTGCACACACACTCCCTGGATGCCAACGATGAACCTCTGCCCCGCATTTTCCAGAACGGCCAGTTATAGCGCCACCAGGAGGCCGACTTTTGTAAAACACATTTTTTGATATTACTCCTCCAGATTCTGTCCAAAAATCTCACAAATCGTTACACAGTATCTCTATGGTCATGTGCTCAAGTCGGATCTGTCCGATATTTCATATTCCATCCTAATTGGCTATAATTGGCTTTCACAGTTTGCAAGATTGCCCCGTTTTGAACAAAAGCCTCAAATCATGAACACAGCATGCAATTTACATGAAATCTTTCACACATTTTCTTACTAGGCTGAGGAATATATCCCACCCTTTTCACATTGGCCTGTTATAGCGCCACCAACAGGTTGATTTTTGCAAAACACATTTTTGGAACAAAATGCCTCAAATCATCCAATTGCCATCAAAGGCAAACATGTTTATATTACTCCTAAACATTTTGCCAAACATCTCACACAGTCCTATCCTCCTGGTGGAGACCTGTGCCCAGAAGGGCACTTTTTCTAGTTCCTGTTTGTTGCTGTGGGTGGCAATTATCAGTGGTGGGAAAAAAAAGTACTTAAGCAAAAGTACCAATATAGAAATACTCCGTTACTCCAAAATTGACTTGAAACCAAGTATTGGCATCAACATGTACTTAAAAGTACCAAAAGGAGAAAGTATTACCGCTATGCAGAATGTCCCATTTCAAGTTTTCAAATGTATTAAAATATTTAGAAAATGGCAGATCTACAAGCTCACAATGCTCAAATGGCCAAAATGTATATAGGGCTGAAGGTTTGGTAATAGAAAATCAAAGTAACTAGTAACTGATGTTTTCAAATAAATGTAGTGGAGTAAAAAGTACAATATTTGCCTCTGTAGAAGTAAAAAATATTGGAAATACTCAAGTAAAGTACAAATTCCTCAACATTTTAGTAAATGTACTTAGTTACTTTCCACCACTAGCAATTATTAAACACTTTTATGATTTACCCAAAGAACGGAACTGCAAAAACAGAGCTTGTTTGTCCTAGTTTCCCGAGCAGTTATTGCACCATGCAGTATCGGTGATTCAGAAACGCCGTGAAATGTGAGTTATCAAATGAGTCGTGCGTGGCCATGTTTTTCATGTGGGGTGTTTCCGTAAATGTTTTTACTTTGCTCTCATTTTGTCATGACAAGTTGTTCTGAAAACCCATTTGTATTGTATCCCAGTCAGAAGTTAGCTACAGCAGCGCGGTCCGGGAACCCCCAGGGGTCCTTGAGGGAGTTCCAGGGGGTCCCCAGCTAAATGATAGTTGGACCCATATGGGTCTGGAACTCTTGAGAGTGTACAAATGGTTCCATTTTGTACACTCTCGGAGTTAAATTAACTTTGATTTTACAATATACATTGGGGTCCCAGAGATAGAAATGCCATTAAATAGGGGACCGTAGCCTAATTCAGGTCAAACCGGGTGTCCTTGAATTGAAAATGGTTGAAAATCACTGCTAGAGCCGTAAAAGATCATTTTACGGGGTATCATTTTGGGGGTATCATTTTGGGGGTCCTTGACATGACAAAGTTTGGGAACCCCTGCTTTACACGCTGTGGCAATTCTTCATTATTGCCAAATGTGTTGCCAGCACACACACACACACACACACACGCGTGCATGTGTGCGTGCGTGGCGTGCGTGCGTGCGTGCGTGTGTGTGTGTGTGCACGCGTAGACTTTGAAGTAAGGACCCTCATACCCGGTGTCTGTCTAACAGGGCCTCCTCTTATCGCCTGCCTTCAGTTCATTCTCTCTCTCTCGTCTGCCATCGTACTCCTCTGTCTCTCTCTCTCTCCAGCCTCCCTGTCATGTCATTGAGCCATTGACACTCAAACATGGTCAGGTGGGGCCAAAAACAACCTTTTCCAAAAGTAGCAAATCCCTGATTATCATAGTTTTTGATACCTTAGATCCTTGTATATATACACGCACGCACGCGCACACACACATTTTATATAACTTTTTTTATCTTCTTTTCTGACTTACTGTGGGAGATACCTAATTAAGAAGTACTAGTCCTTAACCGTTCTGAATATATGAACAGCAAATGATGTTCAGTGTGGGTAATGCGATGTATTAGATGACATTACTGATAGGGGGGGCAATAATCAGATTCTAAATGAAGTTATTGAATATTTTCACTTTCGGGGTTGCACTTTGTGGACGGTAAATGGTAAATGGTGCATTTATATAGCGCCCAAGGCGCTTTACATAGATTGTGCATTACATTCACCCATTCACACACATTCATACACCGATTTCGGCGGAAGCCATGCAAGGTACCAACCAGCACATCGGGAGCAATTTGGGGTTCAGTGTCTTGCCCAAGGACACTTCGACATGTAGACAGGAGGAGCCGGGATTCGAACCGCTCAGCTAACCGTCTGCTGCCCATAGAGATGCATATAATCTATTAAACTCAGAGGTTGGCTTTGGTGTTTGTAATTAAAGCAGGGCACATTGAGGCTGGAGGACAGAGCTGTGCGGCGCTAGGTTCCTTGAGGCTGTCCGTGCGTCATGGCGTTTTGAGAAGGCGTCCTAAGCGAGCAGCAGTCTTGCTCTGTGCTAAGGAAGTGTACATACAGAATGACAGACAGACAGCGTTCGGTCAATTTAGTGTAGATTTAGTGTAGAAGGTTGACTAAATCGATTAGCATCATTAACCATTTAAGCCCTGTTTTAGAACAAAAAAACATGACATGGATGTGATCCTCGGTGATGTATCCCAAGGTCATCGGGGTTTCGGGTCTTCCAACATCATACCCCTCACTCGGGTGACCCAGCCGGGGTGATCAAGTCCCGACTTACGTCCCAGTAGCTACCCTCGATCAGTCCCACTAGGGAAAGACCAGGGCAGGGCCACACAATCCGTTGCTCTGAAACTACTCTGCCCACAGCCCTCCTATGAGACACAGACCAAGTAGAAAAAAATTGCGCCATTTTTTTCAATATTATTAGTGAGGACCTATTATATGAAGATAGGTTGAAAAGTGGTGAAGTGGTCCTTTAACTGTTGCACCCCGGGAGATATATTCTCCCGTGATTCACGTCATGCATGGCTCAACTTTGAGCCATGCAGTGATTCTGAAGAACCCAAACACTTGCCGACATACATATGGATAACTATTGATTTGGCAGTTTCTTAAATTTGGTTTCATGAATCATGAGGGATCTTTCAGAATCACTGGGTGAGCCAGCCCCGTCTTCTAGCATTTCACTAATTATGTTCTTAACGTCATTTAAATGTAGCTGCGCTATAGTTTTTGACTAACGTAATGTGAGGAATTCCCTGACACTCGATAGGGAGGGGATGTTTGTTTTGCATTGTCAGGTCTGTGTGAATGATGAGTGTCAGGTCTGTGTGAATGATGAGCACCTTTTAACTGTTGGATGCAACTGTCTGTGTAGAGCTGCCCCGTTCCTAGTCTCACCAGGGATAAGTTCACCAGGAGGTCATAGATGTTTCTAAACGGCTGCACGGCCTGCCGGCGTGATCTTGTGACCTGTGTGTGTGTGTGTGTGTGTGTGTGTGTGTGTGTGTGTGTGTGTGTGTGTGTGTGTGTGTGTGTGTGTGTGTGTGTGTGTGTGTGTGTGTGTGTGTGTGTGTGTGTGTGTGTGTGTGTGTGTGTGTGTGTGTGTGTGTGTGTGTGTGTGTGTGTGTGTGTGTGTGTGTGTGTGTGTGTGTGTGTGTGTGTGTGATGAGGTAGTTTACTACTGTCTCACCCAAAACTAATATCTATTCTGTAAATGGTTAGTTCGGTTTGATGGCTTGTTGGTCTGTTGATGTTGTATTAACAAGTCTGTCTGCACCTCGTACCATCCCTGCATGCATATATACTGTACGGACACACACACACACACTGTACGCCGCACACAAGTAACTCATCCAAGGTAACCAACTTACTGCAGTTTACTTCGCAGCCTATGGACAAGTGGAGTAATGAATTAAGGGATGATTTATTGGACACACTGGGAGGTCAGTTGTTGGTGTGTGGGCGTGTGTGTGCGCGTGTGTGCGCGTGCTCACGCCTGTTGCAGAGTAGGCTCTGGGATTTTGTGGATACCACACCAGGCACTACATCACAAGAGCTGATTATGTGTGCACCGACACACACACACACACACACACACACCCACACACACGCCTAACTCACCACCCCAGCTGTTTCATTGCTTATCTAGACATGCTTTCCTTCTTTTCTCCTCCCCCAAGGCCCTTGTCTCACTTCTCCTCCTCCTCATCTCCACCTCCCACTGTTTCTCCTCTCCTCTCCTCTCCTCTCCTCTCCTCTCCTCTCCTACACGTGCCTGTCTGTTCCAATCAGACCCTCTAGTACAGTGGTTTTCAACCCTTTTCATATCAAGGCCCATTAGTTATTCGGCTATTTTTCGCTACTTTTTCTTGTCGACCAAATAGGTAATTCAATGAAATGAGTGAGTTTATCTGACTCCATTCCTTCATGCATCAGGTGGCCTGTCCACGCTCGGAACACCCAGAGGAGGGACATGGTTTAGGGCTGAAATAGCCTTTTTTTTGCTTTGTAAATTGAATCAAAGTTTCTACTACACACCTCGGGCCTCGTCTGAATGGAGATGGATGAGGCCTGATTTCAGGCACCCGCTTCGAACAGGTGATGATTCCCAGTAGGTTGCTTATCAAGCTGATTTTATCGACCTACTGCATGTAAGTAAGTCTGGGAGCCTACTGGCTGCGATTGGCATCGAGTAAAACGAAAACGAAGGGCTGCTACGTGCTTGCGGTTATGTTTAGGTGAGGGTATGAGTGAGGGTTGTCATTTCTCAGTAGGCAGTAGACCAAAAAGACCGGATTAAGGTTGGCGAACGTGCGTTAAGGTTGAGACCGCGCTGCTACTACGTGCTTGCGGTTATGGTTAGGTTACGGCATACATGGGCAACTGGCGGCCCGGGGGCCACAGGCGGCCCCCGCCTTCACTTAATGTGTCCCTCAGATTAATTTTTGAATACTGATATGTTATTGATTTCAGCTGTTACAATTCCAAACATGCAAACATGACCCGCTTGAATTACTTACAGTCTAAATTGGTAGCTTGCTGAGCAGTATTACAAATAATGTTATTGTCTTTTTTTTTATGTCCAATATATTAATCGGATCCCAATTAAAAATAGCAAAAACAATATTCAGGATTTCAATTCAAATACAGCAAAAATAGCTGATCTACAAGTTCAAAACGTGTCGCGATGTGACGTGTTTTGAACTTGTAGATCGGCTATTTTTGCATGCAATGTGGCCCCTCTGGAGTGAGTATGGAAATATAATGGGTTAGGGTATGAGGAGGCTTGTCGTTCTCAGTAGGCTCCCAGGATGTGCAGTAGACCCGATAAGATCGGCTTGATAAGTAACCCACTGGGAATTATCAGTTGGTTTTCACTCGAATCCGTTGTTTCAGGAAGGTACAGAGCTTTGTTTACAAAAGGTTGGTACCCTCACATGTTCTCCCTGTGTCCCCTAGGGTAGGTACCCTCACATGTTCTCCCCGTGTTCCCTAGGGTAGGTACCCTCACATGTTCTCCCCGTGTCCCCTAGGGTAGGTACCCTCACATGTTCTCCCCGTGTCCCCTAGGGTAGGTACCCTCACATGTTCTCCCCGTGTCCCCTAGGGTAGGTACCCTCACATGTTCTCCCTGTGTCCCCTAAGGTAGGTACCCTCACATGTTCTCCCCGTGTCCCCTAGGGTACCCTCACAAAAAACATGCAGTAATCCTGGTCTCTAAACTACCCCCCCTGGCAAAACCTTCTGTTAGCTTGTTGTTACACACCAAATCAGTCTAAACGTGACTGGAAGGGAACAGAGAGTCAAACCGTTGCTTTCAAGCTGCTTACGGGAAACAACTCTCAGACAAGCTGGGGAGAGAGAACACAGCAAGTTGCAGCAATAGGCTGGGAAAAAGCTCTCATTGATAAAGTAGTTTGTGCATCTCTCCCCGTTGTCATTGTTTCCCCCTTACGCTGTTCTTGGACATTGTGAAGCGCTAATGGATTCAGTCGCTTGTCTGCACCTCGTTTACTAAAGCATATCCCCGTTGCGCAATTCCCTTCCTCCTCGCCCAATTCCCAGTAGACCCAAAAAAACACATTTTCCTAATGTGAGGTATTTTGCGGAGAGGCTTGTTTTGCAATTGTTCTAGGTGGGAGGGGGGGGGGGGAGGGGGGGGACGTCAGAAGCTGTGTGTTATTGTTACAGTACAGTATATTCATTCCATGAATGTGTAACCCCCTCCCCCCTTCCACTGGGGGGGGGGGGGGGGGGTGTGTGTGTGTGTGTGTGTGTGTGTGTGTGTGTGTGTGTGTGTGCTGACACACAGGCGTGCATCGCAGAGCCACGGCCCATAGAGCAGATACCGGTGGTGTTTTCGTCGACTAAAACTAAGATGAAAATTGTCCGTCGACTACCTTTTTTCACTGACGTAAAACTAAATGGAATTAAGCTAAATAAAAACTAAGCTACGATGACTAAAAGTAAGATCCAGTAAGTCATTTTTCACTTGGTTGCATGCTGAAAATAGCCCACAAGCGTCGCGCTGCGACGCGTTGTGAGCTTGTAGATCGGCTATTTTCAGCAAGTGTAAAATCAGTCATTACGACGGCATCAGGGCCAGACAAAATACATTTTAGTCGACTAAATCAACTGTAGATTTAGTCGACTGAAATCTTACGACATTTAGTCGGCTAAAACTAGACTAACACTAAAACACTCCAGGTGACTAAAATGTGACTAAAACTAAATGAAATTTCATTCCAAAGACTGACTAAACTAAAATCAAAATTTTCTGCCAAAAACAACACTGCATAGAACAGATACACGCCTTGGGAAATCACTTGGGACCGCCGTGGTGCACCAATAATTCCGCAAATTGGTCTGACCGTACTCCCTTCATATTACGGGATTTAGTTTCTTTCATCTGAAACGTTTTGCTCCAAACACATCCATCATTTTAAAAAAAATAAGGACAACTGCTTCTGGCGTAACGTTCCGTCTGATAGCTTTATTATTGATATCAAACCGGATCGCTGATTTATTTTTTTTATCTTTTATTTTGGCTTGGCCTTTCCTTCTTTAGCGATCCTAGACCAGATTGCGCAACCGCGCTGCCGTTCACCTCCCATTATACAGGCTGACTAAAAAGCTGAATAACAAACACGGAGCTCTCCGTGGTTTGGATAAAACACGCGATGTTCGGAGTTCTTTGCTGATTATCCGGTGGTCTAGATGGGAACATTGGCGCTTTCTAGAGCAAGGATGGCTTCATTTTACATTTTAGCTCGCTAGCGTTGACGCTATTTATTTAGCATATCAGGATGGCCGCCCAAACAGGATGTGAGTCCAGCGTGTGTTACACTAGAAACGGCTCGGCAGCCTGCGGTTGGCTCTGCGTCCAGCAGGAGGCAGCAGATGGGTTAAGGCAACACGTAACCAAAACCATTGATTGACAAAATAATAACACATTTTTACAGACTGGATTCCATTTCAGAAAAGTGGAATAAGGAACTACAGCTAACGAGGATCATAGTCTTTTAAAATGAAAAGGTCTTAATATTATTACCTCCTCCCCAAAGATTGTGACGAACATGTCCACTCTATGTCTTTTACGTCTGTGGCTCCCCAGTGTGGTGGGGGCCTGTGTTAACCCATTATGGGCGGGAACCCCTTTTTCTGTTTTAAGCATTATGTTATACTTTATCTGTTGAAAAATAGCAGAACTGCTATTGAACTGAAAATGTGGCGCAAATCTTTGAATATATGCTTTCACAGCGAATGTTTTTAACTCAAATCTTTGCTTCTGGGGGGGTGCCTGGAACAACACAACATGTGTTCAGATGTACATATGTAATATTTTGAGAACCACTGATGGTGAAACATGGGTTTTTTCAGAAAACTGTCATGATTTAGAAGACATTTTTTAGAATCGTCCACGGGTCTAAATGGGTTAAGCTAATCCACCGTGTGGGGGCTATATAGGGGCCCCACTGGGCCAGATTCCCAGGCAAGGCTGCTTCGCAGTGCCCCTGGGTCTCAGACTGACACTTTGGGAAGGTTATCCCCACAGCTAATCCTGTCTAATCCCCCGCCATGGTCACTGGCTCAGCTGGCTGGACCAAGCCGACCAGTAAAGCCAATGAGTCGGCCAAACAGTTGGCTGCTCCGCCAGCCACGCGCACACACACACAGACGACCAGCCTAGTCGTTGGTCAAAGCCCTGCTCGGGGTTGAAGCTATCTCACTTAGAAGTATCGCCAAGTCATATGCTGGTCGCTGGACTGGTGCCTCTAAAGCCCCATGAAAACAGGCTCAGCCATGCTGGCTGCCTCCCGTGTTTACCGAGATCTGCTGTCACCTTCACCCCCATCTGAAAATATTGTAGTTCCAGGGACCCCCCAGAAGCAAGGCTTTGAGTTAAAAACGTTCACTCTGAAAGAATATATATTCAAAGATTTGTGCCACATTTTCACGATTTTTCAAAAATAGCAGACCTACAAGCTCGTAGCGCGGCACTCAGTGCCACGCTACGCGCTATGATGCAACCTCACCCCATCTCCCTCGCCCAATGGCTAATTTGTCCCTGTCTAAGCTGATCTACAAGCTCTCGACGCGTTCGGAAAGAGGCAATTCTCCTGACTGCTGGCATGGAAAAAGGGGGCATTTGCATTTCTTTCACTATAGTATGCATATATAGCCTGCATTCATGCAGGTCTGGGAGAGGACAGTTTTAAAAGCTAAAGGGGACCAAGGGGCTCAAGCCCCCTTTTGATGTCTAATGTGTGCACGTGCCTGCTCTGACTGTATACCTCCTCCTCCCGGTGTCTCTTCTCTTCTGCGATTGTTAGAAGGCTTGAGGCAGCAGAAGATCTGCGATAGGCCCTCACACTCCTCCAGTTCCAGAGACAATGGGCTCTGGGCCCGACAACCATTCATCCTCCCGGCCCTTTTTTCTGTCTGTCCTCCTCCCTCCCTCGTCTTGACACTTCTTAACTACCTCTGGCCTCTGCCTCCCCCATGAGGGGCTGCCCGTGGAAGGCAGCCAGGCAGACAGTCAGCCGGTCAAAGAGAAAACAGGGCCCGGACAGTGGGCTCCGTCACACGCGGTACCATTCTGGCCACCATGAAAGCAGCTTCTCGATTGCTTCCATTTTCGCATTGCAACTTTTCAGGAATAGACTGATCTGCAGTTTCTATTAGCTTGGGTTCCCCATCGAGGATGTCACTGGTGGACGTGTTTCTGAACTGCCCCACAGTCCTATGAGACTGTTGCTATTTTATCATGATCATTGGACCAATTATTATGAAGATAGGTTGAAAAGTGGTGAAGTGCTGACCTCATTCTCTGCCAAGTGTCCAGAGTTTTGGCCAAATGGCCCAGGCTGCTAGCCTGCGTTCCAAATGGCCCAGGCTGCTAGCCTGCGTTCCAAATGGCCCAGGCTGCTAGCCTGCGTTCCAAATGGCCCAGGCTGCTAGCCTGCGTTCCGCGGATCTGAAAATGTCACTGCTCTACTCAGTCTGGACAGAGGCTGCTTGACACGCATTTCATAACGTCAACTGTTACGTAGCCACGTTGTTGTTGATACGTCATCAGCCAGCGCCACTCTGTCCATGCTTCTCAATGATGACAAAAATAGTGCCGTTCAAGAATTGAGAGTAAAACCCTACTGTAAAAAGTAAACGATTCAGTAGTCCACTGTCGGATTCAGTTGTACCAAAAAAAATGACGGCTGTGTGGGGTGAGTTTAGTGAATGATAAGGGGACGTCGCAGGACAACAGCAGTAGCTGTGTGGGGTGAGTTTAGTGAATGATAAGGGGACGTCGCAGGACAACAGCAGTAGCTGTATGGGGTGAGTTTAGTGAATGATAAGGGGACGTCACAGGACAACAGCAGTAGCTGTGTGGGGTGAGTTTAGTGAATGATAAGGGGGATGTCGCAGGACAACAGCAGTAGCTGCGCAGTGCGGATTGGTACAACGTCAAACTGGTGTTTATCCTCAACCATGTCAGCCTTCATTATGTCCCGCCTACCTGTGGAGAATGTGGAGAACTCTCCGCAGCGAATCAGGCTGGAACCCAGGCCTACCAGGCTGGGTCTGATGTCAGCTGTCCATCCTGGCATGTCATATAGCATCAGACCTGGTGACACCTCAGCCCCTCCGCCTTGTCTCCCCCCCCCCCCCCCCCCCCCTCACTCTTCTTTCATCCCCTCTCCCCCTCCCCCGCCCCCTGCTCTACCGCGTCTCTTTGATGAAGGGATTGAGTTTCATACGCTCTTCTGCTTTTATCCCGAGGCGATCATCATCATAAGCTCGGAGCACAACTTGTGTAAGCTGTCCTTCTGATTATAATCTGCCGTGTGTATATCCCCGCACAATGGCAACAATGGCATCAACCTTGTAGTTGTTCTTTCTGGGCACGCACGCACGCACGCAGGCACGCACGCACGCACGCACGCACGCACGCACGCACGCACGCACGCACGCACGCACGCACGCACGCACGCACGCACGCAAATATTAGGAGGAAGATACAGGCGTACAGATGTTAAGATTAGAAACACGAAACCTCAGGACAACTGTTGGCAATCCTGGGAAACTGCAACAACATGTGTTTCAGGATACAGATCACGGGTACAGGAAGTATCGTGTCCTCCATATATGGCAACTGCCAATTTTCCAATGCCTTAGTTCTTGGTTTTGGCATTCCTGCAATCTGCAGGCCTCTCCCAACTGATTTATGGACATTACCGAGACATTACCGAGGCTTCCGAATAGACTTTTTCTTATAATTTTTATCTCACAATTTTGCAACCCATTTTTTCACCCAGTGTCAATTATCTAATGTAGCCGCAATAAAATAGTTATTAATTGAATCCATGGTGACTCTTGTGTCTTTGCAGTATTTATTAGAGATTAAGAGCCTGATCCTGACTCTTGTGTCTTTGCAGTATTTATTAGAGATTAAGAGCCTGATCCTGACTCTTGTGTCTTTGCAGTATTTATTAGAGATGAAGAGCCTGATCCTGACTCTTGTGTCTCTGCAGTATTTATTAGAGATGAAGAGCCTGAACCTGACTCTTGTGTCTTTGCAGTATTTATTAGAGATGAAGAGCCTGAACCTGACTCTTGTGTCTCTGCAGTATTTATTAGAGATGAAGAGCCTGATCCTGACTCTTGTGTCTCTGCAGTATTTATTAGAGATGAAGAGCCTGATCCTGACTCTTGTGTCTCTGCAGTATTTATTAGAGATGAAGAGCCTGATCCTGACTCTTGTGTCTTTGCAGTATTTATTAGAGATTAAGAGCCTGATCCTGACTCCTGTGTCTTTGCAGTATTTATTAGAGATTAAGAGCCTGATCCTGACTCTTGTGTCTTTGCAGTATTTATTAGAGATTAAGAGCCTGATCCTGACTCTTGTGTCTTTGCAGTATTTATTAGAGATGAAGAGCCTGATCCTGACTCTTGTGTCTCTGCAGTATTTATTAGAGATGAAGAGCCTGATCCTGACTCTTGTTTCTCTGCAGTATTTATTAGAGATGAAGAGCCTGATCCTGCCACCGGAGCACATCCTGAAGCGGGGCGACAGCGAGGCGGTGGCGTACGCCTTCTTCCACCTGCAGCACTGGAAGAGAGCAGAGGGAGCCTTAAATCTACTGCACTGTACCTGGGAGGGCAGTACGTAACGCCACTCACTCACTTGTTTAAATCTACTGCACTGTACCTGGGAGGGCAGTACGTAACGCCACTCACTCACTTGTTTAAATCTACTGCACTGTACCTGGGAGGGCAGTACGTAACGCCACTCACTCACTTGTTTAAATCTACTGCACTGTACCTGGGAGGGCAGTACGTAACACCACTCACTCACTTGTTTAAATCTACTGCACTGTACCTGGGAGGGCAGTACGTAACACCACTCACTCACTTGTTTAAATCTACTGCACTGTACCTGGGAGGGCAGTACGTAACGCCACTCACTCACTTGTTTGAAATTAAATAAAAAACACTTTTTTTTATCAATCATTAAAAAGCACATTATAATAATATCAAGAACATTTAAAAAGTAGAGAAACGAAAAACTAAAGAAAACGCATAAAGTCGATATCTTCATTGAGGCCAGGCTCTTCTCATGAGTCAATGTAACACTACACCAGATTTGGCTACCAAATTCACTTCTAGTTATTTTTACTAGTTGCCTAGTTGCCTAGTTTACTAGTCGACTAGTTGTTTAACTAGTTAAACTTTTTTTCTTTTGGGAAATAAATATTTGTACATTTAAAAACTGTACATTGGTGACTATAACTACATGATCTACCTGATCTTGAGGCCTACAAAATCGGGAAAAAATAAATAAAAATAAACTTTATTTTTCTTCTTATCAACTAGTCAACTAGTACCAACAAGGTCGACTAGTGGATTAGAATGATAGAATTATGTCAAAGAATGATGTTAGAATGATGTCAAACTAAAATCCTATGCTCGATGTCATTGTAATGCTCGATGTCATTGTAATGCACGTTGCATGTTTTTGGTACAGAATATCACTTTAGATGTCTGTACTACTAGTATAACTGATGCTTGGTCAGTCATGTCATTCTTGTTTTGTGTTTTTGTCGGTCTCTCCCTCCAGCCTTCCGGATAATTCCCTACCCTCTAGAGAAGGGACACCTCTTCTACCCCTATCCAGGATGCACAGAAACAGCAGATCGAGAACTGCTGCCCTGTGAGTATACGGCCAAGAAAGGTTGCACACCGTCTATTAAAGAGGTAGTGAAATCTAGTGTTTCTGAACCAATCGGAGCTTCACGTCCCTTCAGACTATGGGATGTCAGTAGCTCTGCTACATCTCGTCTACTTTGTGTATTCTCTTTGTTTACAAGTGAGAGAAAGACTGCCAGCCATGCGTGTTTTAGCGTGCTGATTAAGTTTAAAACGAGTAATACACTGTCTGGAGTGACGTGTAAACCAAATTATTAATCACAATTATTTGACTGACAATTAATCGTCAAATTTGTAATCGTGACAGCCCTAACCTTTTTTTATTCATTGTCTTGGGAAACTGTTTGCTAAGCTACGAGAGAGAGGGGTTCCTTCTTATTTAATTCGTATTTTACATTTTTGGTACTCCCATTAAACCATTGCATGTTAGATGGGGAGATACTATATCTGGGCCCTTTTTGGTAACTAATGGGGTCAAACGGGGTGGGATTTCATCACCTGTGCTTTTTGAGTGGTGCAACCACTCCAAGGAACAGCAATGGCCGTGTTAATGTGACTATGTGACTATGTGTGTGACTATGAGTACCAGTTTAATTTCCTTTTTTTTTTTTTTTTGTATTGTCCCCTGTATTGTTGATTGTTATGGACCATGTAGTGTGACTGAAATAAAGATTGATTGATTGATTGATTGATCTTCCCCCTCCCTCCATCTGTCCTGTCCAGCGTTCCACGAGGTGTCTGTGTACCCAAAGAAAGAGCTTCCATTCTTCATCCTCTTCACAGCAGGCCTCTGCTCCTTCACTGCCATGCTGGCCTTGCTCACACACCAGTTCCCAGAGCTCATGGGCGTCTTCGCCAAAGCAGTGAGTATTAGTGTCTCCAAATGTTCGTTCGTACCTTTTTTTTCACGGAGGAAAACGAAAATGAGCTAAATTTAAGACTAAATATGTTGACAATTTTGTCGACCAATATAATCCATTTTGGACGGGAACAGATTCTACACAGATTCTACAAATGTCCTGACAGTTTTCTGAAAAACCCATGTTATGTCAGTCTTTCTCAAACATTTTCATGTTGAGGACCCCAAAAAATATATGTATTTGGCCGCCGAACCCCATCTGAAAATATGTAGTTCCAGGAACCCCCCAGAAGCAAAGATTTTAGTTAAAAAACGTTTGCTCTGAAAGAATATATTCAAAGATTTGCACCACATTTTCACGATTTAAAAAAAATAGCAGATCTACAAACTCATAGCTCATAGCTCATAGCGCGGCACCGAGTGCCGCGCTATGAGCTTGTAAATCTGCTATTTTCAACATGCAACCAAGTGTAAAATAAATGAATACTGGATCTCTTGTCCATTAGTCCCTTCCTAACATTTTAGTCTAGTTTTTATCTGTTGACGAAATTGTCAATATATTTAGTCTTAGTTGTAGTCACCGTAGCTTAGTTTTCATTTAGTTGCCATTTAGTTTTCGTCAGTGAAAAAAGGAAGTCGACGAACATTTTTGTCTTACTTTTAGTCGACAAAAACAACACTGCATACGTGCCTCCGAGCATATTTCCATTGTGGTTTCTATTTTCAATTTCATTGCATAACATGTGTGTAGATCGGCTATTAATAGGCCTAGTGTAGCGCCCTTGGGAATACGGTCAAACAAGTATAGGGCTAAAAAGAAGAGTGGACAAAAAATAATTTAGTTAACACTCTAATTGCCCGACGGACCAGATGTTGTGCCGGATGTGGCTGTAGCAGCTAAATGTAGCCAAAACACTCTTGATGCGATCGACAACAACGGGAGGTACATCTAACGCGACTAGCGACTGGACAGCTGGGGCCCGTCTTAACACATGATCTTTTCTTAGAATTGGACGGGATGATTTAGATCGCAATTTTTAACGTTTTAAGATTTCTGTTGTCGTCGGCTAAACAGGCGGGGAACATTTCCGATGACGTCTCACTGTTGCGCAACACTGAGGATTGCACAACCGGCACTCCTAGGCTGTGGAGCGATGCGATCCGTTTTCATATCAATAAACTTCGTCTTTTGGATAAAACTTCGTCTTGGGTGCTGGGTGTTACTAATAGAAAGGGCGATTGGGGTGTTAAGAGGAACTTGAATTAAGTTCTGGTCTCCAATAAATTATATCTTTTCTAACCTTTAATCTGTTGATGAGCAATTTGGATCAATCTCTGCAATTAATTTAGATCATACCGTGACGGTAAAATAAGGTACCAAAATAAGTAAAATGGTAAAATAAGTAGTTAAATGATTAGACCCACTCACTAATCCCATTATTAGACTTCTATATTTGAATTTGATACCTTTCTCTGTCGATTGTTCACATGACCGTTTTCTAAATGGTCCCAGGTTGAGTCTGTGTTTAGCTTGGCTGATCATTTGAAGCTTTGCCATTTCAGCTTGGCTCGGCTCTGTGTGTAAATATATGGTTATCTGTGTTTTAAATCCATGTTTTTTTACTTTCCTTTGCTCCTTTTGCAACCTGAACCTTTTTTTAGCTCAGGCGGTTACCCACTGCCTTCCGTCACTGTCGGTAGCACTAGAGGCTCATGGGAATCGTAGGCCCACAAAGCCACCGTATCCCCCTTTTTAAAACAAGTTTGTAGTCCTATCAAAACTATCGCTAACACTACAGATGAACAGTGCAAGCTTATCACCGCAGGAAAAGACAACAGTGTGGCGTGCAACCTTCACAAGCCGCAAATGTGTGCACAACTTCCTTTTACTGTTTTTTTATTGTTGCTTGGTCTGTTTTTAGCTGGTTTGGCTAGACCCCCCCCCTCCTCCCTCTCTCTCTGGCCAATCCTCTGTTATATGGTCCAGAGCCTTAGATATAGACAGATTTACGCAAACTGCGTTCACTTCATGGGGCTTCAGTCCAATGGCGGCTCTCCTACATAGACTTCTATTGAGAATGGGGACAACCAACTGGGACAAGGACCGGAAGTAGGCAGAAATGCATTGGACTCAGGCAACAGCCCAGCTTTAATGATCTTAAATACCTTTATTTTAGATTGTTTGTAGTAATAGTACAACATAAACATTAAAGAGACTTTAGTTGTTACCGTACAATACTTTAAAACAGTTAACATGTTGCACACATGCTTAAAATATTTTATGTTACAAATCATAAGTCTAGGGGTAAATTAATGAGTAACATAGGAAGGGGGAGCAGACACCATGATCAAAATACGAGTATTTATTATAAAAGTATATAATAAATCAGTCAAACGTATAATTACAATAATGGCTCAATCAAATAAAAGGTACAATAAAGAAACAACGCCTTTCCGAAGGGCGCTTCGGAACATTAAATAAACAAATAAACAATAAGGTAGATTTCAGTTCACAGTTAGCAGTGACACGTATATAGTAGTAGCGGATCGGGAGAAGGTCCTAGCGACATTCCCCCCGAGCTGTCAGACACAGACTGACTATGTAGAGCACGGCGCATTCCTGGCCAAGGAGTGCGCGCGACCGGCAGCCAATCAGGGAGTCAGGCGTTGATCAGACGCCTGGCTAGAGCCGGCCCTCGTTGAAAACAATGTATTTCCGACTCCACTCCAGCTTGTCTCACTGCATGAACAGTGCTCAAGCGCTCGGTTTCTGCCCCCTCAATATCGTAACTCTTCTATTACATGGCTCTGATATGGTCACCCTGTTAATTAGGGTATCTCTTTAGACAGCCTTGTAGCCGTGTAGCGAAAGTAAGGCATGTAGAACTAGATTAGAACACTGGTTCCCCTAACGGTGAGTCGGGACCCTTTTGTGTCTCGCGGTCCCTTTATTTTTGGTTTCAACCTGTGCAATACATTATGGGTTTCTGCAGACTTTGCATGTGTGCATTTTCACTACCAGCTAGCCTAAGCCTACCAATTGTATTCATTTTACAGCAGTTTTTACATGAATGTATTGTTCTGGTAACTGAGTGAGAAAAAGTCAGACTCAGCCAGAAGTTAAAATGTTTTGAACATGTTTTTTCTTGGATTTACTTTGTGTGTTCACATCATTTAGTTGATAAAACCTTTACAATAAGCTTTTTTAAGAAAGGTACTTTCATGCCACAAGACTGGATAGATCGTAGATCGTGATGAAATCCTATGTATTGAATCGGGAATCATTTTGAATGGAGAATCGTTTCCATAGAATCTGGAAAAAAATGCTTTTAATGTAAAAATAAAAATTGATTTTGAATCGAATCGTGACCCCAAAGAGGGCTTATGGTAGGGGAAATAGCCAATAATGCACTTTTGCACAAAATAACACCTGGACCTCTTTGGTGGGGACGTAACAACTACAAATAAAGGTAAGGAAGCCTTCTAGTATGGATTTCTCCTTTAAAGATCTCATTCATACTGCATGTCATTTAATAACTCAGGAACTGGTTGGCAGGCTGCTGTTTAGAAATGAAGCTAGACGACGCTGCTCTCCTGCAGCACAGGCCTTAATGTCAGTGTCTGCTTTCCATCCTCGCTTAATAGTTTCATGTCATGCTCAGCCTCATAGAGTCAAATGGATGAAAACACAAATGTTAGTTGTGTCAAGAGTTTTCCTGGAACTCCCTGGAGATATATATATATATATATATATTTGTGACATAACAAACTAAAGTACTGGTCAAAAGTTAAACATCATTGCTAACATGTCATAAAAAGAAAACCTTGGGCTATATTTTCGTCCACGATAAACCCCTTATCCCTAAACTACTTTGCCTTTGTTTGCTATTTTGAAAAACATTTTTGAATAGTTAAAATAGCCAATCTACAAGCTCACAACGTGTCGATGTAGATCGGTTAGTTGAACTATTCAAAAATGGTTTTCAAATGTGTAAAAAAAAAAAAAGAAAGGAAAAGACGTTTAACACAATCAGCGCCAGGATTTCTTTCAAAATAGAAGCCCGGGGTGCCGTGAAGATATGGCCGCTATTACTCTGTAAAGCCCCCCCCCCCCCTTCCGTTCCGGACAAAAACCGGGAGACATATTTTTGCTTGCTTACCTCGCTATCGTTACGATAAAATCGCTGAATAATCCCTCGCTTCATATTTTGAACGAGAGGCATTTTGAAGTCAGAAATGATTAAGAGCTTAGTATATCCATCTGGTCAAAACCACGGAGAGCTCCTTAGATTACGCGCGCTGAGCCTTTCTTTGTGAATGGTAAACGGTGAAGCGAACGACAACGCACATGCGCGAAGAGCAAGGAGTATGGTGCAGAAGGAGAGGCCAACAAATGCGCTAGGACGTGTGTACGTCAGTTGGATTAGTTATGACGTTCCCACACATCGTACGGTCTGATTGGGTTAAGGATAAGGGGTTTAGCATGGATGAAAAGAGAGCCCATTGTCCTCTTTCCGTATTACGTTTGTTGGGTTTGTTCTCTCCATTCCACGTCTGCGAGTCTGAAACGAGACTACATTTAGACAAGGTCGACACAAGTCGCCACCAGTGTTGACGTTTTAGTTTTAGTGTCTTGAATAGTTTTCATTTAGTCACATTTTTGTCACCTGGAACGTTTTAGTGTTCGTTTAGTTTTAGTCGACTAAAATGTATTTTGGGCGGGCCATGATAAGCAATGCGTTGTGAGCTTGTAGGTCGGCTATTTTCAGTATGCAAGTGTAAAATGTGTAAAATGACTATTATACTGGATCTCTTGTCAACTAGTCGAATTTTTATTTGTTGACGAAATCATCAATGTCTTAGTCTTTAGTCATCATAGCTTCGTTTTAATTTAGTTTCCAATTCCATTTAGTTTTCGTCAGTGAAAAAAGGTAGTCGACGAACATTTTTCATCATAGTTTTAGTCGACATGAACAAGTCCCACGCTCTCCCAGACAGAGCCGTGTGTTCTGCAGTCAAACATATTGCTTCATAAACACGTTAAAAAGATTATTATTATTATTTACGATCCAATGAGTTTGAGAGAACCATACCCATTGTTTAACGGTTTGGACTGGTTGCGGTTCTCTGCATTCAGGTTGCAAAAGAGCAGAGCAAAGAACAGAACTCTGGTGGTTAGACCAAGTGGGTTTAATAATAATCACACTAGCATAAAAATAAAAAAAACGAGCACTGTGCATTTTGAAATGTAACTTTTGCCGTGCATGTTGAGCCAGAGAATGTACTTTCCGAGCCAAATAGCAGAATGGGCATGTTAATAAGTAGGGTTTAAGGATTATGTAGCGCTGGGAAGAGATCTCTCTGATTTGTTTTTTTAGCTGAAGACTTGTGCTGTTCTTTTTTTTTTGCTTGCAGTTCTTCAGCACCCTCTTTGCACCCCTGGGTTTCTTCGCGGACAAGATGGAAAGCTTCATCCCGGCCAGTTTTTGGCACCCGCTGACTCGAATCTGACCTCCGCCCCGCACCGTGTCCACACTCGCCCCACACACACACACACACACACACACAGACACACACACACACACACACACACGCACACACTCCAACGACACTCCAGTCGCAACAGCCCAGAAAAGAGAAGAAAATGTTTGCTCTCCTGTCTTCAGCATTACTGCACACAGTAAATCCTTTGTGTTCATTTACACCCCCGAAGAGTGTACAAATGGAACCAAATGGACCCTTATGGGTCCATATTATGAGTCCATTTGGTTCCAATTGAACGCTCTTCTGAGTTTTTTTTTTTTTTTCTTTTTTACTGCGTGTCCACTTCACGGCCGCATTGTTACTGATTATGTTGGCTGAGGTTGTATCAACACAGCAATACCAGTCTTAAGATGCTCTCCCACACTGCTCCGCTCCGCTCCGGCAGCCTGTTCCTTGTCCGGGAACACATTGAGCAAATACTGTACCATTCAACCAGGATTTCACATTCCCCTTCATTTGTCATTATTACGTTAACGCCAGATAACGGTGGGAAATTGGGGATTGTGTGAACTGGCTCTGAATCTAATCTGGACATTTTTTATCATATGAAATTGTTGTTGTTGGTTGTTGTTGTTATTATTTCAGAGCATACCTATTTACACGCACCTCGACAGTGGGTGCAGGGCCAATAAGGCAAGAATGACTATTGAATAAATAAACGACAACGAAACGTTGTCGTTTATTTATTCAATAAAGTAATTATTTACCAAAAGAATGGTGTGCGGGCCCTACCTCCTTCCATCCCGTTGTTATTATTAACACAATCCCCGCCGCGATTAGTTAAAGAATGATTACTATATATATGCCATGATATCGCCCTGTTCAACCCTTATTTTGAAGATCCAAAAACACTGCGACCGGATGTTGTGTCAGCTTAATGGTGTGTGCGTTGACTCTCGACCGGTTGTTGTTCTGCTGCCTGGACCATGAGATGTACAGGCCGGCGCCATTACTGCGACCGCCAAGGCTCCGTGCAATGAGCGTTGTTTTGACCAGAAATGCCGCCTCGGAGGGGCATTTGGAGACTAACGCGACTGAAAGCGTGCGTGCAACCAGAATGGTGCAGTCTAGTGGCTAAGCTAATGTGAGTAGCCTTTCCACTAGATCGGATCAAACCCGTTATACAACTGAATAAACGTAGCCGTACGTATTTTTTGCGGCATCGCTTCCTGACAATTAAGGCAGGCTACTTTTTTTGGCGGGGATTGTGTTAATAATATATCATGAGCTGACCTCCTGTTGTCACTGTTAAAGGTAGGGTAGGTGGGATTATTTTTGTCCAAACAATTTATTTTTGTTTAAAACCATTAAGACCTGGAATGCATCTATGTCACTTTGGCTTTAGTTTTAACCACTTTTATCCATTATGTTGTACTTTTTCTACTGAAAATAGCAGATCTTAGCATGGCACCGAGTGCTGCGCCACAAGCTTGTAGATCTGCTATTTTGGAAATATCGTGAAAACGTGTGCAAATCTTTGAATATATATTCTTTCGCTGCAACAAACGATTTTTTTTTTTAACTTACATAATATTTTGAGGGTCCTTGACATGAAACATTTTGAGAACCTCTGATAGAGACACCTGGGTTTTTAGAAAACTGTTAGGATTTGAGAAGACGAAGAGTTGTAGAATCGACCTCAGGTCTTAATGTAGGTAGGGTGTATATATATATATATATATATATATATGTCGTACCCCGACGCTAGGGGACGTCATATCCCAGGTCCGTATATATATATATATGTATGTATATATATATATATATATATATATATATATATATATATATACGTACCCCGACGCTAGGGGACGTCATATCCCAGGTCCGTATGGTTGAGTCCCACCGCAGAGCTGCTATGCACAGCATAGTTTTAGATCTCGTTCCATATACACGAGCTCGCAGATTCCATGTGTTGTATACAGACGGAATCCCCTTGTGTCACATTTGGAGCCCGCTGTGTGCCCCATAGTCATCCCGCTGGGACAGATTTAATGTTTGCGAGACCCTCCTAAAAACAGAGCTGTGATTTACAGCCTTGGAAGTGCCTGCGGTGTAGCTACAACAACAACGCCGCCCCTCTCGGCTGCTTCCACAGTTGTTGCCACCATGATGGAGCATGCTCACACCTCAGCACCTCCGCTTGCCACCACCCCCGCAGCCCCCCCCCCCCCCCCTCTCTCTCCGCTGCCACCACCCCCGCAGCCCCCCCCCCCCCCTCTCTCCGCCGCCACCACCCCCGCAGCCCCCTCTCTCTCGTCCACCGTCGGCTTGCCTTTTTTCACTGACAAACTAAGTGAAAACTAAGCTACGATGACTAAAACTGAGACTACATAATGTTGACAATTTCGTCAACGAATAAAAACTTAGACTAAACTGTTAGGAAGGGACTAGTGGACAAGAGATCCAGTATAAGTAAAAGGCAAGTCATTTTACACTTGGTTGTATGCTGAAAATATAGGGGGTGGGGGGGGCAAAATAAGTTAATGTAGCATACAAATCAGTTCAACCACATTAACTCAATATGCGTTGGCTATTTAAAAAAGAATCTTGAAAGAAAAGTGAAAGTATTAAAGTATATATATTTTTAAATACTTTTTAACAACGCAAAGCATAATGTGTGGGGTTCCCTGGCACAGAATATATAAACGCGACGCATTTTGAGCTTGTAGATCAGCCATGTTTGCTATATTTGAATTGCAATCCTGAATTACTGTTTTGCTATTTTTTAATTGGAATCCTGAAAAGTACCATTTTTATTTCAAAATGCATTTTGTTATATTTATGTTAACTTTATGAACTTTAATGCAAATACATTGGACATAAAAAAACACAATACAATTCTACTTAATTCAGCTTCTAATATAGACTTAAGTAATTAAAGCGCGTCATGTTTGGAATTGTAACAGCACGTGGCCCCTGGGTCGCCAGTTGCCCATAGTTACCCCCAAATTGACACCAATTAGCCCCTGGACCCCCATTTGAAAAGACATGCCAGGGACCCCCCATAAGAGAAGATTTTTACGGCTCTAGCAGTGATTCTCAACCAGTTTAATTTCGAGGACCCCCAGTTTTACATGCATTTAGGGTACGGACCCCCCATTTAATGGCATTTCTATCTCTGGGACCCCCAATTTATATTGTAAAATCAATGTTAATTTAACCCTAACGGGTCCATTTGGTTCCATTTGTACACTCAGAGTTACAGACCCATAAGGGTCCATTTGGTTCCAAACTCATTTAGCTGGGTACCCCCTGGAACTCCCTCAAGGACCCCTGGGGGTCCCCGGACCCCACTTTGGGAACCACTGCTGTATGGTACATGTGGTCAGGGGATAACAACTCGAGGAGGCATTGGTCAATAAATTCACATGCTGCAGCACGCCGCACACCCCCGTGGCACAACAATAACGCCGCTGCGGTGCAGTGCTCAACCACATGAGCCCCAGTGTCCATGTTCTGGGCAATGTCGTAAGAGGTGAACATTTGGCGAAAACAGCACAACCGCTCAGTTCACAACATGATGCGTTGTGGGCTCGTAAAATAAGCTATTCGGCTAGAGATTTGGTGTAGACAGAGAAAAAAAGATGGGGTCAAGGATAGAGCCCTGGAGGACTCACTCAACAAAGTATATAGACGGGGTTTAAATGTGCACATTACATAAATATAGCAACGTGGCCATATTTATAGGGGGACAGTTTACACAGTATTAGCCCATTAACCCATTTAGACCTGGGGGCGATTCTTAAAAAAAAAAAATGGCTTCTACAGTTTTCTAGAAAACCCATGTTTCTATGTCAGTGGTGCTCAACCCTTTTCATGTCAAGGACCCCCAGAATTATCTGTATTTGGCTGCAGACCCCCATCTGTTGTTCCAGGGACCCCCCCAACCCCCCCTCCCAGTAGCAAAGATTTGAGTTAAAAACGTTCACTGTTCACAGATCTACAAGCTCATAGCTTGTAGATCTGCTATTTTTCAACAGCTACTGTAGAAGCAAACATTTGATGCACAAGCAGATCTTCAAGCTTGTATCTGCTTCTTTTTTTTAATAATAGCAGATAAACTCCAAGGTGACACAGATGCTGTCCCAGTCTTAATGGGTTCAAGGTTTCCCCATAAAACCTACTACAGTTCCAAAGTGATTGGCAGTACAAACACATTCTAACTGGATCCTGTATATTTCAGCAATATCAAACGACGTCCTTCAAAAGTACTCAAATGTTTATGAATACTGCAATGTAGAACTACTCTGTTACAAGTAAAGGTCCAGAATTCAAATGGAAACTTGGTTTTACTGACGATGATGTACGGACCGTCGGACACTCCAATACGTGATGCTTCCGGGGTAGTCAAAGTGCCTTCTATGGCAGTGGTTCTCAAACTTTTTCATGTCAAGGACCACCAAATTGACACTCATTAGCCTGCGGACCCCCATTTAAAAAATATACGCCAAGGACCCCCCATAAGAGAAGATTGTTACGGCTCTAGCAGTGATTCCCAACCAGTTTAATTTCAAGGACCCCCAGGTTTGACCTGATTTTAGGCTATACGGTCCGCCATTTAATGGCATTTCTATCTCTGGGACCCCAATGTATATTGTAAAAATCAAAGTTAATCTTAACGGGTTCCATTTGGTTCCATTTGTACACTCTCTGAGTTACAGACCCATAAGGGTCCATTTGGTTCCTAATTATTTAGCTGGGGACCCCCTGGAACTCCATCAAGGATCCCTGGGCGTTCCCCGGACCCCACTGTGAGAACCACTGTTCTAGGTCACTAGCTTAGCACACTGATGTGGCACCGTAGCTAGAGATGATCTCAACTCTGTTGGCCATACATGTGCAACTACGATATTTTAGTCTAGAGCGATAAACACACGCCGTTTTATGTGTGTGCATTCCGAAATAAATGAATTTACTACATCATTATCAATTGCAATTCTGCCGATTTAAAAACAAAAAAAAAAAGTCTTCTAAATCCTAAAAGTGTTCTGAATTTTTTTTTCTGTCAGTGGTTCTCAAACTATTTCATGTCAAGGACCCCCCCGACTTAGATGTATTTGGCCGCGAACCCTGCATCTGAAAATATGTTGTTCCAGAGACCCCTCCCCCCTCCCCAGAAGCAAAGATACGAGTTAAATACGTTCGCTCTGAAATAATATATATTCAAAGATTTGTGCCACATTTCCACGATTTATCAAAAATAGCTAAAGTATAACGATGCTTAAAACACCAAAAGGGGTTCCCGGCCGTCCTGAATGAGATAAATCACTCTGCTCTCTAATGTCCGCTTCATGACGGTATGGACTAAGACACATTTCCACTGTGAATAATATGGTCAATATTGTCGGGTGGCTTTTATCGTGTAGTTAAACCAGCCCAAGAAGTGACGAAGTGACATGTTGATTTGTGCATTTTAGGAAGTAGCCAGTCAAAGTATGGTTACCACTGGAATTGTCTTACCAATCGTTTTATTCAGACTTAAAAAACATTTTTCTATCAATGCCACAAAGACTGTTTGACACTCCATCATCCAACAAGAGTGATCATGAATGTTTACGTTTTGTTCGGGAATGTCTCAAAATGCACCATGTTCTGGTGAAACTGGAAGCATTATGCTGAAGACGGGAGAGCATAATAGTTGACCTAATGTAACTACCATTGGATGAGTTCCAAACAAAACAACAATAAATTGGTGTTTGAATGTAAATGTCGTGGCTTGTGTTTTTAATTTATTTCTGACCGCTTTGCTGCTTTTATTTGACGTTGAATAGGGATGAGGAAAGGCAGGGGAGAGAGGACACGACATCAGTGGTGGAAAAGGTACTCAAATGTGTTACTCGGGGTCACGGTGGCACAGTCGGTAGTGCTCCTGGGTTCGATTCCTTCTGTGGGCGCTGGGGCCGTGTTCTCTCCTCCGCGTCATCAGTGCCCATACCCGAGGCGGGGTTGGCGAAAGGGCCTTTCTGTGTGGAGTTTGTCCCCGTGTCCCCTAGGGTAGGTACCCTCACAATGCAGTAATCATGGTCTCTAAACTACCTCCCCCTGGCCAGCCGGGGCGCCTGATGAAGGGGAAAGGAACTGGTCGGAATAACGTGTTCCTTCCACGCGCTACGTCCGGCTGGGGAAACTGTTCCCTGTCAGGTGAAGCAGCTTGGACTCCTCATGTATAGAAGGAAGCATGAGGTCAGTCCGAACTGGCAACCTTGTGGTTCCCATCCGGCCACTCTACCCCTGCCCCACCGCCGCCCCATACATGCATGCATACAGGTATAGGTCGTTCCCAAACTTTTTTGAGAAATTGGATGTCTCTCCGGGACTCAAACTAGTGAAAATAGCAGATCTGCAAGCTCACAAGTTCACAACGCATCGCTTCGTGCTGCGTTGTGACCTTGTAGATCTGCTATTTTCACTACTACAGTTTTCTAATTTAGGACATTTCTTGTTTTTTGAAAATGTTTTTTAAATAATAATAATAATGAAAAACAAAATGTAGAAACAAAACATTAAAGCGACTCAAAAATGATCTAAACTCCCCTATGAATGTGAACAATGACACTGTCCCAGGTCAACTGTGTGTGTGTGTGTGTGTGTGTGTGTGTGTGTGTGTGTGTGTGTGTGTGTGTGTGTGTGTGTGTGTGTGTGTGTGTGTGTGTGTGTGTGTGTGTGTGTCGTATGAATGAATTAATGCGTATTAATGTATGCATGTATGAGTGAGAGAAGTGTGCATTCTTTTCCAAGACATGCCATTTCAAATATAAGATGAAAGCCTGTGGGAACTGTGGGATAGCCCCTGTGTGTGCAACTATGCAGGGATCACTATAATAGAATATATATACACGCACACACACACACACACACATTTTGGAATATTTATTTCCCCGTCAGCTTCAGCAAACATCCTATACTGTCCTAACTATACTATTTAGTGAAGATGAAACAATTGCAGTCCCGTCCCCTTTCAGAACGAAGAGGGCACCAGGAAATAATTCCCCATTCATTTTTTTCCCCATAGATGTTTCAAAAAGTATTTATTAAAGACATTTAAACCTCAGTCAACAGCCGAGTTGACAAATCATGACTAAACAATTTTTTTGGGCCGAACAAATGATCAGAAAGAAGAAAAACACAAAAAAACTAAACAAAAGTGTTGTACCCTGCCCTTTTTTTCTCTTCTTTCTAATTACTAGTCCTGTACGTGCCCGTCGGCTACCGGCCTACTTGAGAATGATGCAACTTGGGAACCTAATAATACCCGTTGTCAAGTGGACTGGTTAAGTAGGCTAATCAATTGTCAGCTGTGGGGTTGCCATGGCAATCAATTGGCTGAGGCAGAGGCTGGAAATTGCACAGGTGAGGGGATTCCCAAATTCTTTGTTTTAATTAGTTGTTCCATGATGCTTGTTTTGAAGCACGGCTAGAAGGCTGTTCCAACCAATCAGATTGCTTCTTCGAAACGACCTGTTGTATAATCGTCCATAGAGCCTCTGGCTTGCCTCAGCGATATGGATCTTAATTGGCAGTGTTGGTGGGTGGGTATCCGGCAGGGGAGGGTGTTCTCTGTAGCTGTAACAGCTTGGTAGGGACACCTGCAGTGCTGATTTTGGCAGCAAATTTTGATTTTAGTTTAGTCATAGACTTTGGAATAAAACTTTTAGTCTTAGTCTACTTTTTATCGACTTTAATATCATACAATTTTAGTCGACTAAATCTACAGTTGATTTAGTTGACTGAAATGTATTTTGGCGGGCCTTGATGCCATCGTAATGGCAGATTTTACACTTGCTGAAAATAGCCGAAAAGACACGTCAGCTTGTAGATCTGCTATTTTCTGCAATGCAACCAAGTGTAAAATTACTTATACTGGATCTCTTGTCCACTAGTCCCTTCCTAACATCGATTCTACAAATGTCTTCTAAATCCTGACAGTTTTCTGAAAAACCCCATGTTTCTATGTCAGTGGTTCTCAAACATTTTCATGTCAATGACCACAAAAATATATGTACTGTAAAAGATTTTTCAAAAATAGCAGACCTACAAGCTCGTAGCACGGCGCTATGAGCTTGTAGGTCTGCTATTTTTCAATAGCTAAAGTATAACATAATGCTTTAAAACACCAAAAGGGGTTCCTGCGCAGAATGGTTTAAACACAGTACACCTCCAGACCAACAAGATGGGGTTAATTCTAGGCCATTGTTCAGGGGAAACTGGCTTGTTTAAACACGAAGAAAAGTATAACAAAAATAATTGATTTAAAAATGAAATTGGGTTGAAACGTAGCACGGGTGAAGCTGACAAGATAGCCCCACACACACACAGTGTGCAGCAGGTATTCATTCTCCTGCCTGCATGCGAAAGAGATGTGAGGTGGTTCAGCGATGTGCTTTTCCCCCAGCTACCAATGATGATGCCGTCACTTGGCAAGAACACCACACACACGCACACACACACACACACACACACACTGCAGTCGAGCCCAATTTTATGTCCACATAAAGTGCTTGATTACCGCTGATATAGGGGCCAAAAGGGCTCTCTTCAACGCCAAGAAAAGCAATGAAACTACCAGTTCTTTTAGCCAAAGATTTTCAACACTTTGGCCTAAGTAGTCCAGATGGGGTAATTTAACAATTTCTAAAGAGTACACATATCAACATATTTCCCATATTACTGTGTACAGATGATATTAATCATTTGATTTGGGGGGGGGGGGGGGGGGGGGGGGTAGCGTGGCTGGTGTGGCGTGGCGGTACACTTTTCCTTGTTCTAACAGAACAACAAGGGTTATTTTATAATAAGTAATTTATATGCAACTGAACAATTTAAACTCATTAAAAACGGAAAAGCGTCTTTGTCAATGCAGTGAGCTCGTAACATCTACAACGATCGCATTGTGAGCTTGTAGATCGTCTATTTTCAGCATGCAACTAATTGTAAAATGACTTGTACTGGATCTCTTGTCCACTAGTCCCTAACATTTTAGTCTAGTTTTTATTTGTTGACGAAACTTTCAGTATATTTAGTCTTAGTTTTAGTCATAGCTTAGTTTTCATTTAGTTTCCATTTAGTTTTTGTCAGTGGAAAAAGGTATAGTCGACATTTTTCGTCTCGGTTTTAGTCGACTAAATCAACACTGTGTCACAGACAATCCCTTCTCTCGTGGTGTCCCTGAACGTGACCCGTCCCACGGGGCTACATGCTGTCGTTCGTTGCCCCCCCATCCCCCCCACCCCCCCAGGGGCCCATTTTAGCTCTTGAGAAATGTTGTCACATTGAGATGCCCATTTTGATATCACTATGGTGGCACACAGAATGCCAGCCATGCCACCCATGTTATTTTTACAGACTTGACTTCAAACTGGATCAAACGTTTGTCAGGATCAAAGCGACTCATGTGGCCCCGGCCAACACATTTGGAGGCCAGTGGAGCGTGGCGTGGCTAAGCCGTCCAATGGGCACGCTTTTTGCTAATCGTTCCGTACATCAAAGGTGTCGTGTACGGTACGGTACAGCAGTGATTCTCAAATAAAATACATTAAAATAAATCGCACTCGCGTGAAGTGAGCGGTGCCTTTTATCACAGTGATGATGTCTGATGATGTCAACAGCATGACGTCAGACGGACAGACAGACCAGAGCCTTATAGATATAGACATATAGAGTTACGCAAAATGCGTTCACTATGTCCAATGTCCAATAGACTTCTATTGAGAATGGGGACAACCAACTGGGACAAGTCCTGGACCGGAAAGTAGGCAGAAATGCATTGGACTCAGGCAACAGCCCAGCTTTAATGATCTTATATCCCTTTATTTTAGATTGTTTTGTAGTAATAGTACAACATAAACATTAAAGAGACTTTAGTTGTTACTGTACAATACTTTAAAACAGTTGTCATCATGTTGCACACATGCTTAAAATAGGCGCCGCCCTCGTTGAAAACAATGTATTTCCAACTCCAGCTTGTCTCAGTTCAGGCTGCATGAACAGCGCTCGAGCGCTCTGTTTCTGCCCATATGCACACGGCTGCCATCTTGCCAGCAAGGTGTTACCTAGGTGCAACTTCCCATTGACAGCCCATTCATCCAAACAGAAAAGTCCTATCTAATTGTATTAAATAACGTCAAACTCGCCAACATTGCAGCTGTACGGAAAGCTTGAATTATGCTCTTTCTATCCGCAATGTGTTTGTTTAATAAAAATCCACCGTAGACATGTTATTAGCTACTAAGTGTCAGAGGTTATAAGCGCTCGTTATCAGTAAAGAAACCTCCTGCTGCCTCCTGCATTATGTGCAAATTCACACAAAACACATGGGCTGTTGAGTGATAGTCAACGAGCACTTCCAAACTCCAGCACTTAGTACAAAAATCCTCTGCAAGGAATTCCTTGACAGGGAGTAGCTCATAACATGTCTACAGTAGATTTTTTGTATTGAACAAACACATTGCAGATTGAAAGAGGATAATTCAAGCTTTCCGTACAGCTGCAATGTTGGTGGGTTTGACGTTATTTAATACAATTAGATGGGACTGTTCCGTTTGGATGAATGGGCTGTCTATGGGAAGTTGCACCTAGGTTGCACCTTGCTGGCAAGATGGCAGCCGAGTGCATATCCTCAATATTGTAACTCTTCTATTACAGTAGATGGCTCTGAGACAGACACAAAAAGAAATCAACATTTTGAAATGAACTAGGCCAGGGACCCCCATAACGTTCCATTGGTGATCAGAGTTACAAACGTTTGATAGTCCAATCATTTGGTTAACTATCAAACATTATGATGGGGAGCCCCTCAAGGACCCCTGAGAGTCCCCAGACCCCACCTTGAGAACCACTGGTGTACAGATCATCACTGATACAAGGGTCCCAGGGACCATGGTCCCCGCAGTGTCCCTCTTCTGGGTGTAACATTCGGTGAAAATAGAAGATCTACAAGCTCACAAGCCTATTGTAGATGTAGATATTTTTGTGAAGATATTTAGCTGGGAATGCGGTCAACTAAGTGTACGGTTTGAGTGGTTAAAATTTGTATGTACGTATCGTTGCCTTCGAGTAGAAATCTCCATATTTAAATGATTATTATTATTTTATTGTTTTGTAATTGAATGCCCTACTTCATCAAACTACAGTGTCACACAAAAGGGGAAGAGAATAGCCAATCTACAAGCTCACAATGCATGGTGATGCGACATGTGAGCTTGTACTGTAGGTCTGCTATCTGCTCAAGGACGTACAGTTGGAGGCCATTGATATTGTCCTTTTCTTTTTGCTGAGGTTTCAAATGTGCACTTGCAGTTTGGGCAACTCCAAAGCAAACTCCACATCACATGCCCCAACATTTTATTTACCTGCTATAGTGTCAACCCCTTACCCCTGTGTTGGATCTGTGGTTAGACTGGCATATTTGCCGATACCGATATGAACCGATATGACCAAATAAGAGCCGATCCGATACTTTTCCGATACCGATACAGTATCGGGACATATCTATATTACACTGAATCATCTTTTTTCCTTTTCCTGAAAAGTAACAGATTTGGTTGGTTTCCACCTGACAGTCACAATATTTAATACAGTATGTCCAGCGAAGTCAACTTTGGAAGTATTATGGGAAGTATGTTTCTTTGCTGTCAGTCCACCTGACGTACAGGTAGGTGTCAGTCCACCTGACGTACAGGTAGGTGTCAGTCCACCTGACGTACAGGTAGGTGTCAGTCCACCTGACGTACAGGTAGGTGCTGTCAGTCCACCTGACGTACAGGTAGGTGTTGTCAGTCCACCTGACGTACAGGTAGGTGTCAGTCCACCTGACGTACAGGTAGGTGTCAGTCCACCTGACGTACAGGTAGGTGCTGTCAGTCCACCTGACGTACAGGTAGGTGTTGTCAGTCCACCTGACGTACAGGTAGGTGTCAGTCCACCTGACGTACAGGTAGGTGTCAGTCCACCTGACGTACAGGTAGGTGCTGTCAGTCCACCTGACGTACAGGTAGGTGTCAGTCCACCTGACGTACAGGTAGGTGCTGTCAGTCCACCTGACGTACAGGTAGGTGTCAGTCCACCTGACGTACAGGTAGGTGTCAGTCCACCTGACGTACAGGTAGGTGCTGTCAGTCCACCTCACGTACAGGTAGGTGCTGTCAGTCCACCTCACGTACAGGTAGGTGCTGTCAGTCCACCTGACGTACAGGTAGGTGTCAGTCCACCTGACGTACAGGTAGGTGTCAGTCCACCTGACGTACAGGTAGGTGTCAGTCCACCTGACGTACAGGTAGGTGTCAGTCCACCTGACGTACAGGTAGGTGTCAGTCCACCTGACGTACAGGTAGGTGCTGTCAGTCCACCTGACGTACAGGTAGGTGCAAAAAAAAGGAAAGAAAATGGAATCAGTATCAAAGTGTTGCATTACCATTACCACACTTAAATCACACTTGTGTGAAGTGAGGGACTATTAACGGTTGGATGGCACTTACACCTGCCTTCTAATGAGAGCGCAAAATCTGTCTTGGAAGAGCCACCCATCGACTAATCTAATATACGGCAACCTTCCCTGTGTTTCTTCACTAGTGCGATCCAGAAGAACAGTTTGCCGGCCACTGCTACAGAGCTGACAATGAGGTTATATCTTCCCTTCTTCTCTGGAGTCCTGCCTCAAAGCAGACCAGAGGTAGAAAACTGTCAGTCCCTGATGTCATCACTAGGGACACATGCATCAGTAAGCAGGAACTGGGGATGGCAATGAATTCTGCTTTTGAAAGCTTCCCCAGAAAACATTGATAGAATCTGCAGACTTCATCATCACAAAAGGCTTTTTCAGTTTTTTCAGGTTTTTTTCAACATAATTATTATAAATTGAAATATCGGCTAAAACCGATAAATTAGTTTGATATCGATCCGATACCGTTATTGCATTTTAAGGCCAATATCGGCCGATACCGATGTGATGACCGATTAATTACCCATCCCTACTCTCAACGTGTTGCACTGTGATGCGTTGAGAGCCTGTAGATCTGCTATCTTTGAGTGGTGCAACCACTCCTATAGACAGCTATGTGTGTGTGTCCCTGTGTCCGAGCACGAAAATAGCATTATAGCATTAATTCACCACCAAGTGTCACTGTTGCACAGCCTAACGCACAGACACACAGGCCAGGGAGGAGAACTTGTACAGTACAGTACAGACTACAGTACAGCACAAGTACAGTACAAAAGTGCAAAAAATCAGACCTGTCTGAAGTGAGTGGTGCACTCACTTCAGACGGGTCTGATTTTTTTGCTATAAAAGTCCCCTTTTAGGGAATTTCAGCCCCTTTAGCCTCTGTAACATTCTCTGCACGTCTCTGAGTATACACGAGCGACGGGAATCTGGCCTGACGTAAAGGAGACAATGCTGAAGGAGAACGGAAGAGCTCTAATGTGAGTGACAGGCTGGATCAACGAGGTTTAATATAGAACTGCTGGGGTATGTCTGAGCCCTTTCCAAGGTGACAATAACACCCCCCACCTGACATTAATATGCTCATCACGACTCTAACACCCCCCACCTAACCTCGCCTCACCAGGCTTTCCACCACCTCGGAGGAAAGCCTGGTCTCTGTTTCAAAAGTCCGTATGATCCTGTCGGGAGCGGACGATATCATTACGTCATGTTGTAGTATTGTTTTGTAGTCGACAGGCAGGAACAACAGGCGGCAACTTCCCTTTCCCTCAAACCGATTTTTCTCAATAAAAGCTCTCGTAGCTCTCGTAGCCTGTAGCTAAAAGACATAACGTTTTGGAGCTCAAAACCATGCAGACCTGCAGCCTAGATCCAAATGAGAAATTCAACATGACCCGAGCCAGGCCTGTCAGCGTTGTACAAGTCTATCGATGTTTTGTTTTTTTAACTGCCCAGGTTTCTTCATACGATGTCACCACTAATTGCCTTTATGAGTTCCGTGAGCACACTGACATTATAGTGGCAGCAGTCGTCGTCCACTGAGTCGTCCATTTGTTTCACCTAATTCGGTCGGACGGGACAGATGCTGGATTTTGCTGGACCACAAAGGAAGGCGCGTTGCAAAAATACCTCCAACGTTGAGTTATCACACAGATCAGGGCCGCAGCGTGCATGTCGCTGGCCCCCGTAATGTGTCCGTGACAGAATAACACAGAGGCTGCACTGCAGCTTCATAATTTACACGCAGCACGCTTTTTTTTGTGTTGCAATTAACTTTTGACATGTGAACTTTTGATACCGATATGGCTTGTTCTCTTTGTTTAAGCCATTTAGACCTGAGGCTGATTAAAACCCCCCTATCTGAAAATATGTTGTTCCAGAAGCAATCTTTCCCCAGAAGCAAAGATTTGAGTTAAAAACGTTTTCACTGAAATAATGTATATTCAAAGATTTGCGCAACATTTTCACGATAAAAAAAATAGCAGATCTACAAGCTCGTAGCGCGGCACTCGGTACCGCGCTACGAGCTTGTAGATCTTACTATTTATTTTTCAACAGCTAAAGCATGACATAATGATTATGTCATGCTTAAAACACCAAAAGGGGTTCCCTGTCCCGAATGGGTTAAAAAGCATTTTGGTTTGGCCCTCCTCGCTGCTCATTACGCTCACTCCAGGAATTCGGGGGTTGACTGTTCTGAGCCAGTTGTCAGAGTCATTTAGATCTACAAACCCCTCGGAGCGCCGTGTCTCCAGTCGGTACGTCCAACAACACCGTGTCTCACGGCTGCATTTAGTGAATGTTTACATGAACCGTTCAAGCGCAGAGCTATATCAGCCACTCTACTGTTGCTGTGTGTGTGCAACGTCTTGGCCTGCTTTCATGCAACACTTCACCCTCTCGCAGACTGGCCATGCAGAGCCGGAAGGCTTTGTGCACATGCAGCAACAGTGAAAGCAATCAGTTGCTATAAGATTGCGATATGAAAGTGTTCTATCGCGATGACACAGTATTGAGACTCCATCATGGCCCGTAGCACTTGCCCTAGCCCCGACGACCGTACAGGCATATGCAAAGGCTCAACTTATGTAATTTAGATAGCACTTTATGTAGACTTAGATAGCATTTTAAGCAGACTTATAGCATTGTATTTGGCCAGCACTAGAATAGCATTGTAGGCAGACATAGCACTCACTCACTGTTACGTTCTTAGCTTATGCATGTTTCATGATAACTACTTTTTAATGTATGTGATGTATTGCCATGCTTTTTTGTTCTTGCTTAATGTAAATCGCTCTGGATTAAGTCTGCTAAATGCCTAAATTGTAAATTGAGTAGCGGTTCTCAACACATCTATATATATTTTTTAATATCTATGAAGTCACCTACCAGTTGATAGCATTCAAATCCGCTAGCTCTAGCAGCTTTTGAACTTACTGAATGATTACGGATGAATACAACTAAAACATATAGGCCTACAGTTGGAGGCCATCGATATTGTCCTTTTCTTTTTGCTGAGGTTTGCGTGATCTGCGCAAAAGGACAGTTAACCCATTTTGGGCGGGAACCCCTTTTGGTGTTTTAAACATTGTTATAATTTAGCAATTGAAAAATAGCAGATCTACAAGCTCGTAGCGCGCCACCGAGTGGCGCGCTACGAGCTTGTAGGTCTGCTATTTTTTTTAAATCGTGAAAATATTTATTTCAGAAAACTGGAGGGTTTAGAAGGATTTTTTTAAATTTTGAGGTCAGGCCTAAATGGGTCAAATGATAAGGGACAATATCGGTGGAACCCAACTGTACCACAGACACATAACATGACCCTTGAGTGTGGAGGCTAACATATACATAGATATATATAAACTCTAGATAGCTCACCCGCGCTGTTGGCCAATGGAGAGCGACGTCGTTACGTGGCGGCCATCTTACCTCGGGACACATAACATTGTGTCTATGGGGCATGTACTCTTAAATGACCATAACTTGTTCAATTTTCAACCGATTTTCAAACGGTTTGGTTTGTTATAAACGTCAGAGACGTCCGCATATGTATATGATTTTATACGACGTTCATATAAAAAACATAAATTAAGCAGATAAGCGTCCTAAATCATAGCCACGTTGACAACGTTTGTAATAAACCAACCCGTTTGTAAATCCGTCAAGATTTGAGCGAGTTATAATTGTTTCTGTTTGAGCTGCCATTGAACATACTGTACTGTAGCCCCGAAGTAAGATGGCTGCCGGGTGAACGACGTCAGAAACTCCGCCTTGAGCCATCTAGTGTTTATATATATCTATGAACATATATACAATAAAGAATGGCTTGATATTGACCATTGCAGACAGAACCTCACAGAGCCAAAGACAGTCACATAATGTTTTCATTTATATAGAACAGAAATAAATGCATTCAGTGGGACTTCTATCAGCGTTTGTATACAGCAACGGCCCACGCAGGACAGGCGGACGACACTGCTAGGTAATGGTGGGCCTCCTGGCAAATAACAGCCCCATTTTAACAGTGTTTCCCCACCTTTTTCTGGATCAGGACTCACTTGAAAAACTGGATGTTAAGTGGTCATGTGGGTGGGCTGATGTTAAGTGGTCATGTGGGTGGGCTGATGTTAAGTGGTCATGTGGGTGGGCTGTAAAACTGGATGTTAAGTGGTCATGTGGGTGGGCTGATGTTAAGTGGTCATGTGGGTGGGCTGATGTTAAGTGGTCATGTGGGTGGGCTGTAAAACTGGATGTTAAGTGGTCATGTGGGTGGGCTGCCTGTAACTGGATGTTAAGTGGTCATGTGGGTGGGCTGTAACTGGATGTTAAGTGGTCATGTGGGTGGGCTGTAACTGTATGTTAAGTGGTCATGTGGGTGGGCTGTAACTGTATGTTAAGTGGTCATGTGGGTGGGCTGTGTGCAGAGCATGTTTATTTAATGATCAATCAATCGATTATGTTCAATGAAACATAGTGTATAGTATGTTTCATTGAACATAGTCGATTGATTAACAACGTTGAGGTCGTACTTACTGGAATCACAATGAAATATCTATTTTTTTTTTAAAGATTTAAAGAAATAATTATGACATTTACTTATATTTATTTTATATTAATGTCACCAATTTGTGTTTTGCCAATTATTTGGGGGCCGCCGAAGTAATCACTGAAGCATTACCCCTGCTGCCACCCCATTTTATTAAACCTAATAATACAGTATGTCCGAAAGGCCTTCTCCAAAATCCTCTGTTTAATTGATTTTGGCCTCCTATAGCAGTCGTCTGTGTCCACATTCTGGATTTCCAGACTTCTTTCCTGGAGTTTCTTTCTTTTTTTCTTTGTATTGTTTTACAAATTCCTTGAATTTATGTTCGAGTTCGAGTTCCACATAATTGTAGCATGATAATAAGTGCATTTTATGCTAAATGTGATGTAGTCGTAATATACAAGTTGATGTATTTTTACTGATTTCTCAAAGATCTCTCTCCCTCTCTCTCTCTCTACCGGCCCACTCCCCATCTCAATGTCCTCTTTTAAGCAAATGAAATGTGCTTTACAGATACCACAGCACTGTACAGCAAAACAAACGGACACCTGAAAAGCCTTGCCTCGTCCAAAGGGTGCATTTGCGACACAAAGAACAAAGTCCAAAAAGTCTGTTTGAAAATGAAAAGAACGAAGAACGTGTGGGAGAAGAGTTGTGGTCTCAGACATGTACAGTATATTAAAGCAGCACACCGTAAGTAAACTGGGACCTTTTTTTCTTTTCCAGTTCGGCGTCATCGTCCAATGAAAATCTAAAACGTTTCTGCTTCAGGAAGTGTTCTATGATTAGAAGTCCAATCGGATCAGAGGTAACGAAGGTAACACAACTGGGTCAGCGTCCCTTTAACGCATGCAGTGCAGTCGCTCACCCAAAGGTCCATGTAGGTCAGCTGGAGACTGGAGTGGAACCATTCATTAGGTGATGGTTCTTTATAAATTCAAGGACCCCCCCCAGTTTGGTACTATGCACCAGACCCCCATAACTCTTGAGAGTGTACAAATGGAACCAAATGTGACCAGATTTGACTGAGAGACTGCCGTCGCGCAAATTCCAACTTTTCACCAGACGAGAAAAACTTTGTTTTTCTTTTTTTTCAAAAATGAGTTAATAGCACAGGCAGACTCTTCACATACTAGAGCATGTCTGAAATAAGTGTCAGAGCTGAAATCGACATGTAAATATGAAATAAATGCTTAAACATGTAGCTAGGTGTAATGTTAGAGACCACAGAAGTGAACCTTTCAAGCCTGTTTTCTCAACTCGCTGTTTTCTGCAAGACATCACTCTATATGCCATATCACCAAAACTGGTGGGTCAAACTGAACAACCAATATGTCAATTTGAAGCTATGATTCTCTGCTTTCATATAACATGAAAAAACGAAAATTCAAAAAAATCCAATGGCAGTCCCTCAGTCAAATGTAGTCACAAATGGTCACGCAAGGGTCCATTTGGTTCTATTTGTACACTCTCAGGCCCTCTTGTACACTCTCAGGCCCCACCTGGTTCCTAACCATCAATCATTTAGCTGGGGAACCGCCTCATGGACCCCTGGGGGGGCCTCTGCTCCCCCCCCCCCCTTCCCCTTCAGGTTAGGTCCAGCCAGTCGGACCGCCTGTTGTGAGGCTTGCACGTGTGCACGTCCACCGTGTTCTCGCAGTCCTGGCACTCCACGGCGCAGCACCAGCGGAACTTGCACTCGCACTTGGTGACGCGCTTGACGCGCATGGTGTCGTAGCCCCGCCCGCAGCACATGACCTCGCAGCCGTCCGTGCCCCGGGAGGACTTGTTGCACACCCGGCCCGACGTGCCCAAGGAGCCTGCATGGTCGAGGAGGAGAGAAAGACAATAATAATAATTAGAGATGTCCCGATACTGTATCGGTATCGGAAAAGTATCGTTGTTTTTTGTCATATCGGTTCATATCGGTATTGGTGAATATGCCAGTCTACCCACTGATCCGAAGCAGGGGTAAGGGGTTCACACTATGGCAGGTAAATAAAATGTTGGGGCATGTGGAGTTTGCTTTGGAGTTCCCCAAACTGCAAGTGCACATTTGAATGAGGAGTCTGCTATAAACACAACACGAAATATATAGGTAGATAGCTATAAACACAACACGAGATCACACCACTGGTATCGGTATTCAGTATCGGTATCGGCTAACACAGAAATTGTGGTATCGGATCGGATCGGGAACGAAAAGTGTATCGAGACATCCCTAATAATAATCTTTATTGTCCTGAAGGATATTCATCTTCAGAGATCTGTTCAAACACCCACAACAAAACAGCACAGTACAGAAAACATAACGTGAAGAAGACAATACAAAATCACGAGGTCATCACTGTATACAGAACCATCCTATCGCGGGGCAGTTTGTTTAACGCCGCGATGGCTGAAAGTGCTAGCCGTTCACACGGCCTGTTTTAGAATCGATTCTAAATTGTTATTGTTTATTTTTAAAGGCCAAAATGGGCTTGCCCCCCCTTACCGATGCCTTTATTTGCACAAGTGAATGACTGTGACGTTTCGAACACAATGCTCTTCCTCTCTATTGCTGATAGGTTAGAACCCGCAGTGGTGAAGCCGACCCTTGTTATATATTCTCCGACTATGCTTGTCACGATGACTAAGCCAGTTAGATCTATCCATATATGGTTCTACCACATCTATCTGATATCAGCACTAGGTCGGCTCGGGCCAAATATAGGGATTGTCATACTAGACATGTCATATGTCATCTAGAAACATTTCAGTACCACAGAACAGGTTGAATTCATGCCGTTTCACTGATCCCAGATTGAGACAGCCTAACAAAAACTTCAGTCGTGATTTAATCTTTAATCCCTGCAGTAAATATTTTGCAACTTCCATCCTGCAGATTTGATTCATTCGTTCACTAACTCTTGTGGCAAAGTGTCTTGTGTTTCAACAGTCTAGGGAGGTCATCCAAACACTTACCAGTGCATGGTAAGTTGATGGTAACACTTTCTTTCTTTCTTTCTTTCTTTCTTTCTTTAACAGGGACAATGCACATTAATCAACACGTGATTTTTCAAATCCATGTAAATAGATCCACTCAGGGGTCCCTGAGGTGGTTCCGGGGGGGAAATTTAAGTTTAACCAATTTAACCCATCTCGGCTATTCAGAAATGGCAGATCTAAAAGCTTGTGGATCGGCTATTTTCGAAGAATTCTGAGAGAAGAAAGAACAAGTGGAATACTCTACATTTAACTTCAGATGGGTGTCCAAATATTCATATCAATTTGAGAGTCCTTGACCATTGAGAACCATTGAGCTAAAAGCCTAAGATCAGAGATCTAACAACGTCCCTGAAGCCAGGTGACGAATCTGAGATGAACTATACTCCCCCCTCAGGTTCTAGGAAGTGGAGCTTAAAACCAATGGAGGGATTTGAGAAATAAGCCTGTATGTATCCTTAGGCTGCGAATTCCTATCCAATGAAGATTGGCAGCAGGGAAGGCCATAAGCTCTTTTTGAGATCACACCTCCGCACCTTGAAAAGGGTAGAAGCAGCCTCCCTCCCTCCCCGTGCTAGAGAACACACCTTCAAAGAGCGGTCCAGGGAGGGATGATGTATTTTTTTGTAGGTGGAAGGAGGAAGCATCTTCCTAGCTCTTTTGACAAAAAGCCTATGGGATTTTTTTTGCATTGGATTGTTGATTTTTGCTGAAAATAACAATATTTACACGTTTTCTTCAGCAAGATGTTCACAAAAACACCACTTTTGATTCCCGAAGCACAAGTGCAATCGCCTTGAGTTTAAAAAAAAAAAAAAAAAAGCAAACAGTCCTGTCAAATTAAATCAGCCTTCAACTACAGGGCCGCTTTATACCCTAATGGAGAGGAGGTACTGAAGATGATAGCATGATCACAACACATCTTCATTCATGATCTCCTACACCTGTAGTACTCAAGTCTCGTGTGGGTCTCGCCCACAATTTGACTCAGTCTCGGACCAAGGGACTCGGGACTCACCGAGTCCACTCGAGTCACTACAATGCAATGAAATAAATGTATTATACCCACTCCATTCACATTCACATTATAAGAGAGCTAGCTGTCTGGCGCTTATAATAATGAATTGCATTTTTATAGCGCTTTACAATGGTCCATTCATTCATACATTGGGAGGTGAAGCGGCAAACAGTCGACGCCAGCGTCCTCACTTCCCACATTCACACACCAACGGTGGCAAGCTCACACCGACCGACTCATTGGAGGCAATGTAGGGTTCAGTGTCTTGCCCAAGGACACATGTGGACAGGAGGAGCCGGGATTCGAACCACCGACCCAGGGACCATTGGACGGCGGCTTATAGACAGTTATCTTGTTAAGTAACGGAGCGCAGCTGACGCGTCTGCCTGCTCTCGCATTGTTTTATGTGCCTATCAAAATGTGAAAACAATAATTAAAAATCTGGTCCCGTCGGTCTCGACTCGGGACTCGACCCCCTCCCACACTCGGTCTTGACTCAGAATCGGCCCCCATTCCTTGGTCTTGACTTGGACTGGCTTCAGGTGGACTTGACTACAGCACTGCTCCTTCGTGTTAAGAGAACAGACCCGTAAATTAACACTGGGATTTTCACTGTCTACTGCAATATCATAGCTGTCCCAGTAGTGGTGATTTACTGCCTTTTCACGCTCTATATGGAAGGCATCGCATGGGACGGGATGGGAGAGACAGAGCCTCGCAAGGCAAAGCAAACACTGAGGGGAATTAAGGGAGATGTTAAAGGTCAAATAATTGAACTTTAAGCTGTGAAGGAATGCAAGCCTTCAGTGGATGAGGAGTCTGAGTCTCACAGGTTTGGTGAAGCCGACAGCAGGACTGTGGGCGATATGTATATATCTCTCTTCTGGTCTCCTTTCCTGCTTGTGAGGAAAGGTCATTCTCCATAGAGAAAGTCAGTGTAATAATTGTTACGCGGATTATCATTAAATGAAGCGCTAATTAACACGTTAACCGTTTCCGTCCATCCGTCCTAGGGAATCCAATCGACGGATGCATTGGACGTGTGTACACGTCCTATAGCGCATCCTCAATGATATCAGGCGAGGGGAGAATATTCTGAATTTTTCCCTTTTTTTATTTTTCAGTCGGACTCTCGGCCACCGTACTTCGCTCTTCAGTCATATTAGCTTACCGTTCACTAGCCTGTTAGCGCGGCAGAAAGAATGCCTCGTATCTGCTCATCTAGGGCGCTCTCCGTGGTTTTGATCTGATGGATATACAGTTGGAGGCCATCGATATTGTCCTTTTCTTTTTGCTGAGGTTTGCGTGATCTGCGCAAAAGGACAGTTAACCCATTTTGGGCGGGAACCCCTTTTGGTGTTTTAAACATTATGTTATAATTTAGCTATTGAAAAATAGCAGATCTACAAGCTCATAGCGCACCACCGAGTGGCGCGCTACGAGCTTGTAGGTCTGCTATTTTTTTTAAATCGTGAAAATATTTATTTCAGAAAACTGGAGGATTTAGAAGGATTTTTTAAAATTTTGAGGTCAGGCCTAAATGGGTCAAATGATAAGGGACAATATCGGTGGCACCCAACTGTACTAGCGCTTCATTTCTGCTCCTCATCCGCCTCTCGTTCAAAATATGAAGGAATCCCGGCACTGATTGAGTTAAAGGCGTCGTTGGCGGTGCGGGATTTCATTAAAAAAAGGCGTTAAAGAAGTCCTTAGCCAAGAATGAGTTAACGAACCCACCTGCTGCGCGGTCCATGAGACAGTAGTCCGGAGAGTTCTCCACGAACACCAGCTCGTTCTTGGCTCCCTTGTTGGCGGAGTCCCCGTCGGCCACCATGAAGCCCGTGCCGTCCTGGTTCATGGTCACCTCGATGGCCGCGTTGTACTTCTTGCGCAAGTAGTCTCCCGTGCGCCTGAAGTCGGACGTGGCCAGCCAGCATGTCCGCAGGGAGCAGGAGCCGCTCACCCCGTGACACTTACACTCCAGCTTCATAAAGCGCTTCACCGCCTGCAGGGACGGAGGACGGAGGAAGAGGAGCACACAGGTCAAAGCAGTGTTGATTTCGTCGACTGAAAACTAAAACGAAAAATTCGTCGACTACCTTTTTCCACTGACGGAAACTACATGGAAACTAAATAAAAACGAAGCTATGATGACTAAATATACCTTGACAATTTCGTCAAACAAATAAAACTAGACTAAAATGTTAGGAAGGGACTAGCGGACAAGAGATCCAGTATGAGTCATTAGTTGCATGCTGGAAATAGACGATCTACAAGCTCACAACGATGCGTTGTGAGCTTGTGGATCGTCTATTTTCAGCAAGTGAAAAAAACAGTCATTACGACGGCATCAAGGCCCGCCAAAATACATTTTGTTCGACAAAATCAACTGTAGATTTAGTCGACTAAAATGTTATATTTAGTCGACTAAAACTAGACTAACACTAAAACATTCCAGGTGAATAAAATGTGAATAAAACTAAATTGAAACAATTCAAGAGACTATATGACTAAAACTAAAATCAAAATGTGCTGCCAAAAACAACACTGGGTCGCTGACCACGCAGTGTAAGGGCCCCAGATGGAGATCACCGTCAAGTTCAAGTGCACGGTCAGTTGCCCGAGACGGAGATTGATAAAAACGACGGAGATTAATGATATCAAAACCGGTCGCATCGCTCCACACCCTAGGAGCGCTTGTTGCCCAATCCTCGGTGTTGCACAACAGTGACACGTCATCGAAAATGTTCCCTGCCTGTTTAGCGGACGAAAACGAAAATATTAAAACTCGCGATCTAAATCATCCCGTCTAATTATGAAAAAAGATCCTGTGTTAGACGGCGCTCCGCGGTCCAGTCGCTTGTCGCGATAGATTTATTCTTACCTCCCGTTGTTGTCGATCGACTCTAGAGTGGTGTGGCTATTGTTAGCTGCTACACAGACATTCACAACAACTTCCGGTCCGCCAGTAAAAGTGGTCCGGGCGCTATAAACGATGGGCACATTTTATTAATGGATTAAATAGGCCCGAGCCCTCAAGGTGTTAATGAAGTCCATGACGAAAACTATCCAATGCGTTTTGCGTTTGAGTAGAGCTTATAGGTAACCATTCGAGGTCCTCATACAAGACTGCAACCTTTTCTTTCTTTTTTTGTGGCTTTCGCCTTTATTTTTAATATTTTTATAGAGGGACAGACAGTAGGCTGACAGGAAATGGGGGGTGACATGCAGTAAAGGCCGTCGGGATTCGGGAGTCGAATCCACGGCACACTGCCAGACTGGACTATACCAGCCAATTGGTGCCTGGACCGCTGAGCCACGGCCCCAGGGCGACTGCAACCTTTTATAGTAAGCAGGTCGGACTTTGTTCAAAAACGGGCAGTTTGCATGTTCTCCCCGTGTCCCCTAGGGTAGGTTCCCTCACATGTTCTCCCCGTGTCCACTAGGGTAGGTACCCTCACATGTTCTCCCCGTGTCCCCTAGGGTAGGTACCCTCACAAAAAACATGCAGTAATCCTGGTCTCTAAACTGCCTCCCACTGGCCAGCCGGGGCGCCTGATGGAGGGGAAAGAAACTGGTTGGGATAACGTGTTTCTTCCACGCACTATACGTCCAACCAGGGAAACTCCCCCTGTCAGGTGTAAAGGAGTGACTTGGACACTCATGCATCAAGACAGCCCGTTGCTCTCCCCAGGTTGGCGGAGGGTGTGTAGAGCCCAGGATCACATTAGATAATTGACACAGGGGTGAAAAATGGGTTACAAAATCGTGGGATATACAAAAATGATATAAAAAACGGGCTGTTGGCTCACCATTCTCCCGCAGCGGTTGTTGTGCAGGTTCATCAGTGCCCGGGCGTCCTTCACCATCCTCTCCCGTGCGTCCACGAAGGCCTTGGCGAACTTGATGCCGTAGTTGATGTTGTCGCTGCAGCCGCCCCAGTCGAAGTCGCCTCGCTCGTCGCTGGCGCGCCCACGCTTCAGGCCGTCACAGCTGCAGATCTTCAGCTCCCCCTGGCTGCAGGCCTTGGTAATGGCGTAGACCACTCCCGCTGAGGAGATGGCGTACACGAACGCTGCCTCTCTGCTGCCTGGATGGATGGGGGGCAGAGCAAAGACGGCTTGTTTAACCACCACTCAGAACAGTGGCTCTCAACCGGTGGTCCTTGAGGGGGTTCCAGGTGGTTCCCAGAGAGTCGGTAACCAAATGGACCCTTATTAACCTCGCCTCACCAGGCTTTCCACCTCGGTGTTCCAAAAGTGCCATGTGAACCGGTCTGGAACGGATGATATCGTTACGTCATGTTGTAGTATTGTTTTGTAGTCATCAGGCAGGAACAATCAATCGGAACTTCCTTTTCAGTCTGACCACAAAACAGGGATGAAACAATATCCGGGGTCAAATCTGAATGACCAGAGGGGGATATCAAAAGCGGAGGCATCGATCCCCCTTCCCCCCATCAAACCCTATGATCGATCCCCCTTCCCCCCATCAAACCCTATGATGGCAGAAGCTACAGTATAACATCCCAGTGAAGCAGACTCCTCTCCTTTCACCTTTTAATTTGCACAGATGGCAGCTTTCTCAGTCGCCGGCCTGTGTTTTCATTTCAGAGAGGAGAGGAGAGGAGAGAGGAGAGATTTTTTCGGGCAGGGGTGGGGGGTTATTTGGTCTGGCTTTCCAACGCACCTCCCATTCTCATTCCTGCTCAAGCAATGAGGCAGAACACATGCAGGCGATATGTCAGGGAGTGAGGCTTTGTCTGGCTGCCAGAGACATCTACCCAAATATTTACATCTCCTATTACTGTTTATACATCACCCATGTGGATCTCTCGAATCTGCTACTTGTTTTCGGAGAACGTCCACTTTCACAATCTTTTTCTCATTCCCGAGAAGGTGAAACCACAATACTCCCCCCCCCCCCCCCCCCCCCCCCCTTTTATCTGTTCTCTGGGGGAAAGTTCACACGAACAGGAGGCCAAAGTTGAATCAATAAGATTAAATGCATGTTTATTAGCTAACAAGCACGTACATGCAGACAGACAAGCCACATGTACACCATTTACACACACGGGACACGAAAATCATTCATTCATTCATTCATTAATTCATTAATTTGTTCGTTCGTTCGTTCGTTCGTTCGTTCGTTCGTTCGTTCGTTCGTTCGTTCATTAAACTGTTTGGCCGCCAGGATTAATTTGCTGTAATTCATGCCAGGATTTCCCCTTATGGGTCTGTTTGGTTCCATTTGAACACTCTCAGAGTTAAGGGGGTCTTTGCAAATAAAACATTTGTGAACCACTAGTACAGTTAGTTGGACTCCTAAATGTGCCATAGAGTCATAATAATTGTCACACATATTCTGAAGAAAACCTGGAGACTTGACATTCAGTAAGTGGTTCTTATGATCAAAATAAGAACATTATAATGGTGAGTAAAACAGAAAATCTAAACATTTGCCACGGACATGACCAAGTCTTTGTCGTGTATGTATACCAGTGTTGTTTTTGGCAGCAAATTTTGATTTTAGTTTTAGTCATAGTCTTTTGAATAGTTTCCATTTAGTTTTAGTCACATTTTAGTCACCTGGAATGTTTTAGTGTTAGTCTAGTTTTAGTCGACTAAATGTCATGCGATTCTAGTCGACTAAATCTACGGTTGATTTAGTCGACTAAATTGTATTTTGGCGGGCCTTGATGCCATCGTAATGGCTGATTTTACACTTGCTGAAAATAGCCGATCTACAAGCTCACAACACGTCGTGAAATGACTCATACTGGCGAAATGACTCATACAAGTGCAAAATTACTCATACTGGATCTCTTGTCCACTAGTCCCTTCCTAACATTTTAGTCTAGTTTTTATTTAAATTGTCGATATATTTAGTCTTAGTTTTAGTCATCATAGCTTAGTTTTCATTTAGTTTCCATTTCGTTTTCATCAGTGGAAAAAGGTAGTCGACGAACATTTTTCGTCTTAGTTTTAGTCGACGAAAACGACACTGAAGTATACGGACATGTTGGTGACCCCTGATTGATTGTGAATAACTCACTTCTCAGCATGAGCCGTCCGAACACCGTGTGGTCTCGGTCCAGCGTGCTGCAGTTCCAGCGGTGGTGGCGGAACTGGTGCTGGCACTCTGTGATCCACTCCACGGCCCCCTCCCCGATGGACTGCATCAGGTCCGGGTGGCGCTGGCACAGCTGGCGCTGCTTGTTCACCAGGCCGGGAATGTTGTCACAGATCACCCGCGCGCCCAGCGCTCCAATGTACCTGCAGGTGCAAAAAAAACAAAAAACAGATAATACAACAGGTGATTTCAGTGTAGAGCAGATGTGTCCAAAGTGCGGCCCGCGGGCCAAATGCGCCCCGCCGGCGAATTGTATACGGCCCACAGCTTCATACCTGAATTGTATTATGAACGGCCCGCCCAACATTATGGGACATTTTTACATTCAAGTTTTTTAACCTGGGCATTTCCCAGAGTATACATACTTTGTCAATGTTCCTTACTTCCTTGTTCCTTTTATGTTTGTTTTTTTGTTACCTTGCTTGCTTGGTAAACATTTGGTAATGTGACATAAGGCTGAAAAAAGGCTGAGATACACTTTTTGTTCACAGCACACACCTGACAAAAGACCATTGATATTAAATATTGATGATGATAATCAAATAGAATTGTTTGAACCCGAAGGTACATTGTGTAGTTGGCCCTTGTTTGTTTTAATATTTTCTAATATGGCCCCTTTGAAAAAAATAATTGGACACACTGACACCTGGTATAGAGTATCAAATGTTTATTTTCAGCATTGTAGAGCTGATGTTTGAGGATTGCTGGGTATATGTTTCAATGCTCGACCATGCAGTCATGCTGATGTTGTAATAGTGAAAATGTGGCGCAAATCTTTGAATCTATATTCTTTCAGAGCGAAAACTTAGGATTTAGAAGCCATTTTCTTCCATTTCTTCACCGCATGCACTTTCAACCTAGTGTCCCTGTTTTGGGCATGTGCAAAAAGCTATAATTAAAAAACAACAACCAAGAAGGAAAATATAATAATATTTCAAAATAGCAATACCACAATATGCATGGAATACTTATCAGCGATTTTAGCTTTTGAGTATATAGGGCTTAAGTTGTGAAGACTGACAGGAATGTCAGCATGGGCGAGAGACATGACATCTGTTTGGGCGGGAACCCCTTTTGGTGTTTTAAGCATTATGTTATACTTTAGCTATTGTAAAATAGCAGATCTACAACCTTGTATATCTGCTATTTTTGAAAAATTGTGAAAATGTGCCTGAAATCTTTGAATGTATATTCTTTCAGAGCGAGTTTATAACTCAAATCTTTGCTACTGGGAGGGTCCCTGGAACAACATATTTTCAGATGGGGGTCGGCGGCCAATATATATTTGGGGGTCCTTGACATGAATATGTTTGAGAACCACTGACATAGAAACATGGGTTTTTCAGAAAACTGTCAGGATTTAGAAGACATTTAAAAAATGTCGACGTCAGGCCTAAATGGGATAAGTCCAATGAAAAGCATTTCACTCCCTGGTAGGTTTGCTTCCTGTTCTATTCAGACATTAATCCTTAACATTACAGAACCTCTAAAAAGGTGTGATCACATCACATGGTAAAGTTGTATTATGATGCAGGGAGGGGGCTTCTTCAGAGCCCTTATGAATTGGACAAGGGAGCGGTCAACTGACCGGTACACAAAGTGACCCCCCTGAAACCTGTTCTCTTCCAACACCACAGCGCACCCATACGACGGCACCCCCCCCCCCCTCCTCTAAGCCTGCACGCTCCACTCTCCATCCGGATATCGTTAGGCACTAATTGCACACACATTTGCGTCACCCCGCGGGCCACACAGACTTATTAGCGGAGAGTTTCCATTCCCGTTAAGGCTCATGTCCCCGTCCCATTCTAACTGGAAGTGTGTGTGTGTGTGTGTGTGTGTGTGTGTGTGTGTGTGTGTGTGTGTGTGTGTGTGTGTGTGTGTGTGTGTGTGTGTGTGTGTGTGTGTGTGTGTGTGTGTGTGTGTGTGTGTGTGTGTGTGTGTGTGTGTGTGTGTGTGTGTGTGTGTGTGCGCGCGCGTGCCTGAGCAGTAAAGCAGTGCATCGCTGCGGCACGGTGGGTGTGTGTGTGGTAAAATGGTGCATTTATACAGCGTCTTTATCCAAGGCGCTTTACATTCACCCATTCACACACCGATGGCAGCGGAAACCATACAAGGCACCAACTAGCACATCGGGAGAAATTAGGGGTTCAGTGTCTTGCTCAAGGACACTTCGACAGTGACTCTGGGGGAGCCCGGGTTCGAACTGGCAACCTCACGGTTTCCATCCAGCCACTCTACCCCTGAGCCACTGCCGATGTGTGTGCGTGCGTGCGTGCGTGTGCATGGCCTATGGGCTTCAGAGAGAGAGAGTCTTGTGCACACATGGTTAAAAATACAAATCTGGATGAAATAAATATCATCTAGACTAGAGTCTAGATCATGATGATGATGAGACTGACTAGAGAGAAAGCTTCCAAGTCTTTCTAAGTTAGATGTTGATCTGTTTCTGATTCTCCTTTCCTGTTTCAGGACTTACGGAATACTAAATACCATAAAATATGCTGTCAGCTCTGGATAGAAACTGCAAATTTCTTTCTTTTCTTTTCTCTTTTCTTTTTACTATGGATATATAGTAGGCCTACAATCAATGCTCTCAGTTTTAGCCCGTCTGTAAAACACAGAGAAAGGAAATAATGAATATTGCATTTATTATATAGCCTCAATTGCATGGGCTAGGCCTAGGCCTACTTATACGTTGCTGGAAATGTCCACAGAATGTATGACAACTGTTTCAGATCGTGTGTGTGTATGTGTGTGTGCGTGCGTGCGTGCGTGCGTGCGTGCGTGCGTGCGTGCGTGCGTGCGTGCGTGCGTGCGTGCGTGCGTGGGTTGGTGTTAGTAGACTATAGCTGCTTTAAAGCATTTCCCTCAGGGCTTCTTAAACCCTCCAGAGAAATCATCAAGGGCCACTTATTCATGCTCCATCGCCTGCACCTGCCACTTACTGTGGGCAAGATGGATGGATAGGGGAGTCCCCCCCCCCACACACACACACACACCCATACATACATACCATTAATCTTCATAAAAAAACCAACACATTGCACTGTGCCCAACAACTGCCCATCGTGTCACCTTGCACTGATGTTTTGAGACACACTCACTCACTCACTCACTCACTCACTCACTCACTCACTCACATCCATGCAGAGTATTTCATAGATTTATTAAAACTATAATGTATAGCTCATTGTGTGACACTGAAAATAACAATAGTCCCCCCACAATATTCATTATTTTAAGTCGGTGACCTTTAGCATGTCTCCACTATAACTCAATCTTTACAATAGGCGAATGAAATGGTCAGGTGTGCATGCATGCCTCTGGCTTTTGAGGAGTGCATGACAGCTAGTATAAAAGAGAAGCTGATGAAGCAAAGAATAGAATGATGTATAAACAAAATAAATGAGGTCAGCTTGAAAGTATCTTGTTATGATTTATATAATACATAATTCCCACTTTGTTGCCACTGCCAGTGCTTTATAGGGCGAGGAGGACATTGTTGGAATGCAGACCAATTACGCCATTGGTCTGCATTCCAACAATGTCCTCCTCGCCCTATAAAGCACTGGCTAAATCAACTTTTTGATTAGTGCATGTCAATCATAAAAAAATCTACATTTATGTCATAGTAGGTTATAAAATATAGCAATACATGTAGCCTACAGTAGACCTATCCACACAGCTGCATGGTGCAGCTGCATGCCTACAACAGGAGGTTCCAGGTGGTCCCCAGATAAATGATGTAGGTGGTAACCAAATGGACCCTTATAGATCTTGAACTCTTGCGAGTGTAAAAATGAAACCAAATGGACCTTTATGGGTCCATTTGGTTTCATTTTTACACTCTCAAGAGTTCAATTATTGCTAAAGACTTCTACACAATATAGAATGTATATACGAATTGTTATTTTGATCAACGTTTGCCCGTTATCTCTCCTAATGGTACCAACATCAACTGTGGACAAAAATCGTATCCAACGACAACAAAATATTCTTTAGTTTTGGGGTCTGAGAGGCTAATTAAATCTCATCAAATGGTGCAGGTCCGTCCGTGGCTCAAATACACAATACATAATGGGCCTTGATATGAAAAGGGTGGAAAACCACTGGCCTATATCCACTATGTATAAGTTAAATATCATAAGCAAAATGAACTGACTGAATTTGAAATTATATATTATCGGCATTAAGTTGACACTTCATAACTTACTCACCACCACGATGAGTCGACCCTCGGTGTGAACATGAGCAGAAGCAGAATAAAGGTAAAGAATATCCTGGAGGTATGTTTGGAGGAGTGCTGTCGGCTTATCGCGCCGTGTCTGGTCCCGTGCATAGTCCCAGCAGCCCGGCGGCAATTATTATTAGGTGAGCTCCGAGTGCAATACATGTTTCCTTTCATTTATTATATTTCACGTATTGGCAAACACGGTAGACTCTGGTATGAAAGTCCTCCTTGACTGCTGTCCACCGGCGTCCATCATTGGAAAACAAAAGGGAATGACAATTGAGTGGAGTTAAAAACTGCAGCAGTGGTGGGTGGCATTGTTGACGCGTAACAATGCCATGTAGATTATATTGTCAATAAAATGTCCATAAATAAACTTCTTTGGCTGCTACATCCGAGATGAAAGTTTATTATGTCATAGTCCGACTCCACTAAAATAGAACACGGGATCCGTCCTTCGATCGTCTCAAATTCCCCATTATCTCCCGCAGATGTTCACTGTAACTGTCAAATCATATAAAACCACCTTTTTTTTCCTCAGCTGTTGCGCGTTGAATTTCAGCCAGATCAACTGAATGATAAGCGGCCAATACGTTGCAATAATAGGCTATAAATAGGCCTACACGTACGCTGGACCGCATACAAAAATCTATCACATTTTTTGTCTTGATTGGGGAGAAGGAAAAATAAAACATAAAACGAACGATCAAATTAAGTTAAACAGTCTAGACTCGCGAGATCATCCAAACAGATGAGGAGACAGAGGAGACTGCATGCACTGCATTGTGCGCACCTACTCTGTCCTCAACAACCGCGCGCGGAATGAAGATGCGCGCCTGGACCAATGCGTCAGCTGTCCTGTTAGTCCGTGCCTCTCTATAGCAGCACCGATTCACACACACTCTCTCCCTGAACAGCAGAGCTGCAAGCCCCACAGCGGCGTCGCGTCTGCTGTTTTCGGCGCGCGACACCGTCGTGACACCGGCGCGTAAATGTGTCAGACAAAATATGCAGACGGTCGGTGGGACAGGACAGGACAGTACAGTCGGTGTGGTGGTGGATGTGTATATTTAGAGCGATGGAAAGTAGGGCCCAGTGATGTTATATGTTATGAGGTCTATAGCTATACCTATAAATCAGCATGTCCAACTGTTCCACTTTGGCCATCGGTCACTGTCGTCAGTTTAAAGACCTTTATTTAGAAAGACGAAAATTATACTTTTTTTCCATTTGTTCTCTTTGATAAATTATCCTCAGATCCTGTGTAAGCATGCACGCACGCACACACGCACGTGCACACACACGCACGTGCACACGCACGTGCACACACACGCACGTGCACACGCGCGCGCACGCACACACACACACACGCACACACACACACACACACACACACACACCTGTAATCCTGCAGGGCGCTACTGTCCCTCTGCCAACCTGGGGAGAGCCCCAAACCATAAGTTCATGTTTCCTTCAATGCATGAGGAGTGAGCAGGCCGCTTCGATCTTATCACCTGACAGTGGGGGAGTTTCCCCGGTATATAGGACTATATAGTGTGTGGAAGGAACACGTTATTCCATCCAGTTCCATCTTTCCCATCCATCAGGGGCAGGGCCGGTCCAGGATGAAACTAGGTCTCCACCATGCAGGCCAGGTCAGATTGTGGCCTCCTGGTGGCGCTATAATAGGCTAATGTGAAAAGGGTGCCTTTTCTTCTTACGCCTTGGATGGCAATTGGATGATTTGAGGCATTTTGTTCCAAAAATGTGTTTAGCAAAAATCCACCTGTTGGATATATTCCTCAGCGTATAGGAAAGTCTGTGAAAAATGTCACGTAAATTGCACACTCCGTTCATGTTTTGAGGCTTTTTGTTAAAAATGGGCCAATCCTGCAAACTTTGATAGACAATGTTAGCCAATTAGGATGGAATATGAAATATCGGACAGATCCGGCTTGAACACATGACTATAGAGATAGTGTGTAACGATTTGCGGGATTTTTGGACAGAATCTGGAGGAGTAATATAAAAAAAAATGTGTTTTTCAAAAGTCGTCTTCCTGGTGGCGCTATAACTGGCCATTCTAGAAAAGTTGGGGCAGAGGTTCATCGACGGCATCCAGGGAGTGTGTGTGCAAAATGTGGCATCGACCGGGTTAACGGTGCCGGAGATTAGTTGGTAACAGACACACACACACACACAGACTCACACAGACGGAGTGCAAAACATACTACTAGGTGTCTCCCCATGCCTTCGGCCTGGTGGAGACAATAATAGAGAAAATATATCATAAATTAATACTGAAAACAGATATAATCATTAAGGAAAGTTTATGCCTATACTACGTATGTGTACTATATGTAAACTCTTCATTTCCATTTTCCAGACATTCAGTTGCAAAAACGGGTTGAGAATCTCTGCCTTAGGGGACACCGGGAGAACATGCAAACTCCACACAGAAAGCCCCTTTCGCCAAACCCACCCATGCACCATTCATTTTTCATAGTTTGAATGTAAAGCGATAGTTAGTTTGTTAATTAATTAACGAGGTTGCCTTGTTGTCCATCCATCCGCAGCCATGGGTGCAGACTGCAGAGAGGAAAGGTTAAGCTCGGGGCACCTTCAGCTATGAATGGTCGAGCTTTCATGAATGCTTTAACACATCATTAAACAGGAACTTTGGTGTCTCCATAGAGATGCGTATACTGTAAGCTCGATCTCCTGGGGAGCCTATATGCTATACCTAGTCCACTATATTATTGGTAGTTTTGGGATAATGTATAACTCAGCAATGTTTCTACAGGGAAACATGATTGCACGGTGAACACCGGGCATCATTTGGTTTCCAGGGGATGGTGATGGCCTTATAGCTTTTGCACTTAACCACACATTTCTGTTATATATCGTTCACCTATGAATGAATCTTTTCTTTTTCTTTTTAGAGGTCGCCAGCCCCTCCTATATTCAGCTATAGTGTAGATTTATGTCCAAACACAAACATTAAATGCCATTGACAACAATGAATGGAAGATTTACGTCATATGTGTCTGAGCAAATCGGCTATGTTGTCTTAACACAAACATTAAATTCCATTGACAATGCATGGAGAATTTATGTCATATGTAGACGAGCAAATCGACATGTTCGTCATGATGATGTACGATGATAAGAGCGCCCTCACTTTTCTTTTTAATTCAGAATTTCAGATTTTCAAATTAATCTGATTTACAGACACTTGTTTTCTTTCTTCAACCATCTACATTACATTCATTAATCACTGGAGCCCCAGCATCCATATTCCATATATCACCTGTTTGAAGGGAGGCGTTGTGAGCAGTGGTGTAGTGTGTGTGTGTGTGTGTGTGTGTGTGTGTGTGTGTGTGTGTGTGTGTGTGTGTGTGTGTGTGTGTGTCTATTTGGAGGAGAAGGTGCTTTTTGTACCTATATGATTCACTTTCGGTGTCGGTAATATGACAGACTGAAGTGACCAATGTTGGCTGTGATTAAGTTCATGTGTTGTATATTCTGTACATTTAGGGCTTGTTTGGACTAAAGCACATGATGTTTCAAGTGCATGGGATATCAGAAGCAACTGAAAATATTTGTGCCCTTGATAATGTATTTTATAAATGTGGACTCAAATAAAGAAATTGAAATTGAAATTGAAATTGAAATTGAAATGTGTGTGTGTGTGTGTGTGTGTGTGTGTGTGTGTGTGTGTGTGTGTGTGTGTGTGTGTGTGTGTGTGTGTGTGTGTGTGTGTGTGTGTGTGTGTGTGTGTGTGTGTGTGTGTGTGTGTGTGTGTGTGTGTGTGTGTGTGTGTGTGTGTGTGTGTGTGTAGGCTATACACGTCTGCATGTTTCGGGGCGGTGGCTCAGGGGTAAAGTGGCCGGATGGTAACCGCAAGGTTGCTAGTTTGAACCCGGGCTCCCCAGAGTTAGTGTCGAAGTGTCCTTGAACAAGAGACTCTGAACCCCAAATTGCTCCTGATGTGCTGGTTGGTGCCTTGCATGGTTTCTGCCGCCATCAGTGTGTGAATGTGTGGGTGAATGTAATGCACAATCTATGTAAAGCGCCTTGGATATATGCACGCAAATGTGCGCGCACACATGTCTTATGGGGCATCCCCCCACTTCTAGTACCACTACAACACTCAGAACACTGGTTGTGAGTTTGTAGTTCGGCTATGTTCACAATAGTTCTGTGACTCTGTCTGTGGAACCGAGTCAAACTAAATGTAATGCCTACAGTGCCAAGTGCTTGTCAGAGTGGGGTGGGGGGGGGGGGGGGTCTCCAGTTCAGATATGATTATCTTTTGGTCTAGACTAGAGTGATTGGTCTCCATCCAGCACGTCTTGGCGCATGGTCCTCATTGCAAACCATCACATGTGTGTCAGATATGAAACTCTGATTAGGCTGCTGAAGTCATTCTTCACCTTGACAAAAACAATCTCTAAAAGAGAAAAAACATGCAGCACTCACGGAGCTGTCTGCTTTAAGCCTTAATTAAAGGACAGCTCTGTGAGTGCTGTTTTTGTTTTAGGTTTAAGGCACTTTTAATTAAATAAATACATCTGTATGGTACGCTGCAGAGGAGGCAGCACAATGTTCCTATAGGGACAACTCTAAATGTGACACTTCTGTTGTCTGCAGCAGAGTGTAGAGTAGGAGAGTAGCGTCACGCTTTGATCTCGCCGCAAAGCGGGTGCCTATATGGGCTATAGTTCCAAACATTGCTCCTATGGCAGGAAATATTCCATTGAGATAGAATGAGCACTTCCGCATTCCATTGTTACAATGGGAGTCAACGCTAGTTTCACCACTCTCTTACTATATTACTCTGGTCTGCAGCATGCGACGCAGATGAAGGCTTGACTGCCGAAACAGTACATGGAGTTCAGTACAGTACCTAAAACAACAACAGTATAGTTGCACCGCTCAGTTCACACAGGTTTGATGTACTGTACTGTCACCCAGAAATCATCATATATACAGTGAGTGTGTGTGTGTGTGTGTGTGTGTGTGTGTGTGTGTGTGTGTGTGTGTGTGTGTGTGTGTGTGTGTGTGTGTGTGTGTGTGTGTGTGTGTGTGTGTGTGTGTGTGTGTGTGTGTGTGTGTTAGGCTGCGCAACAGTGACACCTCATGGTGAAAACCGACCAAACACTATTTTCGTGCTCGGACACAACAGCCAGCCAGCCAGGGACCCAGCCAGAGACACACATAGGTCCTGGTTGCACCACTGGTTGCACCACTCAAAAAATATAGATGCCTCATTGGCCGCTGCAGTTGATGAAGGGCAGGAAGGCAGGAAGTCAAGCGTAAGAGCCATCAAGGAAGCTTTGAGAAGGAAGAGAAGTGGTCATGTGACTGGGCTGTGTCATGACACTTTCATGGACGCGTTCATGTGAGCCAAACTACCTGGAAGTTTGGCAGAATGCACTGGAGTCAATGAGAGCTCAGTGACCAGCTCATGATCAAACATTATTTCTGAATGACTGAGACCTTTTGTAAAGTAATCACTTCTGGAAAATAACAGAAGACATGTAACACATTATTGTCTGCTGTGTTGCTTTTCGATGTGTACACTGTGTCATTTTTATAGAGGTATGGTATCTAAAGAGCACAAAGTACCTTTCTGAACGTATCAAGTATCGTGAGACTTCCCACTGTTTCCTATCTGTCAGACAAATCTTGCGATACTTTGGAGCCAGAAACGATACCTGCTGCTGTTTAGATCCTCAGATAAAATGATATACTGTGCACTCTGTGCACATCGAAAAGTAAGTGATTAGAAAACAACCTGTGATATGTCTAATTTTATATTCCTAAACCGATTATATGACAAAGGTCTCAATTGTTCATAAATAATGTTTGTTATGAGCTGGTCCAGCCGGCTCTATTCACTGCCATGTATTCATTGAACTTCCGGTGTGAGTTTGGCTCCCATGAAAGTGTCCATGAAAGTGTCATGCTGCAGCCCAGTCACGTGACCACTTCTCTTCCTTCTCAAAGCTTCCTTGAGTGCCATAGGGAAGTGCTGAAGGCACGCTGCGTCGCTGCCCAAGTGACGTCATGCCCCTACCTTGCCTTGCTCCTATATCCCCCCTCAGCCAATCTCCTGCTCTCTTCTCTTCCCTGAATGCAGTCACCTGTGAGGACCAGCTGAGCCTGGTTTGGGTGATGAGCTCCTGAGACTATTAATACTGTGTGTTTCTCTGTGTTAAAGGACCACTTCACCACTTTTCAACCTATCTTCATATAATAGGTCTTCACTAATAATCATGATAAAATGACACAATTTGTTCCACTCATTTTTTTTTATTAAACAAGATTTCTTTACAAAAATGTTCAGATTTGTATTATCGTAAGAACGATGGCTTCCATTTTCACATTGCAACTTTTCAGGACTAGAAAGCCTGCAGTTTCTATTAGCTTGGATTCCCCATTGATGATGTCACTGGTGGACGGGTTTCGGAACTGCCCACAGCCCTCCTATGAGACACAGACTGAGTAGGAAAAAATGGTGTCATTTTATCATAATTATTAGTGAAGACCTATTATATGAAGATAGGTTGAAAAGTGGTGAAGTGGTCCTTTAAGTTAAGTTATGATCTCCTGCACTTGGGTCCTACAACACCTGCAAACTGTGACAATAAATAACTATTAAAGCTTTCTAATAATTGTAGTGAAGGAAAAGTACAACATTTGCCTCTGAGTTGAAGTGGAGTATAAGTAAAAGTGTTGAAAATCGGAACCTCAAAATTGGACTCAAGTATATGTAGCCTACAGTACTGGAGTGTATGTAAACTGACCAGGTCACGTTCATCTAATCAGCATAATGTGGAAACAAATGGCCCGTCTCAAGGACACTCCAGGCCTGCCTGCTAGTTCAGCTGCTGTTGCTAGGTACTGTGTTTTCAGCCACTGAACAGTGTGCGTGCGTGCGTGCGTGCGTGTGTGCGTGCGCGTGTAAGAAAGAGGAAGACAGGGGTAGAGAGTTACATTTGTCTGTGTGAAGTGGGCTTGCAAGTGTGTGTGTGTGAGCCTGTGAGGTCATTTTAATCAGAACAAATCCTGGGGCATTAGTCACATGACCTAAGTAAAGGTCAAAAACAATGCAGCTGCCTAAAAATACGTGTGTGTGTGTGTGTGTGTGTGTGTGTGTGTGTGTGTGTGTGTGTGCGTGCGTGCGTGCGTGCGTGCGTGCGTGCGTGCGTGCGTGCGTGCGTGCGTGCGTGCGTGCGTGCGTGCGTGCGTGCGTGCGTGCGTGCGCCTGCCTGCCTGCCTGCCTGCCTGCCTGCCTGCCGTAAGTCCTCAACCCACTCTGCTTCAGAGTGTTTCACCTGCAATCTGCCATGCAGACACTGTTGCAGGAATGTCCTGGTAAGTACTGCAGGTGTAATGAAGGCTTTCACCTAGAGCTCCATATATTATATGGAGACAACGGAGATATCTAATGCTGACATCAAGTCACTGTAGAAACCCCATTTGTGGGTATGGACGGGTGGTATCGTCATTGTGACACGCATCCAGTTGGCTGGCAGCGACCCTACTGTATATAAAGAGTGGTTGTTGCCCTTGAGAGGAGGAGAGGTTAGCAGCAAGTTAGACGCTCCTCGGGAGAGACTCCATCGCCTTCTTCACGAGTCAGGATATTTGGCCTTACAACCCCAGATATTCTCACCGATACCTGATCTTACAACCCAAATATCGTTGTGTTAGAAGTTCTGCTATTTTTCAATAGCTAAAGTATAACATAATGCTTAAAACACCAAAAGGGGTTTCCGCCCAGACCACGGTCTCTGAAACACAAGCATCTACCGCTTATCCAAAAGGGAATCCCCCTTTAGGGAGATATTATAGGCTTGTGGTCTTCAGGCAGCGCTGCTATGCTACGTTCATTCTCCCTTTGGCCTGCCCCTTAAAAAATGTTCGCTCTGAAAGATATATTCCAAGATTTGCGCCACATTTTCAAGGTTTTTCAAAAACAGCTAAAGTATAACATAATGCTTTAAAACAGGGGTTCTCAACCTTTTTGGCCGGGGACCCCCGGAAATGCTTTGGCAATGTCTCGGGACCCCCGCCCCGCCCCCTCCCGACCCCCAATATAAATTGACTGCAACAATAACCTTAAACCATTTTGGGCGGGAACCCCTTTTGGTGTTTTAAGCATTGTTATAATTTAGCTATTGAAAAATAGCAGATCTACAAGCTCATAGCGCGCCACCGAGTGGCGCGCTACGAGCTTGTAGGTCTGCTATTTTTTTTTTAAAAATAATTTCGGGACCCCCTAAAATAATTTGGGGGTCGAGGGGTCGCGACCCACGGGTTGAGAACCCCTGCTTTAAAACACCTACGCAAATAGGGGTTCCTGTCCTGAATGGGCTAAAGGAGAATAGGCCATGAATGAACGCAGACATTAGTCTTCCTGGTCTTCGGGCAGGGCTACTCTGATACATGCATTAGTCTTCCTGGTCTTCGGGCAGGGCTACTCTGCTACATGCATTAGTCTTCCTGGTCTTCGGGCAGGGCTACTCTGCTACATGCATTAGTCTTCCTGGTCTTCGGGCAGGGCTACTCTGCTACATGCATTAGTCTTCCTGGTCTTCGGGCAGGGCTACTCTGCTACATGCATTAGTCTTCCTGGTCTTCGGGCAGGGCTACTCTGCTACATGCATTAGTCTTCCTGGTCTTCGGGCAGGGCTACTCTGCTACATGCATTAGTCTTCCTGGTCTTCGGGCAGGGCTACTCTGCTACATGCATTAGTCTTCCTGGTCTTCGGGCAGGGCTACTCTGCTACATGCATTAGTCTTCCTGGTCTTCGGGCAGGGCTACTCTGCTACATGCATTAGTCTTCCTGGTCTTCGGGCAGGGCTACTCTGCTACATGCATTAGTCTTCCTGGTCTTCGGGCAGGGCTACTCTGCTACATGCATTAGTCTTCCTGGTCTTCGGGCAGGGCTACTCTGCTACATGCATTAGTCTTCCTGGTCTTCGGGCAGGGCTACTCTGCTACATGCATTAGTCTTCCTGGTCTTCGGGCAGGGCTACTCTGCTACATGCATTAGTCTTCCTGGTCTTCGGGCAGGGCTACTCTGCTACATGCATTAGTCTTCCTGGTCTTCGGGCAGGGCTACTCTGCTACATGCATTAGTCTTCCTGGTCTTCGGGCAGGGCTACTCTGCTACATGCATTAGTCTTCCTGGTCTTCGGGCAGGGCTACTCTGCTACATGCATTTCATTACACACATCCTGAGCACGAGGCATGTCATGTTTACAGTGGTGGAAAGTACTAAGTACTTTTACTTAAGTACTGTACTTAAGTACAATTTGAGGTATTACTTGAGTATTTCCAATTTCCAGTACTTTTACTTCTACTCCACTACATCTCAGAGCCAAGGTTTGTACTTAAACTTCACTACGATTATTTGAAAACTTTAGTCACTAGTTAGGCTACTTTGGCGATTTTAATTTTGATTATAAAACACATTAACCACTTCAACCCTATATACATTTCGGCCATTTGAAAATATCCGATCAACAAGCTCACAATGCGTCGCAACGCGATGCATTGTGAGCTTGTAGATTTTGTAGATTTGTAGATTTTGTACACATTTTGAACTTGTGAAATGGGCCATTCTGCAATATGAGTACTTTTACTTTTAGTACTTTAAGTACATTTTGATGCCGATACTTTTGTACTTTTACTCAAGTACATTTTCAATTCCGTACTTTTACTTGTAACGAAGTAGTTCTAAATTGCAGTATTGGTACTTTTACTTAAGTAAAACAATTGAGTACTTTTTCCACCACTGCATGTTTCATATTTTATATTTCCCTGATCCATATTCTAGTCGTTCGACTGTGTCCCGTGCCAAAAATAAAATAGCACGTACATGCATCAAGTCACAATAACACGTACATGCATCAAGTCACAATAACACGTGATCTCGTAGACCTACTAAATTATTTTGGCAAAGGGACACCGATGTATGACCGGAGTATAAATTATAGGTGCTGGAATAACACAGCGCACATTCTCATAAGCATTCATGTGCACACGTATACACACACACATGCCACAAACGCGCACATGCACACACTGCCTGCCAAAGACGCACGCACGGATACACGCACGGATACACGCACGCACGCACGCACGCACGCACGCACGCACGCACGCACGCACGCACGCACGCACGCACGCACGCACGCATGCACGCACACACACACACACACACACACTGGCCTGCCTGCCTGCCTGCCTGCATGCAGCTGCCTTGCCTTTGTCCTTCAGTTATGTCATGTGTCTGGATGGAGATAGTGGGATCCTCATTACATGTGACCCTGTCTTTCTTTGCCCCGGGACAAGCTGTGGGTTTGACACTGACATCTCTATAACAAATTGCTTTACAGGGAGCAGGTGATGGCGGGGAGAACGGCGTCTCTCTCTCTCTCTCTCTCTTTCTCTCTCTCTCTCTCTCTCTCTCTCTCTCTCTCTCTCTCTCTCTCTCTCTCTCTCTCTCTCTCTCTCCAGCTGTGGTGTTTTAGGAGGCTCAGTGTCAGGGCCCCAGGCTCCTATTCTGGGACCATCTCATGGCCTGTATGGTCTAAGTTTAGGAAAAAGTGAAGGAGAGAGACAGAGAGAAAGATTGGTGCGAGAGAGAGAGACGGGGAGAAAGACTGGGGAGAGAGAGAGAGAAGCTGGGATTAGCATACAGTGGAACCAGTCTGTGTCATTTCCTCTGACAGACAGTAATAGAGCTGATCATGGCTGAGAGACAGGAGGACATGCAGATAGCAGGGACAGGACATGACTGTACAGACAGACAGACGGACAGACGGACAGACAGAGAGACAGAGAGATAGACAAACAGGCATATATCATTGGTTGGTCAGCTGTGAATTCTCCTTTTAAATCAAGTCACGTTACATGTGTCCTCCTTGACCTGCACACATGCAGCGCATGCGCACACGCACGCACGCACGCACGCACGCACGCACGCACGCACGCACGCACGCACGCACGCACGCACGCACGCACGCACGCACGCACGCACGCACACACACACACACACACACACACACACACAGAAACACACACACACAGAAACACACAGCGCCCCACTTAATTTACCAAAGCGTCCCCAATGGGAGGTTCTTTGCATCAGTCTCTTGCTATTTTGGTCCGTCTTGAGCATTATTTGTAAGGACTGTCTGGGACCCAAATAAGAATTGTAATCTCACTTTTCCTCATGCACTTCTTTGGTGTCCTATACCAGGAGGATGTACGCAAACGCACTGACTCAATCCTGTCCTATACCAGGAGGATGTAGGCAAACGCACTGACTCAATCCTGTCATCCTGTCAGTCTATCTCTGATGACAGTATTCTTCAGGACAGTGGTGTTTTGGCCACGGACCCCCATTCGAAAATATATTGTGCCCCGGCGGCGCAAACCCCATACAAGATGTGTTGTTAAAATGTTATATTAAACACAGGCTGCGCCCTCTGTGTCTCATACACCTCTGTGTCACATAGTGACGCCCCTCACTTCACACAAGTGTGATTTATTTTATATTTGGAATATTTCTGAAACATTGTAATAACACAGGTCTTGCATGGGGTCCCTGGCACAATCCCTGAATATTTTTCACATTTTGTGAATATTTCTTTGTGTGGAAAAAATGCACTTTCCTTTGTTTGTAGTTTCACAACTTCCCACACTGTCCCTATGCAGCTCTCTCATTTTGTCGGGATCATTTATCATTTAATAAAGTCCCACCCCAAGAATGTTCAATGCATGCTTCAGGTTGTGGCAATAATGTGACCCCCAAATGAGGTGCAGAACACTGTTGTTTTTGGCAGCAAATTTCTATTTTAGTTTTAGTCATAGTCTTTGGAATTAAACTTTGTTTAGTTTTAGTCACATACACCTCTGTGTCTCATACAGCAACATCATTTATTTGTACTGTATTTGTATTGTTTTAATACGAATTTGAAGGTTTTCAGAAAACCTCAGGTTAGGTTTCAGGAGGCGTTTTCAGAATCGGCCTGAGGTCTAAATGGGTTAAAACATATACTGACCTGACGAAGATCCTGTGAGATCGTTGTCGAAAAATAAAGTAAATTCTTTGCTGGTGTGCACTGTGGCCCCCTCTTCTTCCATATCATCATGCCTTATTGGCGCAGCACCCACCGTCCATGTATTTGTGTAAATAGGTATGTGCTGATATTAAAACATTGACACAATGATAGTTTTTGAAAATAGCAGATCTATGCAAGCTCTGACACATGTGCTTGTAGTTTGTCAAGAGTTAAAGTGGTATACAGAGTCAACTCAACCACCTCATGTGCATGACTCAGCCTGATTCAACTGAATCTGAAAGTAGTACATATAGAGCTCATCTTAGTAAAGGCAGGGTGGCTGAAATGTATCCTGAGGCAGACTCGAAGTGTGATCGTTGTGCCCAGACACACAAGCACATCTCACACATTATGTATTGGTCGTGTCCCCAGTTACAGCGAGCGATTCTGGTCACTTTTGTGTTTGACACACTGTCAGATGTGCTAGAAATTGCGCTACAACCCTGTCCATTGATAGTATTCGGCACACCATCAAACCCCTTATACAGTATACGAATCAGAAGTTAGAGATTATTGCTTTTGCAACACTCTTAGCTAGAAGAAGAATATTTACGATCTTGGAAGTCTTCCAAAACCACCCTCTCAATCAATGTGGCTCAACGATGTGATGTAAAATAAAATAGAAAAAAATAAATAAAATTCTCTCTCAGAGGAACCACCGAAGGCTTCTCTAAGGCATGGAGACCTTTTATAGAATACTTCAATATTCGTACCTCCCTGGATTAGACTGCTCGGTGTGACAGTGGATTTGAGAATGAACAGACAGTGCCTCTCTCACATGTGTACAATACTATGTCTGTGACCCATGGTGTCACCTGTGTTTCTTTTTTGTTTTCGTTTTTTTCTTTCATTTCATCCTTTGTCCTGTTGTGTTTTGTTTGTTTCTTTGGGGGGGGGTGTACGTTGTTGCTTTTACGTTTGTTTGCGATGCTTTGTGAAAGAAAAACAAATTGTGAGCTTTATGAGTTAAAGTTAAACAGATTTTGATGCTATATTAACAGTAAAACATTTTCCCGGGGATTCTCTGAAACCCCCTCAAAGACCCATGGGAGTCATGATACTGACCATGATACTGTCATGATACTGTCATGATAATGACCATGATACTGTCATGATACTGTCATGATACTGACCATGATAATGACCATGATACTGTCATGATACTGTCATGATACTGACCATGATAATGACCGTGATACTGTCATGATACTGACCATGATAATGACCATGATACTGTCATGATACTGTCATGATACTGACCATGATAATGACCATGATACTGTCATGATACTGACCATGATAATGACCATGATACTGTCATGATACTGACCATGATAATGACCATGATACTGTCATGATACTGCCATGATACTGACCATGATAATGACCATGATACTGTCATGATACTGACCATGATAATGACCATGATACTGTCATGATACTGACCATGATAATGACCATGATACTGTCATGATACTGCCATGATACTGACCATGATAATGACCATGATACTGTCATGATACTGACCATGATACTGTCATGATACTGACCATGATACTGTCATGATACTGACCATGATACTGTCATGATACTGACCATGATACTGTCATGATACTGACCATGATACCGACATGATTCTGACCATGATACTAACTTAGTACTGACAGGATACTGACCATGATACTGACCACGATGATACTGACATGATACTGACATGAATCGATACTGACATGATACTGAAATGATACTGACATGATGCCGTGATAATGTCATGATAATGAAGATATAAAGAAGACATGAAGATATAAAGAAGACATTTGAGAATATAGCCTACAACTTGTGGCCATGCAAGGCTTGTCACAGCAGCTCAGACACACACGGACCCTCACAGCTCATCACGCAGCACTGCAGCTCTGTGTTTACGGAGTTCCAACAGAGAGCCGGAGGAGCGAGCCGCTGTTGGCTTTGGGATGCGGGCCTGCTGTCCCACGCCGGAATGTTTAATTAGGTGAGCTGAGCAGAGAAGAGGTGACCCGTCCCAATACCCAGCCCCGCCCCCCATATGAGGTAGATTGAGTTTGAGAGATAGACAGACAGCGGCCGAGACACACGCTTGGTCCACTTGCGCTCCAGTCTACAGCATGAAACCAGACAGTGGCCTTGTGGTTAGAGTGTCCTCCCGGAAACTGGGAGGTTGGGGGTTCGATCCCCGGCCGGGTCATATACCAAAGACTATAAAAATGGGACCCAATCATGCCTCCCTGCTTGGCACTCAACCCGCATCAATGGGTTGGATTGGGGGGGTCAAATCAACTAATGATTCCCGAGCGCGGCGCACACTGCGGCTCACCCCGCTCCAAGAGATGGGTCAAATGCGGAGAACAAATGTCACTGAATGCGATAACGTGTGTGACTAATCGCACGACTTTGACTTTGTCTGATGACCGCGTCCGTCTTGTAAGATGTAATGTGGATGCTGTGCAGTGTTGTCAGATTTTGCGAGACAAACAAGAGGCCAGGTCTTTGGCTATTTGAAAATAAGCCACAACACTTTTTTTTGAGGGGCGACAACATCTGGCTTTCAGAAATTATGTCATATTCTCAGCCAAGTCTATACATGGGCTTTTAATGTTTGCTTAACAAACAGCAAAGTTTGTTTAAAGTAATGTCTGTTTAAGGAAGTGGTGCGCCCCTCACTTCACACAAGTGTGATTTATTTTATATTTGTAATATTTTTGAAACATTGTAATAACACCTGGTTCATCATACCTCTTATATTGTACGTCATACGTCCATATGCAGTCAGTGTTGTTTTGTATTGTATTGTACGCTGCGTAGGATTTAAGTGAGTCTTAGAAATTATACCCATGTTTGTCTATAATTCCTAAGGTCTTGCATGGGGTCCCTGGCACAATCCCTGCATATTTTTCACATTTTGTGAATATTTCTTTGTGTGGAAAAAATGCACTTTCCTTTGTTTGTAGTTTCACAACTTCCCACACTGTCCCTATGCAGCTCTCTCATTTTGTCGGGATCATTTATCATTTAATAAAGTCTCACCCCAAGAATGTTCAATGCATGCTTCAGGTTGTGGCAATAATGTGACCCACAGTGCAGAACACTGTTGTTTTTGGCAGCAAATCTCTATTTTAGTTTTAGTCATAGTCTTTGGAATGAAACTTTGTTTAGTTTTAGTCATATTTTAGTCTCCTGGAATGTTTTAGTGTTAGTCTAGTTTTAGTCGACTATAAATGTCATGCGATTTTAGTCGACTAAATCTACAGTTGATTTAGTCGACTAAAATGTATTTTGGCGGGCCTTGATGTCGTCCGTAATGGCTGATTTTACACTTGCTGAAAATAAAATGTTCAGCATGCAACCAAGTATGACTTATACTGGATCTCTTGTCCACTAGTCCCTTCCTAACATTTTAGTCTAGTTTTTATTTGTTGACGAAATTGTCAGTATATTTAGTCTTAGTTTTAGTCATCATATAGCTTAGTTTTCATTTGGTTTCCATTTAGTTTTCGTCAGTGATGTTAAAAATGTTAACATTTCTTAGTTTTAGTCAACAAAATCAACACTGGTGCAGAATAACAAACATTATTTCTATTTCTGTTCATTCCCGTATATGGATGTCATAATCGTGTTGCACTTGTCTTGCACAATTAAGTGACTTAGCAAGGAGTTGAAGTATTCCGTCACTTATCGGCGCTGCATGTCCCATTACGCCAGGGCTCCACCGGACGCGTTGCGTCTCCGTCGCGTCGCGTCAAAAAACGCACCGGTTCAATTTTAATGCACGCGTCGCGTCTCCGTCAACGCGGGCAGTGGAGCCACCCTTCATTGATTAAAAAGGGAACATTCCCTGACGGTGACGGAGACGCGACGCTGACGCGCCCGGTGGAGCCCGGCCGTTAGCCTCCCAGATATGCATGTTTCGCGCACGCACGCACGCACACACGCATGCACACACACTCACGCACGTGTGACGCACACAAAATGTATGGTCACATTTATGTTGTGTATTTTATTTTGTTATGATTTTGAAGATGTTATTTGTTTTTGTGAAAAGAATATTGCTATATGAGCAAGAATGGACAATGCATGAGCAAGATTGGACAATGCATTTATATCTTGGTTTATTCCAAGCTCAATGACACTACACAGTGGAACTTTCCTAGTGTTTCCACCACTAGGGGGCAGTGTGGCGACTCGCTTCGTTTTCAGAGGCACTTGTTGAATGGACTGACCCACTTCCTCATTCTGCATGAGGAGGCTAAAAGGACAACACCGTCGTCACCTGTCCTATTCATTTTATTCCTGTTTTATCAGGCATAGGAGGGCTTCCCAGCAGCAATACTCATCTGCATATGGGTCTTACAACTGAGACCTGTAACAGATTTGTGGGGGCTCGTCCGGGATCGGCGCCACCTGATGGTCGGAGTAGGACGTCGATCCAGTGATTCCTGAACCTGTGGGCCAGGGTGCTTCATCATCAGAGCGAGGAGCTGTGAGAGTCGAGAGCGTCTGACTGCGGCCAGAGCAAGGACTTCACGAGCTGAGGGTGTCTGATTGATGTTCACGATGGCAGACAACGAGAGGAAAACGCTGACCTGGACCATAAAGAAGAAGCTATTCAACCTTTCTTCAGATTAACTGCTACAGCTTGCCAAAGTCGTCTCACGAGGGCCTACTCAAGCTAAGTTGGTCAACCAGGATGAAGAGAGCTGTATTGATTATTTGTGTTCATGGATGGAAAGCACAGATTTGCTAGAGTCAGATGATCAGGGCATTTCGGAGTTAAGAAGTATGCTAGACATTATTGCTGAAATTATTGCTAAGCGTACTAAGAGTGATTTTAGTACAGGCGCTGGAGCAGATGTTGATGTATCTGTTGTGTCTGATGCTGTTTCTGATGCTAATGTTTCATCACACTTATCTGAGAGTGTCCACACTGACACACATGTTACGGGTACACACTCTGACATTGCACCATTTGATTTGGCCGCTCAAACTGATGCCCTTGAATTACAAATCAGTAAGCTGATGTCTACTTATGATGATTTGCGCAAAAAGGTTAAACAGGGTGGGGCTTCATTTACTCCACACACCTTAACTGACACCATTCCCACTGATTCAAACCAGTCCACACACCACAGCCCACACACCATAACCCACACTCAACCCACTGTTTCTCACCAGTCCCACAGTCCATACACCACAACTGACACACAACACACTTACCATACTGGAAGTATGATTGCCCTCAAAGACCTCCCCTTCCTCCAGAAGAAGGAATTCAAGGTACATGGTGGACAGATTGGTGATAATGCATCCGAAGTAACCTACAGCAATATCAGCAAGCAGATTGATCAAGGACTGAGAGAAATGCACACTGAGGGTGAAGTCATACGAGCAGTGTTTCGCATCATAAAGCCTGGAAACTTCAAGGATATGCTCTCCAGCAAGGATGACATGACCATAGCCGAGCTGAAGAGCTTCCTACAGTCTCATCTGGGAGAGAAAAGCAGTACTGAGCTGTTCCAGGAACTGATAAGTGCCAAACAACATGAACATGAAACACCACAGCAGTTTCTCTACAGGATGATGGGGCTCAAACAAAAAGTGATCTTTATGTCAAAACAGACAGACTCTGATATCAAGTACGAAGCACAAACAGCTCAGAATGTCTTCCTTCGCACAGTTTATCAGGGCCTGAATGAGAAACATGATGATATCAGGAGGGAGTTGAAGCCACTCCTCTCAGACCCTGCAGTCACAGATGATGCACTTCTAAGACAAGTCAACAAAACGACAAGTGAAGAAAGTGAGAGGAAGCGACGCTTGGGACGCAGCAATCGCCCCAAGTCAGCTCAAGCTCACAGTGGTGAAGTGACCACCAATGAAGTGAACAAAGAGAAGCCTGCTCCTGACACGCAAGTTAAAGATGAGCTCATCCAAAAACTCAGCGCTCAAGTACAAGCTCTGACGGAAGTCGTAACCTCCCTACAATCAAAAGCTGCATCAAATCCGTCAAGACCTGAGCCTCAGCCCCAGTCCACCTGTCAGTGTTCCACTAAACAGAGTCAGACTCGACAAGTAAGGAAAGAAAGACCATATGGCTGCCCTAACTGTGTTGCAAATGGCCGTCCCAACTGCAACCACTGTTTCGCCTGTGGAGAAGAGGGGCACCGTGCTGTTGGGTGCCTGAAGAGACCTAAGCCGTCGGGAAACTCCCCCCGGTCACAGCAGAGGGACCACCTGTGACCGGCACCAGCCTTCAGTCCCATCCAGACAATACCACACCAGTAGCAGTGCAGGTCAATCACCATCTTGCCGCCCCTTCTCACTCATCGGCTGATGACAAGTCACCATCGCAGCGAGTAGCTAAGCTAATTGGCAAGAAGTGCTTATTGAAATGCAATCTAAGTGGATACGCTGTGACGGTTCTGCTCGACTCTGGGGCCCAAGTCAGTATTATTGACAAGCCATGGAAACACAAATACCTACCTCAACAGGAAGTGCGCCCTCTCAGTGAACTCATAGGAAGCAGACCACTGGATCTCACTGCAGCCAATGGAGGACAGATCCCATATGATGGATGGGTGGAACTCACCTTTAACCTACCTGGCAACGATGATCCAAATCTCGCCATCAGAGTACCCTTCCTGGTCAGCCGTGTGAGCCTTGTGAGACCGATATTGGGCTTCAACGTCATTGAAGAGCTCATCCTAGGGCAGGAGAGTGACATTGAAGTTGTTGCGATTATTGGCAAGTTGCTGGGAGAGGCCATACAGATTGAAAATGACCAAGCAGAGACAATTGTGAACTTGATACAGACCCAGGAACCCGACCAGCACCATGCAGTGGTGAGAGTTGGACGTCAAGACATTGTCGTCCGCCCAGGCCATGTCGCTCGCATCAAGTGCAAGGTGCCTGCTGATTTCACGTCCTCTGTGGCACTGTTCAAGGTCAACCATCCAGACCCGAGACTGGAGGAGCTAGATATTGGTGATGGCTTGGTCGAAATCCACCACGTCAGGCAGCCCTATGTGGAGATTCCTGTGGGTAACCACACCCAACACGATGTGACATTGAACAACTTCACAATGTTGGGCAGTATTCAGCCGATCGACAAGATTGTGGAGACAGATCAGATGGATAGCGTCGAGATCAGCAACGTCGACTTACCTGTTCCTGTCGATGGAGACAACAGTAACCAACAAGAACAACCATTCAAGCGGTGGTCTCCTCCTGTCGATATAAGCCACCTAAGTGACGAACACCAAGCTGTAGTCCAACAAATGCTCTACGAGGAGTCAAATGCGTTTGCTCAGGATGAAGATGACATGGGGTGCATTCCAAGCCTCCAAATGGGGATAACCCTGAAGGATGACATCCCAGTACAGAGGAGCTATACAGCAATTCCCAAACCACTGTACAAGGAAGTTAAGGAGTACATCCAAGACTTACTGGCAAAGAAGTGGATTGTAAAGTCCAAATCCCCATACTCCGCACCAGTGGTTTGTGTCCGCAAGAAGGATGGAAGTTTGCGGCTATGCATAGATTACAGGCTCCTGAACCAAAAGACAGTTCCAGATAGACACCCACTTCCCCGTATTCAAGACCTCATTGACACGCTGGGTGGCTACAACCTGTTCTCAATTTTGGATCAGGGAAAAGCCTATCATCAAGGCTTCATCACAGAAGGGTCGAGACACATGACCGCCTTCATCACTCCATGGGGCTTGTATGAGTGGGTGCGCATCCCCTTTGGGCTTTCAAACGCCCCAGCTGCTTTTCAGAGAAGCATGGAGGAAATGCTTGACTCCTTGCGAGACGAATGCTGCATACCATATTTGGATGACGTTCTCTGTTATAGTAAGACCTTTGAAGACCATGTAGAGTCGCTGAGACGAGTGCTGAGGGCGCTCCAACGCCACGGCGTAAAGCTCAGGCCAAACAAGTGCGAGCTCTTCAAAAAGGAAGTTCGTTATTTGGGGAAGCTGGTCTCTGCTGAGGGAGTGCGGCTAGACCCCAAGGACCTGGAAGCCATTCAGGCCTTGAGGAGTAAAACCCCCAACACCGTCGGAGAGGTCCGTAAGCTTCTAGGATTCTTAAGCTACTACAGAACGTACATTCAAGATTTCTCTAAAATTGCCAAACCGATGTATGAGCTCTTGCAATCCAAAAACCCTGTCACCACCGTGCCTCAGCCCAGACAGAAACGGGGAAAAGGAGCCCAAATGTCATCCAGGACCCCGATACAGTGGACTGAAGAGCACCAAAGAACCCTTGACCAGCTCATCCATACTCTGTCCAACCCCCCAGTACTAGCGTATCCTGATTTTGATCTCCCTTACGTGCTGCACACAGACGCGTCACAACAAGGTCTTGGTGCGGTGCTATACCAGCGCCAGGGAGGGAAGCTCAGAATCATTGCATACGGGTCCAGGACGCTGACGCCAGCAGAGCGGAACTACAACCTTCATTCAGGGAAACTTGAGTTCCTGGCTTTAAAGTGGTCCATATGCGAAAAGTTCAGAGACTACCTCTTCTACGCGCCCCACTTTTTGGTGTACACGGATAACAACCCATTAACCTACGTGTTGAGCACCGCTAAGCTCAATGCTGTCGGCCACCGATGGGTTGGTGAGCTAGCGGACTTCCGGTTTGAAATCAAGTATCGACCGGGCAAGATTAATGTGGATGCCGACACCTTGTCCCGCATGCCATTAGACATTGACAACTACGTTGACACCTGCACAGAGGAGCTGTCCAAAGACATCATACTGGCAACGTGGGAAGGCAGTCACGCCGCCAAGCAGAAGGATGTTGCTTATGTGGCAGTCCTGAACCTGTCACAAGATAGCTCAACCTCACAGTCAACAGAGCTACTCCCAACCATCCCCCATGATGAGCTCATTAAAGCTCAACGAGATGATCCTGCCATCAGTCAAGTCATCCAGCTGAAAGAGACCACTAACACACTGACCAACGACATGAAAAAGGGAGTTAGTGGCCTTGCGAGAAAGATGCTACACCAATGGGAGAAACTCCATCTGGAAAATGGTCTGCTGTACCGGCGAACAAGCCAGAGGAGTCAGCTCGTCTTGCCTGACCAGTACCGACCTCTGGTGTTGAGACACCTCCATGACGAGATGGGCCATATGGGGACAGAAAGGGTCTTGGGACTAGCCAGGGACCGGTTCTACTGGCCATACATGGAGCAAGATGTTGAAGCTTATGTAACAAGAAAATGTCCCTGCATCAAGCAGAAGAAGCCGGTCTCACATATCAGGGCTCCAATGGGAAGCATTACCACTACATCACCCCTAGAGTTGGTTTGCATCGACTATCTTCACTTGGAGCAAAGCAAGGGAGGCTTCGAATACATTCTGGTTGTTATTGACCATTTTACAAGGTACGCCCAAGCCTACGCCACCAGAAATAAATCCGGAAAGACTGCTGCAGAGAAAATCTTTGAGGACTTCATTCCACGGTTTGCGTACCCTTGGAAATTGCACCATGACCAGGGTCGAGAATTTGAAAATGAACTCTTCAAGACCCTGCAACAACTCAGTGGAGTCGGTCACTCCAGGACCACGCCCTACCATCCTCAGGGTAATCCCGTGGAAAGATTCAACCGAACCTTGCTCCAAATGCTCAGAACTCTCGGAGAAAAGGAGAAGGAAAGATGGAGAGACCACTTACCACAAGTCATCCACGCCTATAATTGTACCAGGCATGAGGCAACAGGGTTTTCGCCTTTCTATTTAATGTATGGACGTCACCCACGCCTGCCTGTGGACATGATATTTGGCCTGGCAAAGGAAGAGGAAGCCACGTCTCCAAGAGGCTATGCTGAGAAGTGGGCTCAAAGGATGAAGGACGCTTACCGACTGGCCTCTGAGAATAGTCAACAGTCAAGTGCTCGAGGGAAGAGATACTATGACCGCCACATGAAGGGTGTTGTTGTCCTTGAACCAGGTGATCGTGTTCTGGTGCGTAATCTGAGTGAGAGAGGAGGCCCTGGTAAATTGAGGTCGTACTGGGAAAACACAGTCCATGTTGTGAAGGAGAGAATTGCTGATGGACCTGTTTACAGGGTGACACTGGAAACGGGTGGGAACAGGATCCGAACACTACACCGCAACCTGCTCCACGTGGTCAACGACTTACCTGTAGACTTACCTCCGCAGCCACAACCTGGAAGGAAAAGAGACTCACCTAGAGACCTACCTGAATCCCAAGCTCAACAGAGAACAAGGAACAGACAGTCAACTTCAAGGAGACAGAATGAACGGAGCCTCAGCAGCGAGTCCTCAGATTCAGATGATGATGGACCACGATACTGGCTGAGAGTGCCAATAACGAGAGAACCTGAGACTTCACAAGCACAGCCCCGTTGTGAGCCTCAGAGAAACACTGATCATGTAACATACACTCAGAGATTTGAACAAACCAGACCACTCATACCTGAAAGAGAAACCAGAGGATATCCTATCCAGGAAAGGAGAGTGGAAATGCCTGTGGAAGAGAACAGAGATGATGTTGTTGACATGGTACCAACAGAAGATGAGCAGTTACCTGCCGATACAAGACATTCAGATAATGAGCAGGAAGAAGTGGGCCAACACAGGGAAAGTTCAGTAGACCCTCAGACAATTGGTGTGCAACCTACCTGTGATCAACCCAGTAGTCCACAACCACGGAGATCCGAACGTGAAAGGAGGCCTACCCAGATGTTCACGTACGGCTCATTGGGCCAACCCTCTTACCAACCTCAACCCATGATCAACACAGTGGGAGCCTATGAAACGTCATCGATGCCAATCTGGGAGATGGGACCACATCCCATGACATACCCACCTTTCCAGACACTACCATACCCCATCCCATACCAAATGCTACCTTACCCCTCAACCATGCCATACAGTCGACCACTCTTTGTGTACTGATTGACACACACAGACAACTACAAACACTTACACGTACACGAACATACCTACCTCGATACAGTACTTACCTTGAACCTATGGGGAAACACACACACACAAACACACACGTACACTTGAGGTTTTTTGTTTTGATACTTACCTTTGAACTTACCTTTGAGTATTGAGAATTTGAGAATGTATTTTTGTATTTTGAATTTAGTAGTTTAAGAGTTGAATGTCTGGAGCCATTTTTCTTTTGTCGGGGAGCGTGTGACGCACACAAAATGTATGGTCACATTTATGTTGTGTATTTTATTTTGTTATGATTTTGAAGATGTTATTTGTTTTTGTGAAAAGAATATTGCTATATGAGCAAGAATGGACAATGCATGAGCAAGATTGGACAATGCATTTATATCTTGGTTTATTCCAAGCTCAATGACACTACACAGTGGAACTTTCCTAGTGTTTCCACCACTAGGGGGCAGTGTGGCGACTCGCTTCGTTTTCAGAGGCACTTGTTGAATGGACTGACCCACTTCCTCATTCTGCATGAGGAGGCTAAAAGGACAACACCGTCGTCACCTGTCCTATTCATTTTATTCCTGTTTTATCAGGCATAGGAGGGCTTCCCAGCAGCAATACTCATCTGCATATGGGTCTTACAACTGAGACCTGTAACACACGCGCACACACGCAAGCGCACGTGCGCACATGCACACACAAAAGCACACAAATGAAACCAATTGGGACATAGAAAAGTAATCATTCTAGAACACATTAGTGTTCCAATCCTTCCAACCAGAGGAGTGTTTTGAGTTATCATAACTCAATATGATAATATAGGCAACTCACCTGGATCTATACAAGAATCTACAAAAAAATCTAACTGCGCAGGAGGGTTTGTAGGGTTCAATCATGCTTGCAAGATATGGGGGAGCCATACCTTGGTTGCTTTAAATGCCAGCATCAGAGTTTTGTATTCTGTGCGGGCAGCGACCGGGAGCCAGTGCAGGGAGCGGAGCAGGGGGGAGACTTTTGGCTGGTTGAAGACCAAGCGAGCTGCGGCATTTTGGATCAGTTGGAGAGGCTTAAGTGCACAATAGTCATGTTTTGACAAGACTGTTGTCTGGATTAGGAGCTGGGCTGATTCCTGGGTGAGGAACGGTCTAATTCGTCGTATGTAATAGAGTGTGAACCTACAGGATCGGGTGACAGCTGTGATGTGAGTTTTGAACGAGAGCTGACTGTCCAGGACAACACCAAGGTTCCTGGCTATTGGGACAGACGTTACCAGGGCGTTGTCTACGGAAATAGTTAGCTCCCGCATAGGGCAGGACTTAGCTGGGAATATATATATATATATATATATATATATATATATATATATATGATATATATATGATATCAAATCAATGATTATATATATAATCATCACATATATGATTATATATATAATCATCATATCAAATCAATCTTGCTTAAATCTTGCTTAAATCTTGTGTAAATCTTGCTTAAATCTTGCTTAAATCTTGCTTAAATCTTTCTTAAATCTTGCTTAAATCTTGCTTAAATCTTGCTTAAATCTTGCGTAAATCTTGCTTAAATCTTAAATCTTGCTCGTAAATCTTGCTCGTAAATCTTAAATCTTGCGTAAATCTTGCGTAAATCTTGCTTAAATCTTGCTTAAATCTTGCTTAAATCTTAAATCTTGCTTAAATCTTGCTTAAATCTTGCTTAAATCTTGCTTAAATCTTGCTTAAATCTTGCGTAAATCTTGCGTAAATCTTGCGTAAATATTGCGTAAATCTTGCTTAAATCTTAAATCTTGCTTAAATCTTGCTTAAATCTTAAATCTTGCGTAAATCTTGCTTAAATCCTAAATCTTGCTTAAATCTTGCTCAAATCTTGCTTAAATCTTGCTTAAATCTTGCTTAAATCTTGCTTAAATCTTACGTAAATCTTACGTAAATCTTTAAATCCTCCAAAATCGTGAAAAATGGCACCGTATAGCATGCGCTCCGAGACGATAGCCTGTCGCTTTTCCACGATTTTCACCTTTTTTTTAAATCCTCCGAAATCGTGAAAAATGGCACCCTATATGCCGTCTGAGATGGGCTATAGCCCATGGTCAAAAATTATGAAAAACGAGGATTTGAAAAAAAGATGAAAATCACTCCGAGACCATGGGCTTTTCCGCGATTTTCACCTTTTTTTTTAAATCCTCCGAAATCGTGAAAAATGGTACCCTATAGCATGCGCTCCGAGACGATGGACTATAGTCTGTCGCTTTTCCACGATTTTCACCTTTTTTTAAATCCTCCGAAATCGTGAAAAATGGCACCCTATAGCATGCGCCGAGACGATGGACTATATGTAGCCTGTCGCTTTTCCGCGATTTTCACATTTTTTTTAAAATCCTCCGAAATCATGAAAAATGGCACCCTATAGCATGTGCTCCGAGACGATGGACTATACCCTGTCGCTTTTCCGCGATTTTCACCTTTTTTTTAAATCCTCCGAAATCGTATGATGATTTGATAAATGACCTTGACCAGTATAAATGACCTTGACCAGTATAAATGACCTTCATAAGACTAGTAAATGACCTTGACCAGTATAAATTACCTTGACCAGTATAAATGACCTTCATAGGACTAGTAAATGACCTTCATAAGACTAGTAAATGACCTTGACCAGTATAAATTACCTTGACAAGTATAAATGACCTTGACCAGTATAATTGACCTTGACCAGTATAAATGACCTTGACCAGTATAAATGACCTTCATGAGACTAGTAAATGACCTTGACTAGTATAATTGACCTTGACCAGTATAAATGACCTTGACCAGTATGCGGTCCGTGACCATGAACTATAGCCTTTCGCTTTTCCGCGATTTTCACCTTTTTTCAAATCCTCCGAAATCGTAAAAAACGACATACTATAGTACGCCCTCCGACACCATGGACGATAGCCCTTCGCTTTTCCGCGATTTTCACCTTTTTTTTAATCCTCCGAAATCGTGAAAAATGGCACCCTATAGCATGCGCTCCGAGACGATGGACTATAGCCTTTCGCTTTTCCACGATTTTCACCTTTTTTTCAAATCCTCCGAAATCGTGAAAAACGACATACTATTGTATGCCCTCCGAGACTATGGACTATAGCCTTTCGCTTTCACCATGAGATCATAAGACTAGTAAATGACCTTGACCAGTATTTAAATGACCTTGACCAGTATAAATTACCTTCACCAGTATAAATGACCGTGACCAGTATAAATGACCGTGACCAGTATAAATGACATTGACCAGTATGCAGTCCGTGACCATGGACTATAGCCTTTCGCTTTTACGTGTTAAGTTTTTTTTCAAGTCCTCCGAAATCGGGAAAAACGACATACTATAGCATGCCCTCCGAGACCATGGACTATAGCCTTTCGCTTTTCACTTTTTTCAAATCCTCAACAATGATGAAGAAGCACTATAGCGTGCCGCTCAATGACCTTGACCAGTATCAATGACCTTCACCAGTATAAATGACCTTGACCAGTATAAATTACCTTGGCCAGTATAAATGACCTTGACCAGAATAGATGACCTTCATAAGACTAGTAAATGATTTTCACCAGTATCAGTGGATTTTTATGAAACAAACACTTTGCAGATAGTATGCTTTTCGTACAGCTGCAATGTTGGTGAGTTTGACGTAATTTAATACAATTAAATAGGACTTCTGTTTGGATGAATGGACTGTCTATGGGAAGTTGCACCTAGGTAGCACCATGCTGGCAAGATGGCAGCCGTGTAAAAGTCCTGTACGTGCCCTTCGGCCATCATACATACTCTCAGAGTTACAGACCTGTAAGGTTCCATCAATTGGTTCTAGTTCTAGTGAACAGAAATAATAAATAAATAGTTGGTAACCCAACTGTAGGGAGTGCAAACACAGTAAAGAACCTGGGGGCTATCTATGAAAAGTCAATACAAAACATTGAACCATGTAAATACAACAAATTGAGCAGAGCACTGCAGGGAGTTGAACCCCATTCCGGTAAACCAGAAGTACCACACCAGTGCCTTAGATTTTGTTTTGTTGTACAGGTCCATTCGTTGAAATTTAAATTTTACATTTCAACGGTAAAGTAATTTCACAATTTACATTGTAGGCAATAATTAATAACGGTATATAAAGAAGAAAAACACAGAAGCACACTGTCTCCACCAGGCCAAAGGCATGGGGAGAGAGTATGTTTTGCACTCCGTCCATGTGTGTGTGTCCGTCAGTTTGTTAACAGCTAATCTCCGGCACCATTAACGATGCCAAATTTTGCACACACACTCCCTGGATGCCAACGATGAACCTCTGCCCCAAATTTTCCAGAACGGCCTGTTATAGCACCACCAGGAAGCCGACTTTTGAAAAACAATTTCTTTGATATTACTCCTTAAGATTGTGTCCAAAAATCCCGCAAATCGTTACACAATACACACCATCTCTATATTCATGTGTTCAAGACGGATCTGTCCCATATTTCTTATTCCATCCTAACATTGGCACATTGGCTTTCAAAGTTTGCAGGATTTGCCCATTTTGAACAAAAAGCCTCAAATCATGAACGCAGCGTGCAATTTACGTGAAATCTTTCACAGACTTGCCTACTAGGCTGAGGAATATATCACACCCTTTTCACATTGGCCTGTTATAGCACCACCAACAGGTGGATTTTTGCAAAACACATTTTTGGAACAAAATGCCTCAAATCATCCAATTGCCATCCAAGGCGTAAGAAGAAATGGCTTTTCACATTGGCCTATAATAGCGCCACCAGGAGGCCATAACTTGACCTGCCCTGGTGGAGATCGACCTGTGCCCCGAGTGGCACTTTTTCAAGTTTGCTATGATTTTTTAAACTTTCTCTTGCCGACCTCCCACATTTAATTCGATGACAAAAAAACAAACAAAAAACAGTGTTGGATTGATGACATACTGGCAGAAATGATACAGCACCTGGGACCTAACGCTCAATGACCTCTGAGACCATGGACCAATGAACCATGTAAATACAACACATTGAGCAGGGCACTGCAGGGAGTTGAACCCCATTCCGGTAAACCAGAAGTACGACACCAGTGCCTTAGTTTTTGTGTTGTCATTTACAGGTCCTTTAATTTTACATTTCAACAGTAAAGTAATATATAAAGAAGAAAAACACAGAAGCACAAAAATAACATTTTCGAATTACTGGTATTTGCTTTGATTTTTTAAACGTTCTCTTGCCGACCTCCCACATTTCATTCGATGATTAATAAAAAACAGTGTTGGACCTGTAAGGATCCATTTGGTTACACGTGCGTGCGTGTGTGTGTGTGCACGCTTCGATAACCAGTGTTGTAAGTGTGGAAATATCCAGGATATTGGGATGTGTTAATGTTTAATAAATATGTTGTGGAAGTGACAGTGACATGCACCTAAGCTCAAAGCTGCCTAGGACCCCTGTCAGACCCCTGGCAGCTGCTGGAGGAACAAGATAAAGGTGTGAATTCCGACACCCTGCGGGGGTAGTAATGTTGCCCACTGCCGGTGAAGAGCAACAACATGTCCCAATGACTGTGTTTAACTATAAAACATTATGCCTGCATTATCTAAGGTGGAGATGTCCAGTGCCTAAAAGGAATGTAAATGATTAATGTGTTAAACCCTAAACTCTCATAAACCAGTTGAGAGTAGAGTGGGGAAATAGACCATTCCCCAGCCCATGTAATTACCATACCATGGCTACAGTAAACCTCACAGCAGGGTGCTCCGGCCATGTGCTAGCACATGGCAGGTAATACTTCCTGGTTTTAAACCAATAGTAAGGTTAAGGACTGTTGCCACAGTGCCCAGCAGCCAATTGAATGTTAGCTGATGTGGACCTGCCCACAGGGCAGGTCTAAGGAACAGAGGGTTTAAATGGCCTTGCGCCAGTTTTAGTAGGTTAGATTCAGCAACCAACGAAGGATCCACACCTCATGTAACCACATGGACATGATGAACAACAACTCACATTAGACCAATGGTTTTTTACCTAAACCTAACTAAACGAAACTAAACGAACCACTACTAACTACCAACTAAATAAGCTAGTTCATGTGTTTAAATGTATGTTTGTTAAACGACAATAAAACTATAAAAGACACAGAGTTATATTATTTAGACCGTTTGAGTAAAGACATACTCTGGTGTGCAGTTGTAACCCTTTCAGAAGGGGTAGTTTATGAAACGATGCTATCAACTTAGCAAGTTAAATCGTGGATAGCTATATATCTGAACAGTAAAAAACCATAGCGTGCGATTACTATCGTAATCGCAGTAAACTTTACTAAAACAAAACTCCAAATGAGTAAAAAAACCATAGCGTGCGATTACTATCGTAATCGCGGTAAACTTTACTAAAACAAACGCTCCAAATGAGCAAGGTTAGTGTGCAATTATCAACTTAATCGCTGTAACTTTACTAACAATTTTAAACCAGTAGCCTTGTAAAACTAAATAGTTCAAAGCACGGTTAATGAAGCCACGGCTAGACTCAAAAGTCTCAAGCATAGATGGTAAATAGCCTGATGTACTAACCACAGGCCTTGTAAAATGTACAATCAAAGTAACTCCAGCGTAGAACAGTACATAGCTAAAAATCCGGTTTAGCACAGAGCCCTAGGAAGAGGCCAGCAGACTTTAGGATAAAAAGCGTTACTGTAAAGCTAAAAGGTTGCTAACCTAAACACAGGCGACATTGGATCCAAGTTCTGGGTTTTAATGGCTACTCCAGAGTCAATGTCTATTCCAGCCTCTGATTCCAAGCAAGCTGAAATGTCATTTGATTCAGGAGTGATTATTGTAACTAAGAGCTGGGCCATTATTGTTCCCAGTTTCCTCCTGGCTTTCAACCAGGGGAAAATGGCCGCCAGAGCAAAGCTAATTTGCTAAAACCATTAGCCTATTGTCTGGTGCCTTAACCTAGCCATGAGCGGGGGAAGGGCAGAGTAACCAGGCAGAGCAACAAGGCTCAAATAATGGCAACTATTGCCTCCTCACTCTAAACACTTCGGGGGAAGGGTAGAGTTTGGTTAACAGGCAACAACTCCTGTTATCAGCAGGGGTGGGGGAAGGTCGTAAAGACAAGCCCAAATGCTAATTGTGACCCCACAAGAGGCACATGCAATAGGCTTGTGAATAAATGGAGCTAGGACAGCACTAACCACCAGGCTAAAACTAATTGAGTAATAAGGGAGGCAGGTATTATTAGCAATGAAATGTGAAACCACTTTTAACTATAATGCTAGCTTAAATTAGACCAGAACCGTAACAGAAGGAAAAATACTGTAAACGCTAAACTGGCTAAAATCCCCTGTGTCAAAGCTATAAAACTATAAAACCGTGAGAGCGCTTACTAAAATCCCAAAGATTCATAAGTTTGATAGGTGAAGTAAGGATGGCTTTATTCAACGAGTTAAAAGTTAGAAGCAAAGAGGCGCAATCAATATTCAATAATTTAGCGGCTGAGTGTGAAATAAGTCTGTCACAAAAATCTCCCATCACCGCAAAAGCGGACACATTTGGTAGACTCAAAATAGCTTACGGGAAATTAGCGGATAGTTATACCGACTATTCCGAGGAATTGAGAGAAACTAATTTATCACAAAGTGCTTTGCAAGTAAATAGTGAGCTCCATGACTGCACGACTAAATACTATAACATGAGGAAATTGTTACTGGATTCAGTGTGGTTACAAGTGGAACCACAATGGTCAAACTTGTCTGACACAATAAACAAATTGATTAGTTCAGAGACAAGGGAACCAATGGCATCAAATGCATTAGATAAAGCTCTCGATGTTTTGAATTTAATATTACAGGACACCAAATCCTTAATAAGTCCGAAAAGGTCAATTCAAATGCTCTCTGACTATAAAAAGCTTGTCCGAGGAAGAGACAGGCTTAACCTGCAAGCCGCTCAGGCTGACCACGATCTAGGGCCGATAAAAATAGGGTCACTAACACAAAAGATCCAGGTCACAGCAGCGGAGGAGGAGGTCAGCGGGGTCAAGGAAGACGACACCGGAGACGTCACCTCCGGACCAGCGGGGGAGGAAACGGACGGGGGGCGACAGACGCCTGACCGCCCTCTAACCCCAACAGATGACGTCACCTCGATGGGGGAAGAAACGGCAGGGGGGCGGCAGGAACCGGTCCGCCCTCCAACCCCAACAGCAGACGTCACCTCGCGAGCCCCAGGGGGGCTTGCCACTATGTCAGCGGAGGACAAGCAGGCTCCCAACGCGACACCAAAACAGCAGGGAACCTGCTGTGTCCTACCAGAAGACTACTCCAGGTCAGCAGCACCGGAGGAGCATGAAGCCTGCGGTGGCCACACAGTGGACACCAGCCGGGCGCCCTCAACAGCCGTGCAAGCAACAGGCCCAGTGTCCGACGTGGGAAATGAGGCGCCGACAGCCACTACGTCGGAGCGCATCGACCAGGCGCGTCCCAACACGGTGCCACGAGGCCCAGCGGAGCCGGCACCTGACGCCAAGTCAGCAGAACCAGCACCGGAGGCCAGGGTGAGTCCAAAGGAAGAAACCACCCAGCGAGCTGCCGGGGCCAGCACAGCGCACGCTACAGAAACTGCCAGGCAGCGACTGGACACGGCGCAAGGCCTCGCAGAGATGGCGTCCGTCGCGGGAGACAACAGGATGTCGACCGCCATGAAACAGTGGTGCACGCCACAGCAAGCCCCACCCACAGCCACACCGCATGGAAGCTGGGGAAAGCTGTACAAGGCGCTCTCCATCCCAAGCCCAGCCATCGGTAAGGTCACAATAAAACCTGCCGATGGCACCGATCAGGGCAGAGGGAAAGTTAAAATGAAAAGATGCAGTCAATGCAAATTACGTCATGAATGAATGACGGATGCGTGTGCACCAATCCCCCCCCCCAACACCGGCGGGCCCAAAAAGATGACCGCCAGGAGGAATGTTGGCACAATTGGGGGAGCACCACACACACACACACACACACACACACCCCCCCCCCCCCCCTAACACATGGAGGGGGGCCAGGCCACCAGGCTGACAAAGTAACTTGTCCAGCAAAACGAAGTGGGACCCATTGCAAAATGTCAGTAAGAGACAATGAGAAATCTGTGTTGTGTTTTTAAACAGTTGTGTGATTTGTTTAACAAAATTAACAGGTACCAAGAAAAATCTCCGGTTGACGAGTCCAAGCCAAAAAGTGTAAAAAGTAACTCATAAGTCCTGGGGTAAATTAATGTTTGGTTATACCATGTTAACTCTTCCTTTCCAGCAAGGGAAAAGCCTGGGTGGAAGGTGTGAATCGTGACACTTACAGTTGCCACACACAAACTGACAGCCCATGTCAATGACAGGGACAAAATAGTGTGTAGTAACACTTTTGAAATGTAATGACTTTGTTAAATTGCAGGCCAGTTTGAAATAATTGCCTAAAAAATCCTGAAGGTAATAAAAGTGCCATGCTAAATTACACATTAGTTACTAAACACACAAAATCCAAGGGCTTTTACGAAAAAGACAGTAAGGTAAACCAGAACCCTTGTGAAATCTATCTCCAATCTGCTCAGGACCAAGCAAGTTTATGAGGGGTAATAAATGGCAGGAACCAACCTGCTTCTAAAATGTAACAAATTAAGTAGTGATCCACGAAGATATCACAAGTCAAGGTATTTGTTTGAACAAAGTGGAATCAAATTATAACAGAATTACAAGTAAGGAAACAAACAGGAACCTTAGAATGAGTAACTAATTCTGAAAAGATAAAACAAAGAACAATATTATAATTCCTTAACCAGTCAGTTCAAAGGCATGTTAAGCTAATCATAGTATAACTACTCCAAAGTCAATGTCTATTCCAGCCTCTGATTCCAAGCAAGCTGAAATGTCATTTGATTCAGGGGTGATTTCCCATTTTCCTCCTGGCTTTCAACCAGGTGAAAATGGCTTTGTGTTTATCAAACCCCCCCCCCCCTCGGCAGATAATCAATGTGTCGAAAACCAAACCCTTTATAAACGAAATGAGTGTTTGAAGAACCTCTTCAATAGGTTTATGAATAGGTTCTTGCGGGGGGTGTGGAAATATCCAGGATATTGGGATGTGTTAATGTTTAATAAATATGTTGTGGAAGTGACAGTGACATGCACCTAAGCTCAAAGCTGCCTAGGACCCCTGTCAGACCCCTGGCAGCTGCTGGAGGAACAAGATAAAGGTGTGAATTCCGACACCCTGCGGGGGTAGTAATGTTGCCCACTGCCGGTGAAGAGCAACAACATGTCCCAATGACTGTGTTTAACTATAAAACATTATGCCTGCATTATCTAAGGTGGAGATGTCCAGTGCCTAAAAGGAATGTAAATGATTAATGTGTTAAACCCTAAACTCTCATAAACCAGTTGAGAGTAGAGTGGGGAAATAGACCATTCCCCAGCCCATGTAATTACCATACCATGGCTACAGTAAACCTCACAGCAGGGTGCTCCGGCCATGTGCTAGCACATGGCAGGTAATACTTCCTGGTTTTAAACCAATAGTAAGGTTAAGGACTGTTGCCACAGTGCCCAGCAGCCAATTGAATGTTAGCTGATGTGGACCTGCCCACAGGGCAGGTCTAAGGAACAGAGGGTTTAAATGGCCTTGCGCCAGTTTTAGTAGGTTAGATTCAGCAACCAACGAAGGATCCACACCTCATGTAACCACATGGACATGATGAACAACAACTCACATTAGACCAATGGTTTTTTACCTAAACCTAACTAAACGAAACTAAACGAACCACTACTAACTACCAACTAAATAAGCTAGTTCATGTGTTTAAATGTATGTTTGTTAAACGACAATAAAACTATAAAAGACACAGAGTTATATTATTTAGACCGTTTGAGTAAAGACATACTCTGGTGTGCAGTTGTAACCCTTTCAGAAGGGGTAGTTTATGAAACGATGCTATCAACTTAGCAAGTTAAATCGTGGATAGCTATATATCTGAACAGTAAGGGTCCATTTGGTTACATGTGTTACACTCTCAGACTTACAGACATGGACCAAATGGTCCATTTGGTTACACTAGACCTGTACGTGCCCGTCGGCCACCATATATACTCTCAGAGTTACAGACCTGTAAGGGTCCATTTGGTTACATGTGTGTTACACTCTCAGAGTTACAGACCTGTAAGTGTCCATTTGGTTACATGTGTTACACTCTCAGAGTTAGCGTGTGCATGTGCATGTGCGCCTGTGCGTGTGTAGGTGCATGTGTGCGTGCGTGTGTGTGTGCACGCTTCAACGACCACTGTTGACATCAGACGACTGTGTATCGCTCAAGATTAATGGAGAATACAGGAGATAGACAGTGAAGTTGGGGATGAACGAAGGAAAGTCTGGAATGAAATGATAGAGAACACCTCACACACAGTTTCCTTTCGTGGCTGTTTACATTCGAGGGTCGCCGGTCCTCTCGAACGGAACAGTTTAACGTCATGCCCAGGACGAAAAGATATAGAGAACACCAACATGACAAATAACAGCAGGAAGGCATGGGCCACAATCCACCGTCTTGGCAAAGACCACACAACCCATAATTCACAACGTTCACAGGAAACTCTGTTGCATCACAACTGGTGGCCAATCTTCCGCCGTAGTCTGAAGACCCACCTTTTCAGACTCCATCATGGCCCATAGCACTTATCCTACCCCCTTAGATACTGTAGCACTTTGTAGACTTAAGGTGGCCTTACACTAGCCGATAATCGGGCATTTTTTGACGCTCGGGGGGTGCCCGACTCAATCGATCTGCTCGGGGCGCGATCGGGATCGACCCGATCAACATCAAGCATGTTTGATATTTGCTCTGCCCCGCTCCGATTATCCTGTAGTGTGTGGTGCTATCAGATTTCAGATTGAAAAGAATCGGCTAGTGTAAGGCCACCTTTAGATAGCATTTGAAACAGACTTATAGCATGTCATGCGTGTGTGTGCGTGCGTGCATACGTGTGTTCATTATTTAATTTTTTTCAGTGGTCCTTGAAAGGGTTCCAGGTGGTCCTCAGCTAAATGAAGGAGAGTTGGTATAACCAAATGGACCCCTATTAGATATTTAACTCTTGAGAGTGTGAAACGCTCTCAAGAGTTAAATTATTGTTAAGCACATCTGCGTTACTTAATTTACAATAAGTCTACACAATTAGATGAATGTAGAATAATTGTTATTTTGATCAGCGTTTGCCTGTTACAATATCTCTGCATAATACAGCACGGAATTTTGGCAACAAAATATTCTTTAGTTTTGGGTCTGAGGCTGAAATTGCATTATAAAACAAAATGTGAGATGCCGCAGAACAAGACCAACCTTTCTCCTGTCCACCTCCAGACAGAAGGGTTCCCAGGGTCTCTGTACAGACCGATCCAAATCCATCTGCCTCCGTCCGTCACTAACTCATCCCACAGGCCTTCTCTGTGATAACCAGCAGAAGCCAAGTCAGTGAACTTCTCCTTGCAGTACTGTTGAGCATCAGACCAGGTTTTCCACTCATTCACATAGTGAAATGTTTGCATCGGGACAGACGCCTCCAATTAAAGAGCAGCAATGATGATGAGGAGGAGGAAGAAGAGGGAGAGGGGGGTCATAAATGAGCTCCTCTTCTCCATTTTCACAAGTTGTTTCTTCAGTTCAAGCAGAGAAGAGTGCAGGGCAGAGTTCAGTTGTTGTCATAATGTCCACTCTGTAGCTGAGTGTGACCTGGTTGTCTAAGTAAAGCAGGACTCACAGAGCAGGATAAAGATGTGGTTAGTTAGTTGTCTGGTGAGGAGCAGGCTGTCACACTGTTCTTATGACAGGCACACACCTACATGCACCTGAACACGCACACCTACATGCACCTGGACACACACACACCTACATGCACGTGGACACACCCACACACACGCACCTGGACACACCCACATTGATGGACCTTGAAACCAGGGGTGGGTGGCATGAATGATTTAGACACTTGAGATACTTAAAACAACTTTTGAATGTATTGTACTTGTAACAGTAGTTTTAATGCATCGTACTTTTACTCAAGTATGTTTGTTGCTTTTACTCCTTTTAGGAGAGAGAGCGGGTGCATTTTCCGCCAGCCAACTGCCGACAAAAGCAGCGGCAGTGTTTATGCATTTGTCTGACACTGAATCCCCCCACCTCCCCCCAGCAGCGCCGTGAATGATCGCCGGTGCCAGAGAATACACACTCGCTTCTTCTGCCTTTTAGAAAGCCAACTGTAAAGGGGTAACATTACAATAATCTGACTACATTACGCTTAAATATTGAATTGTTACTAATTTTATTTAGCATGTCCTGTTTGTTTCATCTTCTCAGAGACTTCCACCAAGAAGGCAGACTGGTATTTGCATTGGCTCTTCACATTGTTGTCAGAGGCAATCAATCAAACAGGACACTCATTCAAAACAGATGCATTCAAATCGGTCCCGTCCCGTCTCCATGCTTGGTTTGGGTAAATCAGCAAGATTCAAATGCAGCGATTAGAATGTACTTGATCACCAGATGTCAACAAGGCCTTCATTATAATGTCCTAATTCTGTCGTGCGTTTTCTTAAGATATCTTCAGACCTGACGATATATTATTTAGTCTGAACGGTGAGTTTACATACAAAGTCAATGCAAAGACACTGTCAAGCTATTTAGTGTATTTTGCAGTTTCCCTGCTTGAAAGGGATGGTACAGACCATAAGGAGATTTTAACTGGGTTTCACTCAAACAATGACCACACGGTTTCCTTCTTTTTACTCTTCTTTACTTAGTTTTTTTAGTTGAGTACAGTTGTACATGCATGGGCATTGAGTAAGCAAGCAGGTGAAAAACCTTAAAGGGAAAATAAAAAACTAATGTAAGTATAATGCACATTAAATCAATACACATACTTTTCATATCTGTTTTAAACACCTGTAAATATCATTCTTACTTAATAGTGTCTCTTATCAATTCATTTTAAATCAATTCATTTTTACTCAATTCGTTTTTAAGTTTTTAAACATAATAATCTCATGAAATGTGATATGTATTTTGTTTAGTTATTCTATTCATAGTGACTCATAGGAATAGACTACGTGACAACCAGGAATAGTCTGGTGACCACCGGAGAGATGGGTGGCAGCCGGAAATTAGACGGCACCCGGGAGCAGTATGGGTTGGCGCCCCAGCCTGTGTCTTCCGTGAGGAAGAAGCCCAACAAACCCATGGTGAGGCTTTTAGGAGGGCCATTCAAGCCTCAAGCGGAGCCTGCGGCACCACCAAGGGCAAGGTGGAGCCTGCGGAACTGTTGCGGCTCGAGAATCCACCATTCCTGAATAAAGTGCCTGGTGCTGGGAGTCTGGTGCAACGCACAGGGCCTGACCTGGTGAGAGCAGGAGTGGACCTGGTGAGACGTAGGAGGGGCCCGGACAGGAGTCAACCCACAGAGCCTAGTCCTTCCACGCGCCAGAATGGTACCTCCCAGTCCCGGCAGAGTAGTTCAGGAAGAACGGATTGTGTGGCCCTGGTTTTTCCCTAATGGGACTGATCGAGGGTAGCTACTGGGACGTAAGTCGGGACTTGATCACCCCGGCTGGGTCACCTGAGTGAGGGGTATGATGTTGGGAGACCCGAAGATGACCTTAGGATACATCACTGAGGATACGTCCCAGGTGCATCCATGTATGTATGTATTTTGTTTAGTTATTCTATTCATATAGTGACTCATAGGAATAGACTACGTGACAACCAGGAATAGTCTGGTGACCACCGGAGAGACGGGTGGCAGCCGGAAATTAGACGGCACCCGGGAGCAGTATGGGTTGGCGCCCCAGCCTGTGTCTTCCGTGAGGAAGAAGCCCAACAAACCCATGGTGAGGCCTTTAGGAGGGCCATTCAAGCCTCAAGCGGAGCCTGCGGCACCACCAAGGGCAAGGTGGAGCCTGCGGAACTGTTGCGGCTCGAGAATCCACCATTCCTGAATAAAGTGCCTGGTGCTGGGAGTCTGGTGCAACGCACAGGGCCTGACCTGGTGAGAGCAGGAGTGGACCTAGTGAGACGTAGGAGGGGCCCGGACAGGAGTCAACCCACAGAGCCTAGTCCTTCCACGCGCCAGAATGGTACCTCCCAGTCCCGGCAGAGTAGTTCAGGAAGAACGGATTGTGTGGCCCTGGTTTTTCCCTAATGGGACTGATCGAGGGTAGCTACTGGGACGTAAGTCGGGACTTGATCACCCCGGCTGGGTCACCTGAGTGAGGGGTATGATGTTGGGAGACCCGAAACCCCGATGACCTTAGGATACATCACTGAGGATACGTCCCAGGTGCATCCATGTATGTATGTATTTTGTTTAGTTTATGAAATGTAAATGAAATAAACTGAATTAATTAGTATCATTGAAACGTTTTTATCAATCAATAATCAATTCAAATGTATTTTAAATCAAATAATCATGTTCACTGTTCCAATTGGCCATCATGTTTCCTTTAACTTCAAGTCATCACAGACAACAACAAACAATAACAAGTGTCCATGAACTGGCATGCAACTGGCATGATCTGTAAACAAATAAACAGTTCTGTCTCACCGGCTGTCTCTCCAGCTTTTATATGGCTGCACCGTTCTGCTCTGATGTTTCAGTGTGTGTTGCTCCTGTTTGGATGCACACTGTTGTTCCTCATGGAGGTTTGTGTAGGATGCCTCTTTCTTCCTCTCTTCCTGTGTTTGGCCAAAGCCCTACTCTCAGGTGCAGTGAATGCACTGACACTGATTAGTCAGGCAATTGGGGAGTGATTGAGTGACAATCAGCTGAGTGTCAGTGGCAAATCAGTGTCAGTCCAGATTTTAACCCCTTGCTCTCCATTTCTCCAAGTTGACTTCACAGACACAACATGGAGCAATCTGTACAGGTACATCAAGAACGAGGCAAACGGGGCCACGCAAACAAATCCAACTGATATTGATATATCAATATCCCCCCACTTAACCCTCCGGACAGTCAATCAACATTGATATTGCCTTGATATTGTTAACCGACTGGGAGCCGAGTCCCGCTGGTGCCTTGAGGGAAGGAGAGGCGGAGAGAGCGATGCCACTAGCTCACAGATGGAGCAGGGGCGAGTACCTGTAAAGGTGGACCAGTTGCGATACCCTTATCGTATAACACATTTTGTATACAAGCCCTTGCAGAGGCATTGGAACAGATTTTGCTGCTCATAAACAATAAACTGTAGTTAAAGATACTGTATACTCGGGCGCCCGCTGGCCTAGTGGTCTAGGCGCAGTTGCCACATACTGTATAGGCTCTGGCCTGACAGCGTGTCGTGTGTTCGAGTCCCGTTCATGACAACCTTTGCTGCGTGTCTCTCCCCCTCTCTGCCTCCCTCTTTCCTGTCAATCTCCACACAGCCAAAAACAAAAAGATACTGTATACTCTTTAATCTTTCTTTCATTTTGGGTGTTTTTGTAACCCAGGGAGGGTACATAATGGAACCAAATGGACCCGGGAACATTTACATCCCAGAGTTAAATTGACATTGGTATATTAATGTCCCTGTGTGTACATGTTCTATCTGTTGTATATATATATATATGTTGCATCTCAACAAGCCCATGAATTGGTATTTGAGTCAACAAACTGCGTTTTCTACCGACATGACATTTGGCTTGTCAATATCTGTGAGAAAGAACACGAGGACTCATGCAGGGAAAAAAATACCAAATACAATTTGTGGAAAAAGTTTGTAAATATATTGGACCCACTAGGAGAAACCCATTTTGGTTTATATATATATATGGGAAAAAAAAGTCACAATGTTTGTTCATACTGTACAATACAATGGAGACAAGGAAGCGAGGATATTTTGGATTTACTCATTTACTTGCAGGTTCTAGACTAGTCACACGAGAAAGTACAGTTTATGAACAGGTTATGAATCAAGAGAGACAGTACTGGTTCTGCAGCTGTAATTCCTGGACATAGAGTTGGATTGTGCAGTGGTTTTCAACCCGTTTCATTTCAAGGCCCATTATTTATTCGGCTTTCGAGCCACTACGGACCACCATTTGATGAGATTTAGCCTCTCAGACCCAAAACTCAAGAATATGTTGTTGTCGTTGGTTAAGATTTTGTCCACAATTCCATTCTTTTGGCAAACGTTTATCAAAATAACAATTCTTCTACATTCTCTAACTGTGTAGACTTCTTGTAAATGAAGTAATGCAGATGTTTAACCATAATTTAACTCTTGAGAGCGTTTCACACTTACAGGATCCAATCAGGGCCGTAGCCGTAGCCAGACCCCAGAAAATACAGAGGACAAATCAGCGTGGCCCCGCCAGCTTTCATTTTTTTTGGGTGTAAATTAGCGATGTAAATGCTTCAATCTGGTGGACTTTGAGATCAAAATTAAGAGGCTAGATCTATAAAGAACTACACACATCATATTAGATTATTATCATCTTTACTGTGATATTGTATACCTAGTGTTGTCACAATACTGTTTTTCTCAACTTCGATACGATATTTGGAAAAGTATTGATATTTCGATACAAAAAACAAAAAGGCTAAAGGCTGCCTTGAAAAGACACTATTCTCTCAGGCTTATGACATAGTTTTTTTTGGTGGGAGGGGGTTTGTTTGTAAAGCGACCTTCGGTTCATGAAAGGCGCTATATAAATCCAAGCTATTATTATTATCATCATCATCATCATCTTGGTTTCTATTCCTCCTACTCCTCTGTAGACCTGTCACATGATATGCAACGCTAGGTTGTCATGTTGATTAGCATGCCAATATAGCGTTAGCTGTGGCTAACAGGACAACAACAACAAAGTATTGGCTTGCAACTGTAGTTTGGCTTTCCGTGTTCATCAGATTCAAGTCCAAAGTATTACCAAACGAGCCAGGTGTCCAGCCTGATTCGCTGCGTTCCATGAATTTGTTTTGTTGTCACTTCGAAGTGACGGAACGGGTTCACAGAGTCCAGCGAATCAGGCTCGAAACCAGGATATGTCCAAAGCACTTCTACATCTAGAAATACGAGCGACGATAAGAAGTTCAGAAAATCAGAACGCAGCAGAGGAGGATAGGAGGAAACTCAGGAGAAAAGACAGCGGTGTGTGTGTGTGTGTGTGTGTGTGTGTGTGTGTGTGTGTGTGTGTGTGTGTGTGCTCTATGCGTGTGTGAGCGACAGACTGTCACAGACAGAGCGAGTAGGGGAGGGGCTGCATGCAGGGAGTCTGAGGGCAGCGCTGCTCCTGTGTACGTTTGTAATATCTTTGCCCCACCGCACACCGCACGAATATATATTTTGGGGGTCAGGAAACTATGGTAGCTACGGCCCAGGATCCAATAAGGGTCCATATGGTTATACCAACTCTCCATCATTTGGCTGGAGACCACCTGGAACCCATTCAAGGACCACTGGTGGTCCACGAACCACTGGTTGAGAACCACTGATCTAGGACACCAGCATCAAACGTAGAATCTGTCAAAGAACACGGCATGGCATCTACAGTGTTAACTAGAAAAAGTGCCCTTCTGGGCACAGGTCTCCACCAGGAGGATAGGAGTGTGTGTGATGTTTGGCAAAATGTTTAGGAGTAATATAAACTGTAAAGTGACATTTATTCCTCAGAGTGCAAAACATACTCTCTCCCCATGCCTTCGGCCTGGTGGAGACAATAACATTCTCAACATAACATGTGTCGTTAAGCGAACAGCATGTCTATCAGATTAACATTATTTATTGTGAACAACTAACCAATATCTGCATATTACTAGTAGAATTCTATTCAGACATGACCACACATTTCAGGTGTGCCCAGTGGTGGAATGTAGCTAAGTGCATTTACTTAAGTAGGCTACTGTACTGAAGTACAATTTTGAGGTACTTTTAATTAACCCTAAATATTATCAATTGTTTGTACTTTAGTTACTACTTACTTTGTGGATTTTGATTATTATTACAAAACACAAACCACTATGTCATTCTGCCATTTGAAAATAGCAGATCTACAAGCTCACAATGTGTCTTATTTAAGTAGATTTTGATGCCAATACGTTTGTACTTTTACTCAATTACATTTCGGACTTCTACTTGTAACAGAGTACCCTATATCTACATTGCGGTATTGATACTTTTTACTTTAAAACATATAGTACTTTTTCCACCACTGGCTGTGCCTGGCTACTACTCCTCATGGCTGTTTTGCTGGGGATTTGATGCAGAGGAAGTTCCTTCTCTCCATGCAGTCCCTGATCTGCCACTGGGTGCTGTGGTCTTTGGGCCGAGGAAGAAATGCCACTGGAACATTTTCAACTCAGCCTCATCACGCTATAACTGGCCGATTAGTGTTTTTACCTCTAACTGCACGGATCTGTGTAAAACTTTGTATTCACACTCCCTAGAGGCCAAGGAAAAACCTTTGCCTGGAATTTTTTACGCAAATCGGTACACATGCTCTCCATAGTCATGTTTGTTTGATTTCTCATAATCCATCCTGATTGGCTACGATTGGCTTCTAAAGTTTTCAGGAGTAGCCCGCTTTGTACCCGTTTTGTACAAATCGCCACAACTCCTTAACTCAGCGTCCGGTTGCGGTGAAACTGTGCATGCATATTTCCACTATAGGCTGAGGAAGAAATGCCACTTGACCGTTTTCAAACCAGCATCATTGTGACGCTACAACAAGCCAAGTCGCGGCACGCACGCACGCACGCACGCACGCACGCACGCACACACACACACACACACACACACACACAAAACATGTTTATATTACTCCTAAACATTTTGCCAAACATCACACACACTCCTATCCTCCCGGTGGAGACCTGTGCCTAGAACTTTTTCTAGTTGTATTTGTATCACATGATACAGATGAGATCTGTAACCTTGCGTTGTCAGTGGCCAGGCTTTCAGATGTTGGGGGCTGGAGTTGTTTTGGACGAAAATGAAGTAAATTAAAATAGTGCAAGAAAATGTATGGTGCTTGCAAGCAGTGCACATTGAGGCTGGAGGACGGGGCTGTGCGGCCTTTGCTGCATGTCTCTCCCTGTCTCTTTCCTGTCCGTCTTCACTGTAACTATCAATAAAGGCATACAAGACTAAAACAAATCTTTGAAAAAAACATGATGGTAATTCACCCAATACAGCCAAACAAGTCATTCAAAGGTTTGTCATTTAAATCTGTCCTGTCTCCATGATGCTTGGGTTGGGTAAATCAAAATAATACAAATGGAGGGATTTGAATTTATTTGGTTAACAGACGTTAACGAGACCTTCATTCTAATGTCCTTGTGCTGGCAGCCCTTTGTTACAACAACAAGAATGCCATGTGGACAACATCCATGAAGACACGTGGAGATTGAATTTGGGTATTGATGCAAAACTCACTTTGTTTATACAATACAGTCACCAGAATAACTTATGTGTGTGAGCGCTGAGCGCTGGTCACTGATGACCTATCAAGGCAATCGAGGGCATGGCACAACCTTTCGTTCAGGACATGATCCAAACACCCACCTCTTACTACACACTTATTCAGCTACACTCAATGTGTTTTCTTACATTGGTCACCTGTGGGTATACAGTATGTATTAATCATTTCTTGTTTAAACACAAGCGTGGACTGTAGATGTGATTTATTGTAAAACTCTTTAACTGTTCACAGAAAAAAAGACAATAAATTTTTTCCCACAAGCTATACCATATTAACCTGACTCGGCCAGACGGGGCAGCAGAGAGTACACTGGGTTCCCCCCTCCTGCTGCTGCCCCATCTGGCGGAGTCAGGTTAATACCATATAGCCTGTTAACCAATTGTAAAGGTGAAAATGCTCAAAATTCTTCGAAAATGAAACTTTCAGAGCTTGTGGGTTATTTTCACTTTGACATCATATTGCGACAAAGTTTAAGATAGGCCTTAAACCATTAAAGCCAGTTAATAAAGTACTATCATATCATATCATATCATATCATATCATATCATATCATATCATATCATATCATATCATATCATATCATATCATATCTAAACTAGAAAAAGTGCCCTTCCGGGCACAGGTCTCCACCAGGAGGATAGGAGTGTGTGTGATGTTTGGCAAAATGTTTAGGAGGATGTTTTTTTTTATTTGTTTTTGCAACAATTTTCTTAATTTTGTTGAGGAAATGCAGAGCCAGATCACTCATAGCATCTCTGAGGATAGAATTCTGGATGAGCAGGACATGTGCAGCATTTTGTACAAAACGGGCCACTCCTGAAAACTTTGGAAGGCAATCTTAGCCAATCAGTGTACAATCTGAGAAATCCAACAGACTCGTCTTGATCACATGACTACAGAGATCATGTGTACCGATTGCCATTTCTTCATACGCCTTTGATGGCAATTGGATGATTTGAGGCATTTTGTTCCAAAAATGTGTTTTGCAAAAATCAACCTGTTGGTGGCGCTATAACAGGCCAATATGAAAAGGGTGGGATATATTCCTCAGCCTGTGTGAAAGATTTCATGTAAATTGCATGCTGCGTTCATGATTTGAGGCTTTTGTTCAAAACGGGGCAATCTTGCAAACTGTGAAAGCCAATTATAGCCAATTAGGATGGAATATGAAATATCAGACAGATCCAACTTGAGCACATGACCATAGAGATACTGTGTAACGATTTGTGAGATTTTTGGACAGAATCTGGAGGAGTAATATCAAAAAATGTGTTTTACAAAAGTCGGCCTCCTGGTGGCGCTATAAAAGGCAGATGCGGAAAATGCAGGTCAAAGGTTTGTCCTTGGCCTCTAGGGAGTGTGCATGCAACGTTTCACGCAGATCGGTGCAGTTTTAGGTAAAAAGTGTGAAAAGCTGCCTCATGGTGGCGCTATAACAGGCCGTTCTGGAAAATGTGGGGCAGAGGTTCATCGTTGGCATCCAGGGAGTGTGTGTGCAAAGTTTGGCATCGACCGGGTTAACGGTGCCGGAGATTAGCTGGTAACGGACGGACGGAAGGACGGACGGACACACACACACACGGACGGAGTGCAAAACATACTCTCTCCCCATGCCTTCGGCCTGGTGGAGACAACTATGCAGCTTCCACCTGAGGAACCGAGACGCGAAAAATGAACTGAGCGTCACTTGGGATGGTCACAAACTCTCCAACCATACACACACCATGTAACTTGGAGTTACACTGGACAGGACTCTCCTTCAAAAAACACCTGGAGAACACAAAAGCCAAGGTCAACACCCATACCCGTGAAATAAATGTTTACACACCTCATTCAAGTTGCAGGCAGGCAGGCAGGCAGGCAGGCAGGCAGGCAGGCAGGCAGGCAGGTCCATCCCAAAGCTTCCCTCAGGGAGCCCAGCTAGCCAGCAAGCCCGCCCAGTCAGCCAACGCAGCCAGCCAGCCCCGCCAGTCAGCCAGTGTAGAAAGTCAGGCTGCCAAGCCAGCGCACATCAGCCCTTGCAACCAGCCATTGCAGCCAGCCTTGCTCAGTCAGCTCAGCCAGGCCTCTCTCGCGGCCTGGCTCTCTGACTGCCTGGCCCGGTCTGCCCCGCCTTGCCTTGCAGCAACAGAACCAGCCGGCCTGGCAAACCAGCCAGCTCAAAATGCGAGCCCAGAGAACGCAGGCAGGCAAGCACGCAGTCAGGCGAGCCAGTTTCAGACAGGCAGGCCAGGACAGACAGTTTGTGGCAGACCGAGGCAAGCAGGCAAGGCACAGTTAAGCAACAAAGTGCAGGCAGGGGGACTATCCGGCCTAAGGCTGCGCTGCAAGGGTTGGATCCTGGCTTGCTGCAAATGCTGGTCTGGGCTGGCTGGCTGTTGGCTGCACAGGCTGTCTGGGCACCCTGAGTCTGGGCTTGTAAAGTTGTTGTTTTTATGTTTATTTTTCTTCTCCTTCTTCTTCTTCAACTTCCACCAAAAATTGCAGTTCTGACTGAACGGTGCAAACGCGGTAATCTGGTAGAGGACCATGCCAAACGGTGACTATGCGAAGCCCATGACAATTGGCCAAAGGGTGGTGCTATAGCACTCAATTGAAAATGCAAACTTTGAACGTGCATATCTCATGAACCGTTTGACCGTTGGTAATGACACTTTGATACACATATGTGTCTCCTCATGCCGAACAACTTTCGTGTTCTGACTTTTGACCTCTGACCTTTAGATCACCCGCCATTTTGAATGATATGAAAAACATTTAAAATGTATCACCTCCCAGGATCTTTGATCAAAATGTACGAAAACTTCTACACATGCACTTTGGACCTATACGGACAAAAAAGTTTTTATGAGCCAATGAATATTGCTGGTTTGTGAAGATTCTTCTTCTGCCTCTAATTAATACATGCAGCATCATATGCTTATGTCACTTTAAAGTATAGTAGAGGGTCATGCCAAATAGCACTGAAAGCAGTCTTACTCCAATTGGCCAAATGGGGGCGCTATAGCAATTTTTTGAAAATGAAACCTTTGAACAGTCATAAATCATGCTTTGTTTGGTCAAAATTCATGGCACTTGTTTCCACATGTTCCTTGACTCATGGGGAACACATGTGTCACATTGACAAGTAAGCTCCGCCCTCAGATTTTCCACCATTTTGAGAAGTTTGAAAAATGCTTATACCTGACTTCCTGCCTGTTTTTTTGAGCAATTTGCGTGAAACGTTTTACACACAATGTATGGACCATTATCTGAAATACCAGTTGAAGAGAAGTTTGTACGTGAAAAGAATTGCAGCAAAACACACTGTAGTAATGGATAATGACATGCCCAAAATGAGGACACACTTTACGTTACCAAAACACTGAATGATGTTACAGTTTACAATGAAACAACTGACTGTCCAGATAGCTCAGTCGGTTGAGCTCTCACCTTCAGACCACAAGGTTGTGTGTTCAAATCCGGGTAACGACAACTCAGCCTGTGATTCTTATTTGTGCATATTGTTCTTATTGCGTATTGTCTTCTTTCTTGGTCCCGCCTTATCGCTGCTTGCAGCTATATTGTTCCAGTTCTAATTGTGTCTGTTACATTACAATCTCAGTTGTTTAATCTGTATCCTGACTGCGTTCCTGATTGGATAAAATTGCAGTTTCAGAAAATGCTTTTTCTGTTTAACAAAAAGCTGGAGAGACTGGGAGACCTCTGTTACTGAACAAACACTATACTATAGCAATGATTACTGTCACAATACAGAGCAATTTAAATTAGGTAACCAAATGGACCCCAGTAGTAGATCTTTACACTCTCAATAGTTTAATTGTTGTTAAGCTTCTGCTTAATTTCCAAAAAACTACACAATTAGAGAATGTAGAAGATTGCTACTTTTGATCCTTTGTTTGTACAATGCTGATGATATTTATATACATATATTAGTATAGTGGTTAGTGACTCTGCTTTATTAACAAAAGTGCCCGGGATCGTTTCCCGCCAATTTCAAAGAATGTTTGTTGCTTCCCGCCAATTTCACAGAATGTTTGTCCTTTTACCAACCAAACAATACCCTTTTCACCTCTAGTCGATTATTCATTCAGCATTTGAGCCACGGACCACCATTTGAGGCCATTTAGCCTCTCAGACCCATTTGAGCCACTGACCACCATTGTCACTTATGAAGTTACTTGTTATAATGTTTATATATGTTACCACTACTTTGTACATCCGGGTACTAGTAGGCACCAGCTCCGGTCCGCTTCTCATTGTCCGCTTCTCATTACAATGACGTAATTTTTCAGAATGGAAGCCATTGAGGGTTAAAATGGGCCTTAATGCTTCCAACTCGAGTAGAATTATTAACGTAACTGTACAAGTGTCTATGACAAAGAAAATATATGATGTGGAAGCTTCCTTAAGAAAGACCCGGAAGTGGCTCTGGAAAAGCGGGTTACGTCATGGCTTAAATAGTCAATACAGACACTGATCCCCATCATGACAGTGTCCTCAGTGGTCTAGTGGGCTAGATATGCGACTTTGAGTCCTAACTTCATAACTTAATTGGTTCAAACCATTCTAATGTTTTTCCAACAACCACGGATTACTTGTTTTTGTGAGGTTATGGTTAGGGCGAATTTGACATGAATTAGTCCACGGTCCACGGACCCCCATTTAATGGCATTTCTATCTCTGGGACCCCCAATTTATATTGTGAAATCAAGGTTAATTTAACTCTGAGGGTGTACAAATGGAACATTCTGGCGGATTCTTTAGCTCAACGGCTCAACTGCTGATGAACCACTACTGATCGAGGTAATGATATTTCTCAACGCGCTGTGGCGCTGTTCTGAATTTCACTGCCAACTGACTTTTGTGTTTTTTTCCTCTGCTGTTCTTCTTCGTCACCTTTTAGTTCCTTTATCACAGCCAACAATCAAACCATTAAATGCATTAACTGACTTTAAACAACATTGATTGATTGATTGATTGATTGATTGATTGATTGATTGATTGATTGATTGATTGATTGATTGATTGATTGATTGATTGAATTACAGTACATTTCAAGCACAAACTCAATACAAAGACTGTTAACTGTGAGTGGACGACCCAATTAAGCATTACACTTGTTTACAAAAGGGTCCACCTTGTTCAATTCATCAAAACATTTAGAGACGTACAAATAGACACTTCTATATAGTCAAAGAACATTAAATTAACTTTGTCACTAACTTTGCCACTCGATCTGCCATTCACTTTATGTATGCGCATACCCTCTATACAGACATAGATGCATCTTATGGCAGTGATTTCAGTGGCCTAGTGGCCTGAGCATTAGCCTTGAAAACCATACTAGATACCAGTCCAGTTCAAGTCCTGCTCATATGAATATTTTTTTTTCCAAACAACTCCAGATTACTTTTTTGTGAGATTTAGGGTTAGGGTTAGTTTGACATTTATTCTATACGGACTCCCCATTTAATGGCATTTCTGTTTCTGGGGACCCCCAATTAATATTGTAAAATCAATGTTAATTTAACTCTGAGAGGGTACAAAGAGTGTACAAATGGAACAGATCAACAAATGGAACAAATGGTACAAATTGAGAGTTACAGACCCATAAGCGTCCATTTGGTTCCCAACTATCATTTAGCTGGGGACCCCCTGGACCTCCCGGCCTAAAGGGCCCCGGACCCCTTTTTGGGAACCACTGCATTATTATGCCATATGAAACGGAACCATGGGCGCCCACACTTTGTTATACTGTAGGTCAGGGGCGCCCACACTTTGATATACTGTAGGTCAATCAGGGGTGCCCACACTTTGATATACTGTAGGTCAGGGGCGCCCACACTTTGATATACTGTAGGTCAGGGGCGCCCACACTTTGATATACTGTAGGTCAGTGGCGCCCACACTTTGATATACTGTAGGTCAGGGGCGCCCACACTTTTTTTACTTGAGAGCTACCTTCAAAATACCCAGCTAAATGAGATCTTGCTGAAAATACATTAAAACAAAATGTACCTTTGGAATAGTTGCGTGGCGTTGATGTCACATATAATAGAAGGGTGAAAATGGAATTGGTTGTTTTTTTAGTAGGCCTATATAACTTTGTAATGCTACTGAGGTACTGCTACAGGCCCTTTTTGATGTCAAAAGTCAAGTCGCCTTAATTCAAGTGGCAGATGCCTATTTTAAAGTCAAATTATATATTTTTAGGGGCATCATGTGATCTACCTGCACAGCCTTTGTGATCTACTACCTTTTGGGCACCACTGCTGTAGGTCTACACCTAACATCATCTTAGCATTATTACAAGTTTCTTGATTCAGTTCCGATTCTGTTAAAACACACCACCAAATTATTGTTGACAGACGATTGGTATTAGCTGTTCAAAATGATTCCATCTTCAACCGCTTATCCGTAGTCTGGTCACGGGGGCAACAGCTCCACCAGAGTGTTCCAGAGCAACATTAATTCAGAATTCAAAAGTTCAAAATTCTTACATTACCATATTTCCCCAAATGTGTGAAAAACAAACTTAAAAATGACAACGCATGGTATTAATATTAGATTTTATTTTGGAAAACAGGTCAAACTATTACTTTCTGAACTGTCCATGTGTCCACATGCCTCCCGAAGTCACATGGTTTGACACAACATTTTTGTTGTACGGCTTTCGGCTGTGTTTCGACTCCCCCCCTCCCCCTCATACAACAAAAATGTTATGTCAAATTACTCTGGAAATTAATTGCGAGCTTGCATCAGTAAACAAATCTCATGCATCAGTTATACAACAATCTGTTGTGACCGTGTGAGTGAAGCCTTACCGTGAAAATCTTCTCGTTGTTGTTGTTGTTCTTCCTCGTTCACAAATTATCACATCGTGTTGTTGTTGCTGCTGCTGTGTGCACAAAATTGCAGGCAGGAGCAAAATAAATATATATAGGCTATAGTTGATATACTTAGGGGTTTTCTGATTGATGTGTGTAAACAGTTTTGCAAATAAATAACACGGTGCCAACACTTTAGGGCCTAAACGGCTTCCCATACTATGGACCTCATTGAGTCCACCTCGGCTGTGCTTTCCCATTATGTGCAGAGGGACACACGTGCATCTCGCTCATGGGGGGAGACAGAGGGACACACGTGCATCTCACTCATGGGGGGAGACAGAGGGACACACGTGCATCTCACTCATGGGGGGAGACAGAGGGACACACGTGCATCTCGCTCATGGGGGGAGACAGAGGGACACACGTCCATCTCACTCATGGGGGGAGACAGAGGGACACACGTCCATCTCACTCATGGGGGGAGACAGAGGGACACACGTGCATCTCACTCATGGGGGGAGACAGAGGGACACACGTGCATCTCACTCATGGGGGGAGACAGAGGGACACACGTGCATCTCACTCATGGGGGGAGACAGAGGGACACACGTGCATCTCACTCATGGGGGGAGACAGAGGGACACACGTGCATCTCACTCATGGGGGGAGACAGAGGGACACACGTGCATCTCACTCATGGGGGGAGACAGAGGGACACACGTGCATCTCACTCATGGGGGAGACTGAAACCACATTTTAGAAAGGGAGCTTAGATATGAAATCCATCAATGAAACAAGGGTTGGGGTGCAATCATGTAAGGTCACCTTGCTTTTTTCTGCAATGGAACAATGGTGGATGATTTGAAGCCGGAGGGGCTACACACAGTCAGAAGGGGAGAGGGCAGGAAGTTGGGCAGTATGCAGTGACAAGGGAAACTAAGCATAATAGCTCACTCCTATTACATACTGACTACTGTATGTTCCTTGGCCTATAGGCTATAGAAAATAAATGTGAATAGGCCTACATGGTGGTCAACATTGTAATTCATTATGTAGATATTTAATTAAGGTATATATGCCTGTATACCTGTACATACAATACATGACAACATGATAATAGTATGCTATAGTTTTATTTTAATATTCTTTATCAGGAATAACATCCTGAATTGAAAGTATAACTGTGGTAAAAGTACAACTCAGATCCCACATTGCCATCTAGTGCCGGCACCATGTTACTGCATGCAGTACACAAACTAAATGAATGAATGAATGAATTGATACATACAAGCCTTATAATCATGATAATCAATGTATTGATTGAAATATTACTTTAACAGTAATATCCTACTTATTACTTATTACTTGAAAAAAAAAGGAATACACTACTTATTACTCCCTGAGAAAAGTAACTAGTTACTTATTACTTTACTTATTACTTTTTTCTCTCGCCTCCAGTAATTCCATATTTTGTCCCCAAAAGTCTTACTTTGCATTTTCAACATTAGCAGTCCCCCCTCCCCTATTCTGCAGTGTTTATTTAACTCTAAAAAGTGTACTGTATAGTGTACACATGATGTACGATGATGGGTCTATTTGTACACTAAGACTTTTACTGTGTATGAATTAATTAATTACAGTCTAAATGAAAACCACACCTGGGCAAAATATAATGAAACGCAATCTTTGAACAACTTCTGTTGTCACAAAAAATAAACAAAGTGCTATAGGGCAATAAAGGCCCTGCAATGCATGTCAACTTGACTGAAATAAACGACACAATGTAAAAACAGCAGCAAATGTATGCAGTAGTTTTATCCTGTAGTTTTATCATGTAGTTTTATCCTGTAGTTTTATCATGTAGTTTTATCCTGTAGTTTTATCATGTAGTTTTATCCAGTAGTTTTATCACGTAGTTTTATCCTGTAGTTTTATCACGTAGTTTTATCCTGTAGTTTTATCATGTAGTTTTATCCAGTAGTTTTATCATGTAGTTTTATCACGTAGTCTTATCCAGTAGTTTTATCATGTAGTTTTATCACGTAGTTTTATCCAGTAGTTTTATCATGTAGTTTGTAGAGCGGATCAGCAGTCTGCAAAGCAACTTGACCCCTATCCAGTCTACCATTATAAATAAACACTCAAACCCACAGTTCCACCAAGGCTCGTGAAAATAGTAATAATATTACTTTTGGGAAAAAGTAAATGTAATATTATTACTCAAAATGTGAAAGTAACTAGTTAAGTTACATATTACTGGAAAAAAGTAATAATATTACTGAAAGTAGTATATTACAACCAACACTGTATAATATAGTATATAACACTGTTGATTGAGCCACTTTCCAGCATGTAGGTACTGTATAACATTGTAAAATGATAAGATAACACACATAGTCAGTAGCCTAAAATGCTTCATCATCATACTGTAGTATAATTTAACTTTTATTCATAGTTCCTTATAAAAGACAAACATGGGTATAATTCCTCATAAGACCCTATACAAGCTGAATGAATCGTAGCGCGCCACTCGATGCTCGCTATGAGCTTGTAGATCTGCTATTTTTCAATAACATAATGCAAAAGGGGTTCCCACCCAAAAATGGGTTAAAACCAAGTGATTAACTAATATTTGGGGCATGTCATTGTAGGAAAAAAGGTTCTCAAAGTAAAAAAAAGAATCACACCTGTGTGAAGTGAGGGGCGCTCTATCATCGTACATCATCATGACGTAACATGTCGATTTGCTCGTCCACATAAGACGTACATTCTCCATTCATTGTCAATGGGGATTTAATGTTTGTGTTAAGACGAATATCAACGCTACTAGCTGACTATAGGAGGGGCTAGCGCCCCTAAATGCTTGCTGATTGGCTGCTCACAATACTAAGTATATATTATATATATATATAGGGCAGCGGTTCCCAACCTTTTCTGGATCAGGGCGGACTTGGATATCTTGAAAACAATATAGCGTAGCCCATCTGACCACAATATTCACCCGTCTCCAAAGTATTCACCCGACTGACCACTTTCAAGACCCTGCAAGACTCACCGTTGCGAATATACAACCATTTATATTTTAATTAATTCATTATTATTTTTATTTATTTCTGTTCTTTTTTCACCTAAACATCATCATTGATGTTCATTGCAATGCCAATGCCATTGGTCATGATATTTGCATATAAATACCCCCCACAGAGGCAGAAATTCACACAACTTCAAAATAGCTGGACTAACCCTAATACAAGTAAGTAAAATGCCTATATATATAGGCAAATTATGAATTTATTATTATTATTTTAATAATTATTATAAATGTGCATACAATTAGCATTTTTTTCTTTTCTTTTTTTTTTTTTTACATAATTTCCTCTACAAAGTCCTATAGTAGTACACGTAGTAGTAAGGTTGAAATCTCTTTTTTGCAAGTAGAAATATATCCGGGTCTTGCAGGGTCTGATAAGTGGTCAGATGGGTGGGCCAGTGCACTTTCAGAGCGTTCTCATTTTAATGATGAATCATTTGACTACTTGGCTATTCTCCATATGCAGACCGCGGCCATCTTTCTTACCATATAAGTTAATGGCAAGGTGCTACCTAGGTGCAACTTACATTGGCAGCCCATTCATCCAAACAGAAAAGTCCTATATAATTGTATTAAACAACGTCAAACTCATCAACATTGCAGCTGTACGGAAAGCTTGAATTATTCTCTTTCTATCCTCAAAGTGTTTATTTCATAAAAATCCACTGTATACATGTTATGAGCTACTTTGTGTCCTTGCAGGTGATTCTTTTTCTAAGTGCTGGAGTTTGGAAGTGCTCGTTAGACATCACTCAACTGCCCTGCGTACCACCTGGTTTGAATTGGCACATAATGCAGGAGGCAGCAGGACATTGCTTTACTGAAAACGAGTGCTTCCATACTCTGATGGCAAGATGGTCACGTCTGCAAATGGTCAATAGGCTACTTGGATCAATGGAACTAATAGTTCCTATTCATCGGTATGAAAATGAAAACAATGTTTTAATGTTTTTTACATATTGTTTTAACATTATTCTTTTCATATCAATGCTATATTATTATAATCTTTAATAATATAACATTGGTTTGCCAATAATTATTTAGAGGCTCACACAGGTTGGGAACCCGCTGCTCAGACTAATGCTTCGAAAGATTGGCTATTTTTATGATGCGTCATACAGAATATAAACACCAGAGGGCAGTGGTTTCCAACCCTTTTCATATCAAGGCCCATTATTTATTCTTTATGTGAGTCACGGACCACCATTTGATGGGATTTAACCCTGCAGACCCCAAAATGAAAGAATATTTTGTTATCGTTGGATACGATTTTGTCCACAATTCCATGCTGTATTGATGTTGGTACCATTAGGAGAGATAAGAGGCAAGCGTTGCTCAAAATAACAATTCTTCTACATCCTCTAATTGTGTATAGACTTCTTGTAAGTTTTGTAATGCAGATGTTTAGCAATAATTTAACTCTTGAGAGCGTAACATTTTGCACACTCAAGAGTTAAAGATCTATAAGGGTCCATTTGGTTACCAACTCTCCATCATTTAGCCTGGGGACCACCAGGAACCCCCCTCAAGGACCACTGGTTGAAAACCACTGCCGTAGGGCTTAACCCATTCAGGGACGGGGACCCCTTTTGGTGTTGTAGGCATTATGTTATACTTTAGGTGTTGAAAAATAGCAGATCTACAAGCTCATAGCGCGGCACCGAGTGCCGCGCTACGAGCTTGTAGATCTGCTATTTTTGAAAAATCGTGAAAATGTGGCGCAAATCTTTGAATAGAGGGGGGGTCCCTGGAACAACATATTTTCAGATGGGGGTCCACAGCCAAATACAGATAATTCTGGGGGTCCTTGACATAGAAAAGGTTGAGAACCACTGACAGAAAGTCAGAATCATCCTCGGGTCTAAAGGAGTTAAGTAAGTCTCTCACCTCTCCTATACTTTTAATGCATGAATGAAGCGCAGTACAAAATAATGAATGCTCTGTACAGACTATTACACACAAATCACTGAAAAAGTAGTAAAAAATAAACTATACATTCTTATAAAAAGAACAGTTGTGAGTGCATACTCATTTGTAACAATATACAAAATTGGTCCAAAGGCTATTTGGTGTAATACGAGTAATATTAAGTAAGATAAAGTAGGTGAAGAACCATATAGATTTTGGTTGTTTTTCTATTTCTTTGGAATATAATGACACCATCAAATACATGATTAGCCGTACCTGCTTTATACAACATTATTTCATATTAAACACAAATAATATGTATATATTTTTTTATATGAAGAATGGTATACATTAAAAAAAAAACATTCCATAACCCAAGGCTAAAAGGAATCAGTTTCTCAACCGTATACCAACTCAGCACAAATTACTTCAACAGTCACTTTACAAGAAAACTGCATACAAAAACAAACAAAATAAATATGAATAAGAATTAAGCGGACAGTGTTTAAGGGAACTTGTGCTCATGACGAGCATAAAGATAACACAGTACCGTAATCAACATGATGAGATATAGATCACTGTTTCTCAACCTATAGGTCTGGAGGACAACCAGGGATCCAAATGGACCCTTCTTTTTTTCTTAATATGTTTTGTCCCACGATTTTTGTAACCCATTTTTCACCCCTGTGTCAATTATCTAATGTGATCCTGGGCTCTACACACCCTCCGCCAACCTAGTCCCTATATGGGGGACATGGGGAGAGCAACGGACTTGAACTCATGCTTCCAAATGGACCCTTCTGTATCTCTCACAGCAGAGGTTCCCAAAGTGGGGTCCGGGGACCCCCAGGGGTCCTTGAGGGAGTTCCAGGGGGGGTCCCCAGCTAAATGATAGTTAGGCCCCTAATGGACCCTTATGGGTCTGTAACTCAGAGTGTACAAATGGAACCAAATGGACCGTTTGTACACTCTCAGAGTTAAACTAACAGTGATTTTACAATATAAATATTGGGGTCCCAGAGATAGAAATGCCATTAAATGGGGCGTCCGTAGACTAATGCATGTCAAACTGGGGGTCCTTGAAATTAAAATGCTAGAGCTGTAAAAACCTTCTCTTGTGGAGGTCTCTGGCATATCTCTTCAAACGGGGGTCCACGGGCTAATTAGTGTCAATTTGGGGGTCCTTGACGCGAAGAAGTTTGGGAACCATCTGTCTCACAGTTTACAAAAAGTACCACATGGTCGGTAAGGGTCCATTTGGTTCCATTTGTACAAAAATAATGTCTAATAATGAATGCATATCAAACTGGGGGGTCGTTGAAAAGAGAAGAATGTTGAGAATCACTGATATATAGATCGCATCACATTTCACAAGCAGAACAGCAGTTGGCTAATGGGCTCTATATGCACACGCGGCCATTTTGGAAAGAACTTGGGCCCCTTCCCTACTTCCTTCACAGGTGTTACCCATGATGCTAATGAAGGCTCTGTTCCATTCTGGTCAAACGGAGTCAGGGTGCTGCTATTGTGTCATGTTGGCTCACTGGAAACACTGCTACACCAGTGGGTCTTAAAATGTCCTTGAGTGGGTTCCAAATGGCCCTGGCCATACGGGTGCGTATTGTAACTAGTCTGAGGGTGTACAAATGGAACCAAATGGATCCATTTGTAAACTCTCAGAGTTATGGGGGGTCCTTGAAATTAAAAAGTTTGAGAACCACTGCACACTAAATGGAACAGAGCCTTAAAGGTGTAGGGAAACGGAAATGGTGGGCATTTTATTTTGAAGTTTCAGACGGTTTCAGCTTGAAACACTGGCTCTGAAGTTTCTGAACCAATCAGAGCGTCGCATCCCTTCAGGCGATGGGACGGTAGCTAGGGGCGGTAGCTATGCTACACACAGGACGCATGGAGTGTGTTTGTTTACAAGTCAGATAGTCAGCCAGCTGTACCAGTTTGGCTTATTTCTACCCTATAATGTTTTCAGATACATATTTTAGCGTGATGATTAAGTTGAAACCGAGTAATACACTGTCTGGATGTTATCTTGAATGGGAATAAAAACGGAGGATTTCTGTAATCAGTAGCAGCTGTGTTGGACAGTGTTGGACGGAGGCGCAGATATGGGGAATCAAACGGATGAGCTTCATTTTTATTGGCTTTTATCAATGTGGGCCTCGACACGTCATCACACAGTACGTTTTCAGGAAGTAATTAAAATTCGATTTTATGGACTTTTGATATAAAAATATACAAAAATGTACCCATTTTCTTGGCATCCATTGCTAGGTATGCTCATATGATGACCACGGATATGGTCTAAAAGTGTGAAAAACATATTTTTCATTTCACTACGCCTTTAATTAGTATCATCGCCAACACCTGTGAAGGAACTAAGGAAGTGGCCCCGGAAGTAGGAAGAGTTATTCTGTGTGCATATAGCCCATTAACTGACCCATCAGTCACTCGGTGGTCAACTCTAATTCGAGGAGACCACCATGTCCAGTTCCTTGACCGCCTCCTGGCTGGAGGTGACGAGGCCACAGCTGGCCGAGAGGGGGCCATCAGAGAAGTGACCGGCCCCGGCGGCCGACCGGGGCACTGGGGCAGGCGAGGCCGGAGCCTGGGCCTGGGCCAGGCCGGGCTTTTTGGGGGGAATGGGCGGAGGGTTGCCCCTGTCCGCCCTGGGGATGGTGGGCGACCGAACGCCCTGAGGGGGGAGAACGGACGCGGACGCCCTGCCGACCACCGGAGACAAGGGGGCTGCCAGGCTGCGGTAGTCCGTGCCGAAGGGAGAGTTGTTGGGCGTGCTGGTGGTGGCGGCGGCGGCGGTGGTGGGGAGCTTGGCCACGACGCTCTGCTGCACCGTGGTGAAGCGAGACAGGACCTGGGTGACGGTGCTGCGGGCCAGCTGCTTCACCGGGCTGGCCTCCGCTGCCGGCGAGGGGCTGGGGGGCGAGGGCGAGGGGGAGGCTTCCTTTGAGGACTGGGCAGATGATGATGATGACGCAGGCTGGCTGGCCTGCAGGGGCTGAGGCTCGCCGGGGTCCGCCACCGCCGCTGTGCCCTGGAACTTGTGCCGAGCGGCGTGGAAGCGCTGGTTGATGCCCGCCTGGTAGGAGGACTGGTAGCCTCCGGGGAGGAGGGCGGGGCTGCCGCCGCCACCCGGCGACTGCTTGTCCGGGACGGGAGAGGAGGCGCAGGGGGGGGGAGGAGGAGGGGGTCAGAGAGGAGGTGTCCGTACCGCCGGGGGAGAGCGAGGAGGTCTTGGTGTGTAGGACAGGAGTGTTCTCCGCACACGGCGGGTTCTCCGGGAGGACGCTAGTTATATCGACGTCAGCACGGTGGTGGCCGTTGGTCTCCGTCGCGGGACAGTGGTGATGACCGTTGACACCGCCGGCCGGCCAGACGGGCAGGAGGCTTCCCTCCTCCTCCTCGATGTCCTCCACTTCAACGCCGTCTGTTCTGGTCTTGGCCAGCGGGACTCTCCTGGTCAGCTCCTCCTTCCTCCCTGCTGCCTCCTCCGCTGACGCCTTCTGCTCCTCCGGCCTCACCGGTCCTCTTCCTCCTCCCCTCTCTGTATTGGCCGCCTCCAGCGTTCTCCTCAGCTCCTCTACCTGGTCGGGGGGAGAGGAGACGACACCTACGGTTAGGATAGCGACCTCCATAGATTACCTTTTCTGACGTCTGAGTCTTCATCAGGGCAAGTATGATGATACTTGCCCTGATGAAGACTCTGTTGGAGTCAAAACATGTTGGCTTCTTTTAACTTTTATAAATAAAGTACATCTATTTTTATCCACCATTTTTAACCTTTTGAGTGCTCAGGTCGCCGCCTTTTCTGTAATATTTATGTTGGTACCATTAGGAGATGCAACGGGCAAACGTTAATCAAAAATAACAATAATTTTACGTTCTCTATTTGTGTAGACTTCTTGTAAATTAAGTAATGCAGATGTAGAAGCAGATGGACCCTTACAGGTCCATTTTGGTTTCATTTTACGCTCTCAAGACTTCAAGATTTATAAGGGTCAATTTGGTTACCAACTCTCCATCATTTTTTGCTGGGGACCAGCTGGAACCCCCTCAGGGACTACTGGTCTAAGGCACACAGGCGGTTTTGTTAATGATATAAACCGACTGGTGACAGTGCGTGCTGCTGTCAACACCAACAACATATTCATACCTGCTGCTGAAGCTGGCAGCAGTGAGCCTCCTCCTTCTTTAGCCGCGAGCGGAGCTGCTCCCGCTCCGTGTCGAACTCGGCCAGCTGCTCCTCCACCCTGGCCTCCATCCGCAGGGCTCTCCTCCTCTCCTCCTCCAGCTCCCTGCGCACGGCCTGGGACGCCTCCTTCTCCTGGAAGCAAAACCACCTTGAGTTGAGTTCAGTTATCCCTTTTCGACCTGAGGACGATTCTACAAATGTCTTCTAAATCCTGACAGTTTTCTGAAGAACCCATGTTTCTATGTCAGTGGTTCTCAAACTATTTCATGTCAAGGACCCCTAGAATTATCTGTATTTGGCCGCCGACCCCCATCTCAAAATATGTAGTTCCAGGGACCCCCCAGAAGCAAAGATTTTAGTTAAAAACGTTCACTCTGTAATAATATATATTCAAAGATTTGCGCCACATTTTCATGATTTTTCAAAAATAGCAGACCTACAAGTTCATAGCGCGGGTGCCACGCTATGATCTTGTAGATCTGCTATTTTTCAACAGCTAAAGCATAACATAATGCTTAAAACACCAAAAGGGGTTCCCGCCCAAAAATATAGGCCTGGGACGCCTCCTTCTCCTGGAAGCAAAACCACATTGAGTTCAGTTATATAGGCCTGGTGGGATGCCTCCTTCTCCTGGAAGCAAAACCACATTGAGTTCAGTTATATAGGCCTGGAGGGACGCCTCCTTCTCCTGGAAGCAAAACCACATTGAGTTCAGTTATATAGGCCTGGAGGGACGCCTCCTTCTCCTGGAAGCAAAACCACATTGAGTTCAGTTATATAGGCCTGGAGGGACGCCTCCTTCTCCTGGAAGCAAAACCACATTGAGTTCAGTTATATAGGCCTGGAGGGACGCCTCCTTCTCCTGGAAGCAAAACCACATTGAGTTCAGTTATATAGGCCTGGAGGGGACGCCTCCTTCTCCTGGAAGCAAAACCACATTGAGTTCAGTTATATAGGCCTGGAGGGACGCCTCCTTCTCCTGGAAGCAAAACCACATTGAGTTCAGTTATATAGGCCTGGTGGGGACGCCTCCTTCTCCTGGAAGCAAAACCACATTGAGTTCAGTTATATAGGCCTGGAGGGACGCCTCCTTCTCCTGGAAGCAAAACCACATTGAGTTCAGTTATATAGGCCTGGAGGGACGCCTCCTTCTCCTGGAAGCAAAACCACATTGAGTTCAGTTATATAGGCCTGGAGGGACGCCTCCTTCTCCTGGAAGCAAAACCACATTGAGTTCAGTTATATAGGCCTGGTGGGGACGCCTCCTTCTCCTGCAGCAAAACCACATTGAGTTCAGTTATATAGGCCTGGAGGGACGCCTCCTTCTCCTGGAAGCAAAACCACATTGAGTTCAGTTATATAGGCCTGGTGGGGACGCCTCCTTCTCCTGGAAGCAAAACCACATTGAGTTCAGTTATATAGGCCTGGAGGGACGCCTCCTTCTCCTGGAAGCAAAACCACATTGAGTTCAGTTATATAGGCCTGGTGGGGACGCCTCCTTCTCCTGGAAGCAAAACCACATTGAGTTCAGTTATATAGGCCTGGAGGGACGCCTCCTTCTCCTGGAAGCAAAACCACATTGAGTTCAGTTATATAGGCCTGGAGGGACGCCTCCTTCTCCTGGAAGCAAAACCACATTGAGTTCAGTTACCAGAAAGAATACACAGGGTTCAGAAATCAGTGGTGCTCAAACCTTTTCATGTCAACAACCGATATTTTGTTCCAGGGACCGCCAGAAGATTTGAGTTACATTTTTGAGTGGTGTAAACCACTCCTACAACTGGCTTTGTTAGTTTACGTGTCTGTTCGTACCAAAAAATTAGCATGGTTGCTATGGTCACCCAGTTCACACGGGTGTGATTTCATTACGTCAGACATTACGTCAGACCACAGTTGATCAGTCTATATAAGACCTTACACCACAATTTACAATTTAGGCATTTAGCAGACGCTCTTAATCCAGAGCGACTTACATTAAGCAAGAACAAAAAGCATGGGAATACATCACATATGTAAAATGCATTTATCGCGAAACATGCGTAAGCTAAGAACGTGACTAGAACATATCTATATAATGACACTATACATATAAACTATAACTAGAACATATCTATATAATGACACTATACATATAAACTATACATATATGCTATACTATGCTGTACATATATACTATGAAGTGCTATGACTACATACAATGCACTTATTGTGCTGTCTACATGACATGCTATAAGTCTGTTTCAAATGCTATATAAGTCTAAGAAGTGCTGTCTAAGGGGGTAGGGTAAGTGCTATGGGCCATGATGGAGTCTGAAAAGGTGGGTTTTCAGACTACGGCGGAAGATCGGGAGTGATGCTGCAGTTCTGATTGCAACGGGAAGTGCATTCCACAGTTTTGGGGCCAGAAGGGAGAAGAGTTTGGGACGTGTGGAGCGCTGTCCCGGCGTTTTTAGTGAGGGTACTTCCAGCTTCCCTGCGTTGGCTGATCTGATTGCGCGGGAGGGTTTGTAGGGTTCAATCATGCTGGCAAGATATGGGGGAGCCATACCTTTGGTTGCTTTAAATGCCAACATCAGAGTTTTGTATTCTGTGCGGGCAGCGACCGGGAGCCAGTGCAGGGAGCGGAGCAGGTGGGAGACCTGTGAGAATTTTGGCTGGTTGAAGACCAAGCGAGCTGCGGCATTTTGGATCAGTTGGAGAGGCTTCAGTGCACAGTGCACCACTCAGTTCACACGGGTGTGATGTTTTAGCTTGTATTCAAAGATTTGCATGAATGTTCAAGATTTTTAAGATTTGTATATCTGCAATGTTTGAATTATACAATTACCCTTAAAACGAAGAGAATCGCAAAAAAAATCAATGACAGATGTGGTCACTACGACCACAAATGTCCCAAGAAACTAGCTAGCCTAGCCACAGAGTCTGCTGCGCTCTGAGAGAAAAGCACGGCTGAATTCTTTGTTTTGATTAGCCGTTCCTATATCGTGGTGTAATCACGGCTAGAAAGCCGGTTCAACCAACCAGATTGCTTCCTCAAAACGACCTGTTGTATAATAGACAAAGTGTCAAAGGTTAAAGTGGTTAAACTCTAAAAATCACACCTGTGTGAAGTGAGGGGCGCTAATATATTAAAGTCTAACTCATGTTGATTAGGTGATGTAATGGTGATGTAAAACAAACACAAACATTAAACGCACATTATGACTTAAATTTTCTCTTCATTGTCAACGGCGTTTATACAAAACAAACATTGAACTAAAGACAAACATTAAACCTGTGTATAGGAGGGGCCCTCAAAAAATGACACGGATGCTTTCCCCGGTTTTAACCCATTTAGACCTGAGGACGATTCTACAAATGTCTTCTTTCTGAAAAACCCATATTTCTATGTCAGTCCTTCTCAAACATGTTCATGTCAAGGACCCCCAAAACATATGTAATTGGCCGCTGACCCCCATCTGGAAATATGTTGTTCCAGGGACCCCCCCAGAAGCAAAGATTTGAGTTAAAAACGTTCGCTCTGAAGGAATATATATTCAAAGATTTGCACTATATTTTCACGATTTTTCTAAAATAGCAGACCTACAAGTTCGTGAGCTTGTAGATCTGCTATTTTTTCAATAGCTAAAGCATAACATAATGCTTAAAACACCAAAAGGGGTTCCCATTCAGAATGGGTTATAATTCACCAACCTTGTCAAGCTTCCGGTTGAGCTCGGCCACGCGCTGCCCTTCGTCCAGAGCCCTGGTGCTGGCCCACTTGCACTCCTTGGCCAGGGCACAGGACAGCTGCTTGTGCTGCGTCCGCTCCTCCTCCAGCTGCTCCGACACTCTCCGCTGATCCTTCTCCAAGCGCCGGACCTGGCTCCTCTCAAAGTCCAGCTGCAGAGACATAATAATAATGATAATGAATTACATTTTATAGCGCTTTTCCAAGTGCTCAAAGCGCTTTACAATGGTTCACACACATGCAAAAAAAGAATGGTGCATTTATATAGCGCCTTTATCCAAGGCGCTTTACATAGATTGTGCATTACATTCACCCATTCATACACTGATTGCGGCGGAAGCCATGCAAGGTACCAACCAGCACATCGGGAGCAATTTGGGGTTCAGTGTCTTGCCATACATTGGGAGGTGAAGCGGCGAACAGTCGGCGCCAGCGTCCTCACTTCCCACATTCACACACCGACGGTGGCGAGCTCACACCGACCGACTCATTGGAGGGAATGTAGGGTTCAGTGTCTTGCCCAAGGACACTTCCACATGTGGACGACAGGAGGAGCCGGGATCCATGACATGATGCAATGCAGCAGCATTCAACCCCCTTTCTCCTTTCAAAGACCCACAGTTATTAGGCCACGTACAGAGTCTGACCCCCATCTGATTTAGAGCTACCATCGATTCTACAAAATGTCTTCTAAAATCCTGACAGTTTCCTGAAAAACCTAATGTTTCTATGTCAGTCATTCTCAAAATATTTCATGTCAAGGACTCCCAAAAATATATGTAATTGGCCGCCGACCCCCATCTGAAAATATCTTGTTCCAGGGACCCCCCCCAGAAGCAAAGATTTGAGTAAAAAAATGTTCGCCTTGAAAGAATATATATTCCAAATTTGCGCCATATTTTCACGATTTTTCAAAAATAGCAGATCTACAAGCTCGTAGCACGGGATCTGCTATTTGTCAATAGCTAAAGCATGACATAAGGCTTAAAACACCAAAAGGGGTTCCCGTCCAGAATGGGTTCATCTCTGGGACTCCAATCAAACCTAGTATCTGTTTAGATAACGTGCTATATAAATAACATTCTTAGCCTTTGTGGTCAACAAAAACTCTAACTCTTACAAGCTGGCTCTTATTTTGAAGGAAGGAGGAAGAGGAAGTCTGTTTCAGTTGTAGCCAAGCTGCCATGACAGTCCCCATTGTTTTGGCATCCATTGTTAGGTATGCCCATGTGGTGACCACAGATATGGTCTAAAAGTGTGAAAAAGCATATTTTTCATTTCACTAGGTCACTTTAAACAATGTACACACTTTGGATGTACGTTAAACATGGAACCTCCGCAGCATTAGGTGAGTAGGCCTAGTAGTAGTTCATTGTATGAGTCTCATGCTGGCTCACACCGGTACAATCATCAATAACAACAGCTGCCCCCCCAAAAAATAGGTAGGCTACAGTACAGTACTGTTACTGTCACTGCCTGCAAGAATGTGATGTTATTAATTGAAGTTCACTTTAGCCTGCTTATATGCATGCCCTTAAATAGTGCTTGTACTTGGAACTGCTTGGCCGCCGTGCCAATTCTTAATACACATGTTGGTTCATTCATTGAAGTGGGTCCGCCATGCACTGTGGACACTTAACTCTCAAATGTTTTTTGAGTGGTGTAAACCACTCCTACAACTGGCTTTGTTAGTTCACCCTGTTCACCCGGGTGTGATTTCATTACGTCAGACATGATTTCATTACGTCAGACAGGCTATATTACACCACTCAGTTCACACGGGTGTGATTTTTTGGAATGAAATGGAATTTGTGTGAGAGAAAACTGCAGGAGCTGAGGCTTGAGGGGGGGGGGGGGGGGGAGGGGACAACTCAATACCCCACGGTATTGAGTTGTTCCGCCAGTGATAGTGGTTTTGTTGAGTCAATTGCGACAGTACGTCAATTTACGTCAATTTACCAAGAAAAGTGCTGTATGAATTGGATGCAGAGCCGGACTTACCGTTGGGCTAGGGTGGGCTGAAGCCCGGGGCCCAAAAATAAATAAAAAATATATATATATATATATATTTTTTTTAATTATAAAATTGTAAAGTGAAATCCAATTCAAGTGAAATGTGTGTATTTAATAGCCCAATTTTTGGGCTAAGGGGGGCCCTCAAATTTGCTCCAGCCCGGGGGCCCTCAGCAAGGTAAATCCGGCTCTGATTGGATGTTATTATTATTATTATTATTATTATTATTACTAGAGCGGTGCCCGTTGGGCACTGGCCTACATGGAATGATGCAAGTTGGAAATCCATGCCCCACCCAGATATTAAGTCTGTGTCCGTTTTATGCCCATATATGGAGTTCTTTGTCAGGAATGCCAAAAATATGGAGTCTATGTAGACATCAGAATGATGTCAGAAAAGGCCAGCTCCATATATTGACCCTCAGTGGGCAGGGGCCCTGTCCAGAGCCCGGGCAGAGGCCTTTTTGGGGCGGTTCTGGACAACCGTGGGTCTGACCGACTCAACACCGGGCACTGCCCCCCCTGTGGTGGTGTGGAACAGGCGTGTCGAATTTGAAGTCGGTGGGGCGAACGGTTCTCGAGTTACGTGGATTACACACGTAACGTACGTACACACACACACACACACACACACACACACACACACACACACACACACACACACACACACACACACACTTGGTGCATTTATAGTAGGGATGGGTCCGATTCATCGATTCATCGATAATCGTTAATAGGACCTGAAATCGATTATTAAAATTAATAATCGATAATCGTTATTGTTTTTTATGAAAATCTGTTGGAAAGGCAATATTGTCATCCAAACAGGACAGGGCTATAGGCCTACCAAAGTGTGCCTGGGATGTGTCTATGTAGCTGCATAACTGAGAGGAGTGTGAGTGACTGAGTGTGTGACTCCAATCAAGATACAGGTTTGGAGGATTTAGCCGTTGTTGTGAATTCACCTAATCAGGCCTAGGCTGGGGTTGCTATGGTGATCAATTGGCTCAACACTGGTCCAGGGACCACCAGTGGTCCTTGAGGGGGTTCCAGGTGGTCCTCATCCAAAAGATGGAGTTAGTAACCAAATGGACCCTTATTAACTCTCAAGAGTTAAAATTATTGTTAATCATCTACATCAGGGGTTCCCAAACCTTTTTGGCTTAGGTACCCCTTGGGGGGAAGAATTCTTTATTTGTAGGGTTCATAAAAATAAAAAAAAGTCTTAAAAAAAAGGAACCCCCCCCCCTCCTCCAAACGATGAATCGTTAATATTTAATTATACAAATCGATTTTCATTTTGGACACATTTACACATCCCTAATTTATAGTTAGATTATTATTATTATTCTACCTGTTGATGTAAGCGCTCCCGCTCCTTCTCCAGGATGTAAGTGACGTCATCGCCCTCGGCCGTGTCCTCAGCATGCCTCCTCTTCTCCTCCTCCAGATCCACAATTACCTGGTACAGACACACGGGGGCGACAGAGGCAGTGTTGAGTTTGACAGCAACATTTTGATTTTAGTTCAGCCATAGTCTCTTGAATAGATTTCATTTAGTTTTAGTCACATTTGAGTTTTTTACCTGGAATGTTTTAAGGTGCGTTCAGACTTGAATAAATATATTCGCCTCGGTTCGTCTCGTTTGTACCGCGCCAGGTCGCACCGCGCACATTCGCGCTATTCTAGTCTTTGCATTGACTTTGTATGTAATCGCACCGCTCTAGTTTTAGTCGACTAAATCTACAGTTGATTTGGTCGACTAAAATGTATTTTGGTGGGCCTTGTATTGATGCCGTCTTAATGACAACGCGTTGTGCTGTTGTGAGCTTGTGGATCGGCTATTTCCGTCCTGCAAACATGTGTAAAATGACTTGTGTCTTACTTAGACTGGATCTATAGACTGACACGAACCATGCGTCAAGCTGTGACTCCGCCCACCCCCGGGGGAAGTTGTGATTTGCTCTCGTTCACTGCAATGCAATTTGCGGCATTTTCAAAACAATATTGAGCAGAGTAGCGATTATCAAACGCATTTGCAATGCCATACGTTGAAAGATCTGTTGCCCGTGGACAAGGCACGCTACCTCCGCAAGTTAGATAGCATCGGCATAGATGTTTGTCCGTATGTGATTAAGGATTGGACCAAGTTGCATTGGCAGCCATAGAAAATATTAGAAGAAAAATTTATTCTAATATAAATAGAAATCATCTAAGCATATAGCTTGTTGCTTAGCAGAAAATAAAATACAAAAATAAAATGTAAAGATATTTTAAAATATATTTTCGTGAACGGATATGGCAGCTTCCTTACTCAGCTCATGGGGGCTATATTTCCGACTATAGCCCCAACAATATATATAGGCATTCGGAGATTGTGGAATAGTTGTCTGGCTACGCGAGACTACTGGCAGAGGCGTGATTTCTTTCTACGTCCGAGGCTAGACAGAGAGGCTAGACCCCGCGCGTCTGATTGGCCAGAGCTCGTGGTTGTCAATGTCAGAAACAGTCAGAGATGGCGGCGCCCTGTGACAGATGATGACAGATACACGCGCAGCGTTACTTTCTAATTTTCAGTGTAAATTTGTAAAATGAACAGAATGGGACAGAATGTCGTAGTATTCGAAAGGCACAGATGACGCTCCAGAATTAAAGGCAAACGAATATTGTTTATGCGGTTTGCTTTGATTGAATGAATTGTGATTCGATCTGGGTGTTCTAATATATAAAGTGTTTGTGGTGATTAGCGTATGTCCGTATTCGGTCTATGCCATAATGTGAATAGGGTGAATACTACAAAGGGCGGGTCTCTGTCTAGCCTCGGACGTAGAAAGAAATCACGCCTGGCGAAGGGACACGAATGGAATAATACATCTGCAATGACCCGATACAGACACATGGGGGTGACAGAGGGACACAAATGTAATAGTCACTCCCAGCAGCAGCACTGACTGGGTCTGTTTAGTATTATAGTTCAATTATGGTTTCTTTGAAGCAACATAATTACTGAGCGGTAAACAAAGATCGCGACAGCAATTTAGTTAAACAACCGTTTAAAGTTGAGCTAAAATGAATACTACGTCCCAAGAAGAAAAACAAAAACAAACATGGTCTGAGTTCTTTGCATTCGGACTATTTTGCTTAATGCAGGATTAATACAATTTCAAATCAGTTCCTTGAAATCAAATGGAAAATATTATAGGCTATAAGAAATGGTGGCATTTTATCATGAACCAATTGAGGACCAATATATATATATATGAAGATAGGTTGAAAAGTGGTGAAGTGGTCCAGTTTAAAGGAAGGTCTGAACTATGAAAAAAGTATTATAGCACTGTCACAGTCATTTCAACCTGACGTAAAAAAAAACTATTTCTATAATCTACAAAGGCAGCTAATCCTCTCTCTCACACACACACACACACACACACACACACACACACACACACACACACACACACACACACACACACACACACACACACACACACACAGAGAGAGAGAGAGCGAGAGTGAGACAGTGGCATTATAGGAGGTAGAACGGGCCACTTGGGAATTGGAAGGTTCCTGGTTGGATCCCTGCTCCACACTGCTTAACTATAAAAAGTGCCCCTCGGGGCACACGTCTCCACAAGGCCAGGTCAGGTTGTGGCCTCCCGGTGGCACTATAATGGTCTTACACCATTGATTTGGATTGGATGATTTGAGGCATTTTGTTCCCAAATGTGTTTTGCAAAAATCCACCTGTTGGTGGCGCTATAACAGGCCAATGTGTATAGGGTGGGATATATTCCTCAGCCGAGTAGGAAAGTCTGTGAAAGATTTCACGTAAATTGCTGTATTTGGCCGCCGACCCCCATCTGAACATATGTTGTTCCAGGGACCCCCCCAGAAGCAAAGATTTGAGTTAAAAACGTTGATATGCGCCACATTTTCACAATTTTCCAAAAATAGCAGACCTACAGCGTGCTCGGTGCCGCGCTATGAGCTTGTAGATCTGATAGCCAACCAGAGCCTTAGATATAGACAGAGTTACGCAAACTGCGTTCACTTCATGGGGCCAGTCCAATGGCGGCTCTCCTACATAGACTTCTATTGAGAATGGGGACAACCAACTGGGACAAGTCCTGGACCGGAAGTAGGCAGAAATGCATTGGACCCAGGCAACAGCCTGGATCTAATGATCTTAAATCCCTTTATTTTAAAATGTTTTGTAGTAATAGTACAACATAAACATTAAAGAGACTTAGGTTGTTACTTTACAATACTTTAAAACAGTTGTCATGTTGCACACATGCTTAAAATAGCTCTTATTTGCGCCGCCCTTGTTGAAAACAATGTATTTCCAACTCCAGCTTGTCTCAGTTCAGGCTGCATGAACAGCGCTCGAGCGCTCGGTTTCTGCCCCCTCTATATCGTAACTCTTCTATTAGATGGCTCTGACCTTACCCTCCTGTGCCTGCTCTCGGCGGCGGCCAGCTGGGCCAGCATCTTGTCCTGCATCCTCCTGCAGTGGCTCACCACCAGCCTGAGGACCACCAGAGGGTTGGAGGAGGAGGAGGAGGAGGTGGTCTCCTTGCCGCTCGGACCCCCGTCGCCGCCGCCCACCGCCTCGCCGTCCCTCTGCAGCGCCAGGAAGGGGTCACTGAGGTCGTAGCGTCCGTAGCGCTCCTGCACGTACACGTCTTTGCGCTGAGCCTGCGTGACGGGGAGGGGGAGGGGAGGGGAGGGGAGGGGGAGACGACATCACAGAGAGTTTTTATTACAGTCACCAGTAGTTTTAGCCCGTCGGCTACCGGCCTACTTGAGAACGATGAAACTTGGGAACCTAATAATACCCGTTGTCAACTTGTCATAGCACCCGTTTTAACTGTCTGTGACCCCCTTTCCACCGGTTGGTTCCCAATGGGAACCGGTTCAGTTATTTTTGGTTCTTAGTCCATGAGCCAGAGCTCCAAAATTGGTGGGACAAACTAGACCTATATTAAATTGTTTATAGGATCAATACAAGTAAATTAATACATGATAACCCTTCCACAGTAGTAGCTTTTTCATATTTTCTATTATTTTTGCATATTTTCCTACATAATGCCTCATTTGCATATTTAAAATTTGTAATACAATAAATCATTGTCTTCGTGTAAGTAATCAATTGGGGAAGTGTCATGGTGATAATCTAATATAGGTATGGTTTTGCACACTCAATTCATAATTAATGTTCCAATTTTGGAGCTCTGGCTCATGGACTAAGAACCAAAAAGAACTGAACCGGTTCCCATTGGGAACCAACCGGTGGAAAAGGGGCCCGTCATGTCCCACATGGAGATCTCCGTATCTGCCTGTGTCTGAAGAGGGCAAACTGACTGACTGTGAAAAGTGGACTGGTTAAGTAATCAATTGTCAGGTGTGGGGTTGCCATGATGGCAATACCCAGGCTAATCGCCAGAAAATTATATATTTTTAATGATTTTGGGTGTGCAACACATGCACAGCCTAGTTTTAAACCATGCTTAAAATGGCTGAAATCTTCACTGGTGCAAATTGTCCTATGTAGTCGGTTCACTGAAGCTTCATCGGACAGAAAATATCTCAGAATCTCAGAAAAGTGAGTTCCCCTCGTTTTAAATCGCAATCAAAGAGTTTTGCTTCCTGGCTGCCTTAAAGATGTGTGCCACATGAGTGCCACAATTTTTGTATTTTTCCAGTTTTTCATGTGTCTATGAGGTGACAGTACTTTATTAGACACCCTGGAGTCGTTTTATGTGCAATGGTGTATTAACTTCCTGGAGGCTGAACCCTTGACAGTCAAACGGGCCAATGAAATAAACAGTAATATAGTGACATCACACTATCAGCCCCTGCCCTAACCCCTCCCCCTTTATCATTCAACTACAGCTGTGAGTGCAGATTCAGTTCAGGTGGATCACCACCCATCAGCCATCACCACCCACCAGGCAAACCAGGCATACTTAATGAACTGGTGCATGGGTGTGCACACATAAAAACAACATTTTAACAAATACTGTACACTTTTTGGAAAAAAATATACCTCCTTATATAACAATAAGACCTGATGATCATGTTTTAGGGTGGAAAAAAATCACAGCACTCCATCTTTAAACTGTTGAACTGCGTCTGTCTCAGCTGATAACTATCATGCCAAGCCGTCATGTTCTCTGCTCCTTCAGGCTGCTGTCAACACCCCCCTCCCGTCAGCCTCACCCTCATCTAAACAGGAAATCACACACTACCAGAGCTCCAGAACGCCAATAAAGTCAGCACCGTGGGGGAGAGGAGGAGGAAAAGGTAAACAGAGACTAAGAAAAGAAAGAACGAATGGACTTTAAAAATAGGAAGTTGGCAAGAAGGACTGCAGTCAACACACACACAGCAGTGGAATCTAAAGCGGAAAAAGTTTGCTGGCAGAAGCAAGAAGCAACAGATGGGTGTCTGGCGGCTCAGCTGCTGCAGGGGGTCCTGGTCCTGGTGCCAAAACACAGACCTCTGTTCTCTGTTAGAACTCACTACAATGGAGGGCTAATGGCAGCATGTCCGGCGCGTGGGGGGGGTCATACGTTGGTTAGACCAGGGGTTCTCAACCTTTTTGGCCGGGGACCCCCGAAAATGCTTTGGCAACGTCTCGGGACCCCCGCCCCCTCCCGACCCCCAATATAAATTGACTGCTACAATAACCTTAATAATAGAGACAATACACCATAAATAAATACTGAAACCATAATCATTAGGGAAGGTGTATGCATGTACTATGTGTACTATATGTAAACTCTTCATTTCCACTTTACAGCCATTCAGTTGCAAACCCCATGGGTTAGACCAGGGGTTCTCAACGTTTTTGGCCGGGGACCCCCGAAAATGCTTTGGCAACGTCTCGGGACCCCCTCCCGACCCCCAATATAAATTGACTGCTACAATAACCTTAAACCATTTTGGGCGGGAACCCCTTTTGGTGTTTTAAGCATTGTTATAATTTAGCTATTTAAAAATAGCAGATCTACAAGCTGGCGCGCTACGAGCTTGTAGGTCTGCTATTTTTGAAAAATCCTGAAAAAAAATTAAAAAAACAAATCTTTTTTTTTTTTGAAAATAATTTGGGGACCCCCTAAAATAATTTGGAGACCCCCCCGAGGGGTCGCGACCCACGGGTTGAGAACCCCTGGGTTAGACCACGTGGTTCCCAAACTTTTTCACGTCAAGGACCCCCAAATTGACACTAATTAGTCCCATGGACCCCCATTTAAATGGCGCCTTTATCCAAGGCGCATTACATAGATTGTGCATTACATTCACCCATTCACACACACATACATTCATACACCGATGGCGGTGGAAACCATGCAAGGCACCAACCAGCACATCAGGAGCACTTAGGGGTCTTGCTCAAGGACACTTCGACACTAACTCTGGGGGAGCCCGGGATCGAACTGGGAACCTTTCGGTTGCCATCCAGCCACTCTACCCCTGAGCCACCACCACCAATGTTGTCCAGGATGCAGATACTGTATATATGGACACAGCATTATATTTGGTAACTCTTTTCAACTTCTTCCTACAGGAGTAACTCTTTTCAACTTCTTCCTACAGGAGTTTATAGTCTTTGGAATAAAACTTAATTTAGTTTTAGTCATACTTTAGTCATCTGAACTGCTTTAGTGTTAGTCTAGTTTTAGTCGACTAAATATCCTTAAGATTTTAGCCGACTAAATCTACAGTTGATATGGTCGACTAAAATGTATTTTGGCGGTCCTTGATGATGATGATAGCAGATCTACAAGCTCACAACGTGTCGCACTGCAACGCGTTGTGAGCTTGTAGATCTGCTATTTTCAGCATGCAACCTTACTTATACTTTCCACTATAGTCCCTTCCTAATATTTCTCTCTAGTTTCTATTTGTTTGGCGAAATTCAATGTTGCGCAACAGTGGGACGTCATCGAAAATGATGCAAGGGGGGAGGGGGGACGACGACGACGACTGAGAGTAAATTGACCTTGAATGACAACACATACTGAACAGGAACCCACTCATTCATATTAGACTTAATTTGAATGAATGGATCAAAACTGAATCCCATTTCTCGATCTCCTTCAAACCACCAGAGACATCAGCAGCTGTAATGAATGGCCATTCATTCAATCATAAATACTGTAGCAATTATGATTACATGATGACTCAATTCTATGACAGATCAGTGGTTTTCTGAATGTCAGCAGAGTGCAAGAGTTCATCAGTCTCAATAACCACATGATGAACCCCTAGTATGGAGGACCTTTTTTCTGGGCCATGTCAAAATAGGCGAGAATTCTGCAAAATAAGTAGTTCAGGCGTGGCTTATTGTCGGTATCAGCCGGTAACACACAGGAGTCTGTCGCCCTGTCCCGTTACAATGCGCTTAGCCTCGGAAACCCAGACGTTTTTATTTCCAGGGAGAAAAAAAAAAGTCTGGGTCCGAGTCCACTTCAATACGGCATAGAGTAGCGCAAACGTTGATCACTCTGCTGATTTCTGATCGTCTGCACCTTTGTTAAATTGACGCACACACGTACACACACACTCCTCTCATGTCGCTTTAATTAATTAGTCTCATGTCGCGCAGCTGCGTCTAGATTCTCCCGGCGGATCCTGCCGGGAGCTGCCTATGCCATAGAAAGCATAGGTGGACCGCAGGCTACAATGCGCTTGACCCCTGGGAGATGGATTGCTGAGGTGGAGCGCCACACCTACCATCAGCTCCCAGTACTCGCCGCGCCAAAGCCGTGATTGACCCCATGATCTTGTGGTCCAAGGGCAAGAGCTCTACTGACTGAGCTACCCGGACACTATTGATTCTACAAATGTCTTAAACATATGTTTTATGAAAAAGGTTATATTGCTATTATATCCAAATAATTCATGTCAAGGACCCCCACAATTATATGTAATTGGCCGCCGAACCCTATCTTAAAATATGCTGTTCCAGGGACCCGCCAGAAGCAAAGAGTTGACTTGACTTAAAAAAAGATCTATTCAAAGATTTGCACGCATTTTGCAGCGGATTCGACTCCCGATCCCGATGACCTTTTAATTGCTGCTTGTTTCTACTCCACAGAAAAAGCCCCCCAAAATATATATTAAAAAAAAGAGAGTGGTTACAAGCTCTGAACTGAAGCCCTGCTCTGGATGTAAGCCATGCACGGCACGGGGGAGAGGGATCGACAGGATGCTGGGATGAAGACGGACAGCAAAAAGGAAAGGCAGAAGTTCTCAAGAGAATAACCCGTTTAGACCCGAGGACGATTCTACAGATGTCTTCTAAATCCTGACAGTTTTCTGAAAAACCCTATGTTTCTGTCTCAGTGGTGCTCAAACCTTTTCATGTCAAGGACCCTCAGAATTATCTGTATTTGACCCCCATCTGAAAATATGTTGTTCCACTCTGAAAGAATATTCAAAGATTTGTGCCACATATCCACGATAAAAAAAAAAATAGCAGACCTACAAGTTCATAGCGCGGCACTCGGTGCCGCGCTATGAGCTTGTAGATCTGCTATTTTTCAATAGCTAAAGTAGAACATAATGCTTTAAAACACCAACAGGGGTTCCCCGTCCAGAATGGGATAAAGAAATGCCTCCCAAAAATGGGCACAGCGTGTAGCCTGACCTAAACCAGTCAGTCAGCACCTCCACTGGAATGACTATATATTACTGATGACGAGACCATAGCAATCATCATTAGAAAAGAAAGAAGAAAAACAGGAAACATTATCCGCTGTCTGGATTAAATTAAACCACGAAAACGTAACATGTTAAAGAGACCTCTCTGTCTCTGCAGTTGTAAGACTTAATTATCAATGTCTTGAACGTGGATGATAAATGGTAAAATGGTGCACGCACGCACGCACGCACGCACGCACGCACGCACGCACGCACGCACGCACACAGGACAAAGGGAGGCTGTTTACCCTGCCACAGCTCCATCATCCTCCAGTGGTGGAGGAGGAGGAAGAAGGTGGAGGGAGTGAGAAGAGAGAGAGAGATGACAGGAAGCACATTCCTGACGTGACTAATGTTTAACAGCCAGCCTCACTCCCATACATGTACACACCGTGACATGCAGCGGTACTGGAAAGTATTAACTGGAGTACATTTACTCAAGTACAATTTTGACGTATTTGTACTTTACTTCTCCAATACTCCAAATACTTTTACTTACACTACCACTACATCTCGGATCCAAATATTGTACTTTTTACTCCACTACATTTATTTGAAAACTTTTGTTTACTCGTTACTTTTTTTTATTTTTTTTTATTATTAATTTACAAAAAACTCGTTACTTTGTAGATTTTATATTATTTTTTATTATTATTACAAAACATAGATTAATCACATTAGCCCTATATATACATTTTTGGCCATTTAAAAATTAGCCAAGCTACAGGCTCACAATGCGTCGCTAATGTACTGTCTAGGTTCACTGTAGGTTCATCCTTGGTAATTCACACAGACAACAGACAAATCCAATTAATTTATTTCCCACTAGGAAGCATTCCCGTATAGGCGTGTAGTAAAATGCGTCACACGATGATTCCATTTCCAGGGGCTTGAGTTGGCGTCATTAGCGAGCAACAGTGATGACTCCCTGAATGGCGGTCACTGTTCCAACTCTCTTCAAAGGTGACCAGAGGTTCAGCTTCTTTTGGACTCACTCTAACCCATTTAGACCTGAGGACGATTCTAAAAAAATGTCTTCTAAATCATGACAGTTTTCTGAAAATCCTATGTTTCTATGTCAACCTATTTCACGTCAAGGACCCCCAGAATTATCTGTATTTGGCTGCGGACCCCCATCTGTAAATATGTTGTTACAGGGACCCCGGCCCCAGAAGCAAAGATTTGAGTTAAAAACGTTCGCTCTGAAAGAATATATTCAAAGATTTGCGCCACATTTTCAGGATTTTTCAAAAATAGCTTGTAGATCTGCTATTTTTCAATAGCTAAAGTGTAACATAATGCTTAAAACACCAAAAGGGGTTATCTGCCCAAAATGGGCTAGTGAAGCTTGAGGCCAGCGAGCGGTTTCGATTGCTCTGACCATTGTTGTCTGGTTTTAGTGCCTGTAAAGACTTTATATAGCAGCATGCCCTCATTATGACGCAATCATTTATAACAGTCTGGTTTTCAACCAGTGGTCCCCGGACCACTGGACCAACCAGTGGTGCTTGAGGGGGGTTCCAGGTGGTCCCCATGCAGCCCAAATGATGGAGAGTTGGTAACCAAATGGACCCTTATTAAGAGCTTTAACTCTTGAGAGTGTAAAATGAAACCAAAGACCTGTATGGGTCCATTTGGTTTCATTTTACGCTCTCAAGCCCGGGTAGAAAATAAAAGTAGGGCTTATTTTTGTCTTTGTTTATTAGGACAATTATTTTTGTCCTAGTCGCAAAGATGTTCATGCATAAAAAAGCACATATAGCAGATCTACAAGCTTACTGAACGTGCCGCGTTAAGCTCGTAGAGCAGATATTTCCACTATGTTTACCAAAAAGTTGATTAAAAAAAATCGGTATATTTCTGTTATTTCTTATGTGCCCTATGCACTTTTTTATTACAAAGCCTAAAAGGCTTATTTTAATGTTTGGGAGACAAGAAACACTTTCCTGGGGTTTATATGTGGGTAATTTGTGTGTGTGTGTTTTATTCATATAATAGTATTTCAAAGTGTCTGTGATGTCATAGACACTGGGCTGCATGGGCTCACTGCTGGATTACTACAATGACCATAATGCTTTGCTGCACTCACCCCACCTTGTGGAGAGGGAGAGGGCTGTATTACTGAGACAGCATGTAGTCCAGGAAGGAAGTGAGTAATCGTGACAGCTTTTAATAAGAATGAGTTTTAACAACTTGTATCTGATTAATGAAATGAATGGCCTGTAACATCAACCATTAACCCATTTAGGACGGTGAACACCTTTTGGTGTTTCAAGCAGTATGTTATACATTAGCTATTGAAAAATAGCAGACCTACAGTTGGAGGCCATCGATATTGTCCTTTTCTTTTTGCTGAGGTTTGCGTGATCTGCGCAAAAGGACAGTTAGTCAGTGCTGTGAGTGGCTGTTGTCCTAGAGTCTAGACATGCACCGGCTGTTTTATTCAGTTTTTGCCTTTTATTTCAACTGGACAGTATGTGGAGAAACGACAGTGGTGGGGGAAAAAAGTACTCAAATGTTTTACTTAAGTAAAAGTATCAATACTGCAATATAGAAACTCTGTTACAAGTAAAAGTCTGGAATTCAAAATGTACTTGAGTGAAAGTGCAAAAGTACCGGTATCAAAATGTGCTTAAAGTACTACCAAAAGTACTCATTGTTTCTCATTTCAAGTTTTCAAATGTATAATTTTTTTTTATTGAAAATAGCAAATCTACAAGCTCACAATGCATTGTACATTGGCTATTTTCAAATGGTCGAAATGTAGATAGAGCCGAAGTAGTTAAGAAAAGCTACAAACTAAACTAACGTTTTCAAATACAAGTAGTGGAGTCAAAGTACAATATTTGCCTCTGCGGAGGATTGGAAGCAAAAGTACTGCAAATTAGAAAAACTAAAGTAAAGTACAAAATTACTCCAAATTGTACTTAATTAGTTTGCTTAGTACTTAGTTACTTTCTTCCACAGAGAGAGAGAGAGAGAGAGGGGGGGGGGGGGGGGGGGGAGAGGGAGAGGTGAAATGACCTTAAAATGAACTTAGGAGGATCAGGAGTACAGTACACAACATACAGTGCGAGAGAGAGAGAGATTGAGAGAGAGAGAGAGAGAGAGAGAGCGAGAGATTGAGAGAGAGAGAAAGAGAGAGAGACCCTACGAGTGTGCTTCTAATTTTCAATTTTTTCTTTCTTGCCTTGATCTCCTAACCCCAACACCCCCCCACCCCCCACCCCCCTCTCTTCTTCCCTTTCTTTGTTTTCTCGGAAAAATAACACGATGGGAACTATGCAAAAAATAATAATAATAATAATTTCACCCATTTTTTTTACTTTACTATGTGACAATAAAGGCTGATTCAGATTCTGCCGGGTAAACAAACTGGCTCTGGATTAGACTTTGGGGTTATTTGGGGTGAGATTTATTTTTATATTCATTTTGTTTCTTTTATTTTCCTTTGCACAACAACTTCATAAACGTGTTTAAAGTAGACGTTTGCAATGCGGCCTAAAGGCTGGAAGGAACGACCACAACCTTTTCTTTTTTCTTCTCCAGTGTTATCATTTGAGGCAACAGAGGTTGTTCCTCTTATGGTTACACGCCGGCATTCCTAAAGCCCGCTAGTCCGACGCCATGCCGCGTTACGATAGCCCTGTCCCCAGCGTTGATTTTGTCGACTTAGTCGGTTCGGCGCTGTAGAGCCTACAATGTGACGTCATTTGAGGTTCGGGGGGGGGCGGGTACCGTCCTAAAGTCGGCTCTTCGGTGCTACTGAAAATTTCTGACGAGCCAAAATCATTTCGGCACTACAGCGCCGAAACAGCGGTAAAATAGGAGTATGAATCGGCCCTAATACTATGACGAAAAATGTTCGTCGACTACCTTTTTTCACTGACAAACTCAATTGAAACTAAATTAAAACGAAGCTATGACGACTAAAACTAAGACTAAATATATTGACAATTCTGTCGACAAATAAAAACTAGACGGAAATGTCAGGAAGGGACTAGTGGACAAGAGTATCCAGTATGAGTCATTTTACACTTGGTTGCATGCTGAAAATAGCAGATCGGCTATTTTAGTGTAAAATCAGTCATTACGACGGCATCAAGGCCTGTAAAAATGCATTTTTGTCGACAAAAACAACTGTAGATTTAGGCGACTAAATTTGTACGCTATTTAGTCGACTAAAACTAGACAAACACTAAAACATTTCAGATGACTAAAATATGACAGGAACAAAATGAAGTTTCATCCCAAAGACTGTGACTAAACTAAAATAGAAATTTGCTGCCAAAAACAACACTGCCTGTCCCTATAAGCCTAAACCTAACCGCACGCCGAAGCCACCAAGTCGGAATGGCGGTGCTGCGTCGGAATGCCACTCGAGGCCAACAAACGGTCTCGGTTTTGGCAGCCACGCCACGGACGTACAGTCGACATGTTAATTAAAGGCTTGTTATCGTATTTATCGCTCCCTCTTTGAAGGCATCTCTCCAAAGCCAGGAGGACGGACAGGCTGTGTCTTTATAGTGCCAAACGTGAGCACTGCCAGATATGCTCACTTCCTCTTGAAAGGCCACAGTTTGAGGAGACGTGAGCAGCTGCGAGTGAGTGAGTGAGTGAGTGAGTGAGTGAGTCACAAGGGGGGAAAAAAATGCAGTGAATGGTTAGAATGCCAATGATGCATGGTTCTCTGCGTCATTGAGTATAAACCACCAGAGAAACCGCACATCATTAACCTTATAGCCTGCACTTGATCTTAACCACTTAAGCCCCTATACGTACTTTGTTGTACAACAAATAGCCAAAATATGAGCTTTGCTTGTAGAGCAGTTATTTTCCGCAAGCAACACTGGCATGCAACTAAATTTTAAGAGAGGCAGATGTTGGTACCTGCAGGGCATTTCTGCCTGATGCACCTCCGACGGTGCCCAACTAGGGTATGAGCTGAGAGCCACCCTTTGCTTGCTCACCAGGTAGTGACCCTTGACCCAAGTGATCAGATCGGCTCTGCGTGTTCAGACTGCTTTAATCCATTTAGACCTGAAAACGATTAGATTCTAAAGGCCTTCTAAATCATGACAGTTTTCTGAAAAACCTATGTTTCTATGTCAGTGTGCAGTGGTTCTCAAACTATTTTTAGCCCCAGAATTAGGCTATTTATGTATTTGGCCGCTGACCCCCATCTCAAAATCACACTGTTTACAGTGGTTAGCTTCCCCCCCCCGTATGTGTGGAGATGATGCTGGTGTGCCTGCAGAGTACCTACTGACCGAATGTTTGCAGTGGTAAAGGTTTTACTCCAGTGAGTGGATACGCTGGTGTGACTCCAGGTGATCAGACGTACTGAAACGCTTGCTTGTTTGCAGTGGACGGGTTTGGATACGTTTCTATAAATTACTTGTGTCAATGAAACTCTTATCACACTGTTTGCAGTGGTAAGATTTTTCTAGGCAATAAGGTCTTTCTCCGGTGTGTCATCGGAATACACAACTGAGGGGAACTCATGGCACTTTGTTTACAATGGAAAGGTTTTTCTCCAGTGTGGATACGCTGGTGGCCCTTCAAGTGACCTAACTGACTGAAACTCTTGTCGCACAGTTTACAGTGGTAAGGTTTTTCTCCTGTGTGGATACGCTGGTGGTTCTTCAGGTTACCAGACGCACAGAAGCCCTTGTCACAATGTGCGCAACGGAAAGGTTTTTCTCCAGTGTGAATGCGCTGGTGTGTCTTCAGATTACTTAAAATACTGAAGCCCTTGTCACACAGTTTGCAGTGGAAGAGCTTTTCTCCAGCATGGATAATACGCTGGTGTGACTTCAGGTTACCCGACTGACTGAAACTCTTGTCACACAGTTTACAGTGGTAAGGTTTTTCTCCAGTGTGGATACGCTGGTGTTTCCTCAGGTCATTTGATGCAGAAAAACTCTTGTCACACTGTTGACAGATGTGGGTTTTCTTTCCAGTGTACCTCGGCTGATGCGTCTTCACTTCTCCTGCCAGAGATACATTCTTGGTGAACTGTTGATGTTGAGGTTCATCGGTGTCTCCTGGTTCCTGGCTGGTTACAGAGCAGTTAATTTGCTGACAGGCTGATGAAGGCACCTGTTCTTCCCTCAGCGTTTGGCAGTAGTTGTGGTCATGGTGGCTCCTCTTCATGTGTTCATGGAGGAAGGTGACGGCACAGGCATGTGGATGTTCAGAATATGAGTCCTGAGAGTCTCCTTCCATCATCAAATCTTCTGCTATGAATGGACGTTGATGAGGATTGAATATAGGATATATGATGCTTGGCTGGATGTCATGACATCAGACTGATGTCACGATAAATAGTAAATTATATCCATATATGGAGTTTTACATTGGCATGATGTCAGCACTAGATGTCTCTGCCGGCTCCCTAGATCAACCATGTCCAAATATGGAGTTTGTGATGTCAGACTCAGATAGGTTAGTTAGATATGGCGGATAGCTCCATATATGGGGTATCAATATTCAGTGGGGTAACTATGGCGACCTATCAAATAACCATATCATGTGAAGGCATGTGAAAGCCTACGTTACAGGAAAGAAAGAAAGAAAGATAGAAGGAAAGAAAGAAAGAAAGAAAGAAAGAGAACGAAATACTCAGAGAGAGCAGAGACACAGCTTCAAAGGGGGATTTGCTACTTTAAAAGTCATGATTTGAGGCCTTTTGTTCCAAAAATGTCTTTTGCAAAAGCGCACCTGCTGGTGGCGCTATAACAGTCCAATGTGAAAGGAGTGGGATTTATTCCTAGTAGGAATGTGTGCGCAAAGTTTCCATCAAATTGCACTCTGCATTCATGAATTGAGGCATTCAAAACGGGCCAATCCTGCAATCTTTGGAAGCCAATGTTGGCCAATTAGAATGGAACTAGAGCGGTGCCTGTTGGGTACTACGATGCAAGTTGGAAATTGATGCCCCACCCAGTAATTAACTAGTAGAGTTGCTGGCCGGCTCCATGCATATCTAGAATGTCAAATCATGTATGGCTATTCAGGGTTTGATGAGGTCAGTATCATGATCTTCATATATGGAGATCCAGGTGTTGATAGTCAGCTCCACATACCATGTGTCCATGTTGCCAGTCCATTATGCCTTGTGACGTAGCGACACCCTCCAAACCTTTAAAACCGCTCTCAAAACCCACCTGTTCAATATTGCTTTCCCTAGCTAACTTTTCACTGTTTTAATGTTTTTATTACTTGGCTTTTAGTGTTTTTTTCCCCTAATAAAGTTGTTTTTATTTTTTGTGACGTGTAGCTTTGCATCTTTTGCATCCACCAGTGTGAATGCAGCATTATTGTTTACAATGGAGTGGCTTTGTATTATGGACAGAAATTCTTATCACACCGTTTAAAGTGGTTAGTGCCCCCCCCCCGTCCCCCCCCATGTGTGTGGAGACGATGCTGGTGTGCCTGCAGAGTATACCTGACTGACCGGACCCCTTGTCACACTGTTTGCAGTGGACGGGTTTTTCTCCAGTGTGGATATGCAGGTGTTTCTATGAATTACGTATGTCAATGAAACTCTTGTCACACTGTTTGCAGTGGTAAGATTCTTCTAGGCAATAACGTCTTTCTGCGGTGTGTCCTCGGAATACACAACTGACAGTGGTAAGGTTTTTCTCCCGTGTGGATGTTCGCGTGGTGGTTCTTCAGGTCACCAGACACACAGAAGCCCTTCTCACAATGTGCGCAACGGAATGGTTTTTCTCCAGTGTGAATGCGCTGGTGAGCATTCAGATTACTCAACACATTGAAGCTCTTGTCACACAGTTTGCAGTGGAAGGGTTTTTCTCCAGTGTGGATACGCTGGTGTGACTCCAGGTAATCAGGCCTACCGAAACTCTTGTCACATTGTTCACAATGGAAAGGTTTTTCTCCAGTGTGGATACGCTGGTGACGGTTGAAGTGACCTAACTGACTGAAACTCTTGTCACACAGTTTACAGTGGTAAGGTTTTTCTCCAGTGTGGATACGCTGGTGTTTCCTCAGGTCACCAGACACTCTGAAGCCCTTGTCACACCGATTGCAGCGGAAAGGTTTTTCTCCAGTGTGAATGCGCTGGTGTGACTTCAGATTACTTAGCACACTGAAGCCCTTGTCACAATGTGCGCAGCGGAATGTTTTTTCTCCAGCGTGGATAATACGCTCGTGTGTCCTCAGGTTACCCGACTGGCTGAAACTCTTGTCACACTGTTTACAGCAATAGGGTCTTTCTCCAGTGTGGATACGCTGGTGTTTCCTCAGGTCATTTGATGCAGTGAAACACTTGTCACACTGTTGACAGATGTGGGTTTTCTTTCCAGTGTAACTCGGCTGATGCGTCTTCACTTCTCCTGTCAGAGATACATTCTTGGTGAACTGTTGATGACTGTTAGACGTTGGTTCAGCGGTGTCTCCAGGTTCCTGGCTGGTTACAGAGCAGTTATTTTGCTGACAGGCTGATGAAGGCACCTGTTCTTCCCTCAGCGTTTGGCAGTAGTTGTGGTCGTTGTGGCTCCTCTTCATGTGTTCATGGAGGAAGGTGACGGCACAGGCATGTGGACGGTCAGAATATGAGTCCTGAGAGTCTCCTTCCATCATCAAATCTTCTGCTATGAATGGACGTTGATGAGGATTGAAGTGGGGACTGATTGTCCGAGTCTAGAACACGCTGCAGTGGTGTCCGGTAAGAACTTAACCGAGAGGTCTAAATCCCTGTATAATGCAGAAAATACCTGGATTGTAAGGCCAGATATCCTGACTCGTACGGGAGGCGATGGAGTCTCTCCTGGTGAGAGCTGGTCAAGGAACTTGAAGGTTGAAGTCCAAGTCCCACCTGGCAAGGAGCGTAGTAAATATAGCTTGCATATGAAATGCATGTGTGATGGGTGCCCTTTATGTGATGCGTGGCTGGATGTCATGACATCACACTGATGTCACGATAAGTAAATTATATCCATATATGGAGTTTTACATTAGCATGATGTCAGCACTAGATGTCTCTGCCGGCTCCATATATGGAGCCCTAGATCAACCATGTCCAAATATGGAGTTTGTGATGTCAGACTCAGATAGGTTAGTTAGATAGGGCGGATGCTCCATATATGGGGTATCAATATTCAGTGGGGTAACTATGGCGACCTATCAAATAACCATATCATGTGAAGGCAAGTGAAAGCCTACGTTACAGGAAAGAAAGAAAGAAAGAAAGAAAGAAAGAGGGAGAGAACGAAATACTAAAATGGTAAATGGTAAATGGTGCATTTATATAGCGCCTTTATCCAAGGCGCTTTACATAGATTGTGCATTACATTCACCCATTCACACACACATTCATACACCGATTGCAGCGGAAGCCATGCAAGGTACCAACCAGCACATCGGGAGCAATTTAGGGTTCAGTGTCTTGCCCAAGGACACTTCGACATGTAGACAGGAGGAGCCGGGATTCGAACCGCCGACCCATGGATCATTGGACGACCTGCTCTACCTCCTGAGACACAGCTTCAAATGGGGATTTGCTACTTTAAAAGTCATGATTTGAGGCCTTTTGTTCCAAAAATGTCTTTTGCAAAAGCGCACCTGCTGGTGGCGCTATAACAGTCCAATGTGAAAGGAGTGGGATTTATTCCTAGTAGGAATGTGTGCGCAAAGTTTCCATCAAATTGCACTCTGCATTCATGAATTGAGGCATTCAAAACGGGCCAATCCTGCAATCTTTGGAAGCCAATGTTGGCCAATTAGAATGGAACTAGAGCGGCGCCTGTTGGGTACTACGATGCAAGTTGGAAAATCGATAACCCAGTAATTAACTAGTAGAGTTGCTGGCCGGCTCCATGCATATCTAGAATGTCAAATCATGTATGGCTATTCAGGGTTTGATGAGGTCAGTGTCATGATCTTCATATATGGAGATCCAGGTGTTGATAGTCAGCTCCACATACCATGTGTCCATGTTGCCAGTCCATTATGCCTTGTGACGTCGCGACACTCTCCAAACCTTTAAAACCGCCCTCAAAACCCACCTGTTCAATATTGCTTTCCCTAGCTAACTTTGCACTGTTTTAATGTTTTTATTACTTAGCTTTTAGTGTTTTTTGCCCTAATAAAGTTGTTTTTATTTTTTGTTGCTTCCTCTTGCTATGTAAAGCGTCTTTGGATACTCAGAAAAGCACTATAAGTTTGAGATATTACCTTATTATTATTAATATTATTATTATTCTACAACAAAAGCATTTGTTTCTCTCTCTCTCTTTCCTCCTTTCCATTTGTCAACCCTGGAACCCCTCGGAAGCAGATACAAAGCTACAAATGTGACGTGTAGCTTGTCACAATGTTTGCAGTGGTAAGGTTTTACTCCAGTGTGGATACGCTGGTGTGACTCCAGGTAATCAGACCTACTGAAACTCCTGTCACACTGTTTGCAGTGGACGAGTTTTTCTCCAGTGTGGATATGCAGGTGTTTCTATGAATTACGTATGTCAATGAAACTCTTGTCACACTGTTTGCAGTGGTAAGATTCTTCTAGGCAATGACGTCTTTCTGCGGTGTGTCCTCGGAATACACAACTGACAGTGGTAAGGTTTTTCTCCCGTGTGGATGTTCGTGTGGTGGTTCTTCAGGTCACCAGACGCACAGAAGCCCTTCTCACAATGTGCGCAACGGAATGGTTTTTCTCCAGTGTGAATGCGCTGGTGAGCATTCAGATTACTCAACACATTGAAACTCTTGTCACACAGTTTGCAGTGGAAGGGTTTTTCTCCAGTGTGGATACGCTGGTGTGACTCCAGGTAATCAGGCCTACCGAAACTCTTGTCACATTGTTCACAATGGAAAGGTTTTTCTCCAGTGTGGATACACTGGTGACGGTTGAAGTGACCTAACTGACTGAAACTCTTGTCACACAGTTTACAGTGGTAAGGTTTTTCTCCAGTGTGGATACGCTGGTGATTCCTCAGGTCACCAGACACTCTGAAGCCCTTGTCACACCGATTGCAGCGGAAAGGTTTTTCTCCAGTGTGAATGCGCTGGTGTGACTTCAGATTACTTAGCACACTGAAGCCCTTGTCACAATGTGCGCAGCAGAATGGTTTTTCTCCAGCGTGGATAATACGCTCGTGTGTCCTCAGGGTACCAGACTGACTGAAACTCTTGTCACACTGTTTACAGCAATAGGGTCTTTCTCCAGTGTGGATACGCTGGTGTTTCCTCAGGTCATTTGATGCAGTGAAAAACTTGTCACACTGTTGACAGATGTGGGTTTTCTTTCCAGTGTAACTCGGCTGATGCGTCTTCACTTCTCCTGTCAGAGATACATTCTTGGTGAACTGTTGATGACTGTTAGACGTTGATTCAGCGGTGTCTCCAGGTTCCTGGCTGGTTACAGAGCAGTTATTTTGCTGACAGGCTGATGAAGGCACCTGTTCTTCCCTCAGCGTTTGGCAGTAGTTGTGGTCGTTGTGGCTCCTCTTCATGTGTTCATGGAGGAAGGTGACGGCACAGGCATGTGGACATTCAGAATATGAGTCCTGAGAGTCTCCTTCCATCATCAAATCTTCTGCTATGAATGGACGTTGATGAGGATTGAAGTGGGGACTGGTTGTCCTATGCATGTGTGATGGGTGCCCTTTATATGATGCGTGGCTGGATGTCATGACATCACACTGATGTCACGATAAGTAAATTATATCCATATATGGAGTTTTACATTAGCATGATGTCAGCACTAGATGTCTCTGCCGGCTCCATATATGGAGCCCTAGATCAACCATGTCCAAATATGGAGTTTGTGATGTCAGACTCAGATAGGTTAGTTAGATACGGTGGATTGCTCCATATATGGGGTATCAATATTCTGGTAACTATGGCGACCTATCAATAACCCTATGTACGTGAAGTCAAGTGAAAACTTACAGCAAAGAAAGAAAGAAAGAAAGAAAGAAAGAAAGAAAGAAAGAAATGCTCAGAGAGAGCAGAGACACAGCAGCTAGGGGGAATCTGCTACTTTAAAAGTCATGATTTGAGGCATTTTGTTCCAAAAATGTGTTTTGCAAAAGTGCACCTGCTGGTGGCGCTATAACAGGCCAATGTGAAAAGGGTGGAATTTATTCCTCAGCCTAGTAGGAATGTGCGTGCAAAATTTCCATCAAATTTCACTCTGCGTTCATGATTTGAGGTATTTGTTCGAAACAGGCCAATCCTGCAATGTTGGCCAATTAGAATGGAACTAGAGCGGTACCTGTTGGGCACTGACCTACTTGGAACGATGCAAGTTGGAAATGAATGCCCCACCTAGTTATTATGTCTGTGTCCCTTTTATGCCCATATATGGAGTTCTTTGTCAGGCAAGCCCAAATATGGAGTCTATGCAGATGTCAGAACATCATTGTGATGTCAGAACAGGCCAGCTCCATTTATGGAGATATAGGGATTGATCAGGTGTGATCAATTGGCTAATTTGGGCCGTGTCCAGAACCTGGGCCAGGGCAGGAGTTATTTAATCAGTGAGGTCAGATGTAGAGTTTCTGGCCGGCTCCATATATGCAGATCTAGTATGTCAAACCATGTATGGGTTTGATGAGGTCAGTATCGTGATCTTCATATATGGAGATCCAGATGATGATAGTCAGCTGCACATATGGAGATCCATGTGTTGTACCAACTTGGTCATTTGCAAGTGTTACTCGCGTCGCGGCAACCACACTGGTTATCATGAGACTGTCACAATATGGCCATAAATTGACATCCCCATATATGGGCTTAATATTGATGACATCAGGGATCTCCATATATGGGCATAACAGGGATTGTAATAGGGCATCGTCTGGAAATGCTCATATATGGACCTTTTTTATTCATTTATTTTTTCATTGACGTTTTCAGGCCAGAAACAACAGAGCAATGTTCCGTCTTTTGATTAATCTCCGTCCTGGGCGATGGGCGTAATTATTTGATAGGGTGGAGATCTCCGTCTTGGCCGCTCAGAGTGTTCATTTGTGACTGTTTCTGACCGAGGAGGCTATGTCATTGAATGTTTTTAAAATATTCGTTTATTCATGTCACATGAAAGCATCATAGCTTCAAATTAACATATTGGTTGTTCAGTTTGACCCACCAGTTTTGGAGATATGGCTTATAGCAATGTCTTGCAGAAAACAGGCTTGAAAGGTTCACTTCCGTGGACTCTTACCATTACACCTAGCTACATGTTTAAGCATTTATTTCATATTTACATCTGTGCTATTAACTCATTTTGGATAAAAAAATAAAAAATAAAATCAGTTTTTCTCCTCTCCTGAACAGTTAAGTATTGCCGCCATAACTATCTCTGTATCATAAAGAGTCACATTTGGTTTAATGGTTTCCCTCATTCATGTAGGTTGATCTACAGCCAAAAATGCATTGGCATTATGATTTAGTTTCCTCATAAGTCTACTGTGGCAGTGCCAGTATAAGTTGTTTTCCTTCTTTCAAAAGGAATTGCAATTGTTTGTTTATAACATGATGATGCCTGCTGTTATCGCTGTAGTGCATGCATGCATGCGTATAAAGTTCTAATTGACTACTTCTAACTTCTATGGTTTGAAGAATTCATGCGAAAAAATCACTCCATAAATGATCCTTGTGTTTATAGGACCTGTACAGCTAGGCCTTTTAATATTTATTGTCTCCACCAGGCCGAAGGCATGGGGAGAGACAGAGTATGTTTTGCACTCCGTCCGTGTGTGTGTGCGTCCGTCCTTCCTTCCTTCCTTCCGTCCGTCTGTTACCAGCTAATCTCCGGCACCGTTGGCCCGATCCATGCCAAACTTTGCACACACACTCCCTGGATGCCAACGACGAACCTCTGCCCCAAATATTCCTCAATGACCTGTTATAGCGCCACCATGAGGCCGATTTAGGCAAAACACATTTCTGTAGATTACTCGTACACATTTTATCCATACATCACACAATTCGGTATACACTATCTCCATAGTCATGTGATCAACACGAATCTGCACCATTTCCCATCTTCCTTCCTGATTGGCTAAGATTCGCTTCCAAAGCTCACATGATTGGTCCGTTTCGAACAAAATGCCACAAATCACAAACACAGTGTGCAATTTCCGTCAAATTATACACGCACATTTCCATTAGGCTGAGGACGACATGACACAATTTATTTTCCAAACCAGCCTCATGGTGGCGCTATAACAGGGCAATTCCTGTTTTTACCTATAACTTCATCGTTCTGTGTACAACTTTGTATGCGCACTCCCTAGAGGCATGGAAAAACATTTTCCCTGCATCCCTCCACATCTGCCGGTTATAGCGCCACCATGAGGCCGATTTCTGCAAAACACATTGTTTATATTATTCGCAATGATTTCATCCAAATCTCATGCAAATCGGTATACATTATCTCTGTAGTCATGTGATCAAGACGAGTCTGTTTGATTTCTCAGATTCTACACTGATTGGCTAAGATTGCCCGTTTTGTACAAAATGCTGCACATGTCCTGCTCATCCAGAATTCTATCCTCAGAGATGCTATGAGTGATCTGACTCTGCATTTCAACACAATGAAGAAAATTGTTGCAAAAAACAAACAAACATGTTTATATCACTCCTAAACATTTTGCCAAACATCACACACTCCTATCCTCCTGGTGGAGACCTGTGCCCAGAAGGGCACTTTTTCTAGTTTTATATATTTTTCAGATAGACAGAGCTGTGTTTAAGATTGTTTATCGTTTAAGATTGTTTACATTACAGACAGCCTTATTTTATTTATTTTCTATATATGTCTCAGAAAGACATATGAAAGAGCGTATATCTGTAAACAGTATACCGTATGTTTAGGCTATTTAGAGAGAAATAACACATTCTCAGAAAAATGTCAAACGTCTTTTGCTGTCATTAAAGAACTCTACTTTGAACAACATGCTTGTTCATTCACCATGACAATATTGTGCTATATAGACCTTTATGTAAAGCAACTTTGGGTACTTAGAAGAGCACTATATATAAGTCTGAGCTATTATAACGATGCTTATCTACTTTTCTTTAATTGCAGGGCGGGCGGGTCGTTGATTAAAATATTGTTTTTCGGGACGGATTTGTCCCGCGGCGGGATGGGACGGGCGGGTTATGGAAAAAAAACGGCCCGCGCATCACTACTAGCTACTGTAACTCTTTTCACTGTTTTATGTTTTTATTTCTTAGCTTTTAGTGTTTTTTTTCCCTAATAAAGTTGTTTTTAATTTTTGTTGCTTCCTCTTGCCATGTAAAGCGTCTTTGGATACTCCAAAAAGTGCTATATAAGTTTGATATATTACCCTATTGGCCTGAATATAAGAAGTATAATATGGGACTACTAGACTATGTGACATTCAATGTTCTTTTTCATCAAATGAGTCTTGGAAAAACTCTTGTCACACTGTTTGCAGTTAAAGGGTTTTTCTCCAGTGTGGATATGCAGGCGTTTCTGTAAAATTACTGTCAATGACACTCATGTCACACTGTTTGCAGTAAGATTTTTCTAGGAAATAAGGTCTTTCTCCGGTGTGTCCTCAGAATACACAACTGAGAGGAACTCATGCCACTTTGTTTACATTGGAAAACAAACACTGGTTTGTCTCCAGTGTGGATACGCTGGTGTCCCTTCAAGTGACCTAACTGACTGAAACTCTTGTCGCACAGTTTACAGTGGTAAGGTTTTTCTCCTGTGTGGATACGCTGGTGGTTCTTCAGGTTACCAGACGCACAGAAGCCCTTGTCACAATGTGCGCAACGGAAAGGTTTTTCTCCAGTGTGAATGCGCTGGTGTGTCTTCAGATTACTTAGCACACTGAAGCCCTTGTCACACAGTTTGCAGTGGAAGAGCTTTTCTCCAGCGTGGATAATACGCTGGTGTGACTTCAGGTTACCCGACTGACTGAAACTCTTGCCACACTGTTTACAGCAATAAGGTCTTTCTCCAGTGTGGATATGCTGGTGTTTCCTCAGGTCATTTGATGCAGTGAAACTCTTGTCGCACTGTTGACAGATGTGGGTTTTCTTTCCAGTGTAACTCGGCTGATGCGTCTTCACTTCTCCAGTGTGGATACGCTTGTGGCCCTTCAAGTGACCTAAGTGACTAAAACTCTTGTCACACAGTTTACAGTGGTAAGGTTTGTCTCTAGTGTGGATACGCTGGTGCCCCTTCAAATGACTTAACTGATTGAAACTCTTGTCACACAGTTTACAGTGGTAAGGTTTTTCTCCAGTGTGGATACGCTGGTGGTTCTTCAGGTCACCAGAAACACTGAAGCCCTTGTCACAATGTGCGCAACGGAAAGGTTTTTCTCCAGTGTGAATGCGCTGGTGTGTCTTCAGGTTACCCGACTGACTGAAACTCTTGTCACACAGTTTACAGTGGTACGGTTTTTCTCCAGTATGGATACGCTGGTGTTTCCTCAGGTCATTTGATGCAGTGAAACTCTTGTCACACTGTTGACAGATGTGGGTTTTCTTTCCAGTGTAACTCGGCTGATGCGTCTTCACTTCTCCTGCCAGAGATACATTCTTGGTGAACTGTTGATGACTGTTAGATGTTGGTTCATCGGTGTCTCTAGGTTCCTGGCTGGTTAGAGAGCAGTTATTTTGCTGACAGGCTCCTGAAGGCACCTGTTCTTCCCTCAGCGTTTGGCAGTAGTTGTGGTCGTTGTGGCATTCAGAATATGAGACCTGAGTCTGAGAGTCTCCTTCCATCATCAAAGCTTCTGCTATGAATGGACGTTGATGAGGATTGAAGTTGGTTGTCCGAGTCTAGAACACGCTGCGGTGGTGTCCGGTAAGAACTTAACAGAGAGGTCTAAATCCCTGTATAATGCAGAATATATCTGGGTTGTAAGGATAAAATCAACGTGTGATGCCCACCCTTTATATGATGCTTGGCTGGATGTTGTGACATCACACTGATGTAAAGATAAGTCAATTATATCCATATATGGAGTTTTACATTAGCATGATGTCAGCACTCCATATATGGAGCCCTAGATCAACCATGTCCAAATATGAAGTCTGTGATGACAGACTCAGATAGTATATATTTGGGGTGTCAATATTCAGTGGGGTAACTATGGTGACCTATCAAATAACCATATGACGTGAAGGCAAGTGAAAGCCTACATTACAGCAAAGAAAGAAAGAAAGAAATGCTCAGAGAGAGCAAAGACAGCAGCAGCTAGGGTGGATCTGCTACTTTAAAAGTCATGATTTGAGGCATTTTGTTCCAAAAATGGGTTTTGCAAAAGTGCACCTGCTGGTGGCGCTATAACAGGCAATGTGAAAAGGGTGGGATTAATTCCTCTGCCTAGTAGGAATGTGCGTGCGAAATTTCCATCAAATTGCACTCTGCGTTCATGATTTGAGGCATTTGTTCAAAACGGGCCAATCCTGCAATCTTTGGAAGCCAATTAGAATGGAACTAGAGCGTTCCCTGTTGGGCACTGGCCTACTTGGAACGATGCAAGTTGGAAATGCATGCCCCACCCAGTTATTATGTCTCTAGGTCGTCCTCCTGTCTGTGTCCCTTTTATGCCCATATATGGGTTGCCCTGGCAGATTATTTCGTGGCGGTTCTGGACAACCATGACCGGGCACTGCAGTTCCTGCGGTGGTGTGGAATGTGTGTGTCAAATTTGAAGTTGGCGGGCAAACGGTTTTCGAGTTACGTGGATTACAGACGTACACACAGAGACTTGGTGCATTTATAGATATGGGGAATCGGACAGATCCATATTGATCACATGACTATAGAGATAGTGTGTACCAATTTGTGTGATGTATGGATGCAATGTGTACGAGTAATATAAACAAATGTGTTTTGCAAAAATCGGCCTCATCGTGGCGCTATAACGGGCCGCTCTGGAACATTTGGGACAGAGGTTCGTCGTTGGCATCCAGAGAGTGTGTGTGTGTAACGTTTGGCATCCACCCGGGCCAACGGTGCCGGAGATTAGCTGTACACAGACGGACGGACACACGGACTGAGTGCAAGACATACTCTCATGCCTTCGGCCTGGTGGAGACAAAAATCGAGTCTTGCAAATTGCGGCCTAGATTCTGATTGTTATGCAGTGCTGTGTTATTATATTGTATATTAATACTCTAATTGTACAGATTGATTAAAATAACATTAGGCGCTAAAAATGGTTATGGATTAAAAGGCAAAGCAAGTAAGGAAATGCAGATAACAAATTCATCATGATGCTTATCATCACAATGACGTTGACGACATGTCTCACATGACAGGGTAGTGTTGCTGACACATGATTAGTGTGACTGCCTTGAGCAATATGACTGGGCCTCTTTGCCTAATTAGTGTGCCTTCAACAGGCAATCTGATTGCTGGGAAAGAAGAGAAGAGAAAAAAAAGGTTGTGGTGGGAGACGAGACGCTCCACTGATAATGCTCTACTTTCATGTGAGGGCAAGACCCAAGATTCCAGATAACCGATGTCTTCCATGACATAACTTAAAGGGATAGTTCAGATTTTTTCAGATTTCACCAAAACCAGAGCAGAACTCCCACCACGGGACTCGGGCAATCAATTAATACAGTTGCAACCATTATATTAATGGCAAGTATTTCATACAGCTTAAATAAAAAAAAAATCTGAAATATCCCTTTAAACAGCATGACTGTTGCTGTAAACAGCATTTTACTGCCTTTACAACGCAGTAAAATGCTTCATTGGACTGTGATTTCACTCAGGATTGCGCTGGGTTTCAGCCTCGCTATACAGTACCTTGCTTAGGAAATGTTGGTTTGTAAAAGTAGACTGTATGATGATGTACACCAGAGTAATCTAGTAAGAGAGTAATGACACTCCCGTTGACTCTCATTGTAACAATGGAATGTGGAAGTGCTCATTCTATCTCAATGGAATAGTTCCAGCCATAGGAGCAATGTTTGGAACTATCGCCCATAGGCACCCGCTTTGCGGTGAGATCAAAGCGTGTCACCACTCTCTTACTACATTACTCTGATGTACACTACAGTACATAACACAGGCGATGAGGCTAGCACCAGTTTTACTACAGCATTGGGTTTTCAACCCTTTTCATTATTTATCCTGCATTTTAGCTACGGACCACCATTTGATGACATTCAGCATCCCAGACCCAATCACCCAACACTTAGAATATTGTGTTGTCATTGGATAAGATTTCGTCCACAATTCCATGTATTGATGTTTGTTCCATAGGAGAGACTACAGGCAGACGTTGATCAAAAATAACAACTCTTCTACATTCTCTAATTGTGTAGACTTCTTGTAAATTAACTTAAGTAATGCAGATGTTTAACAATAATGTAACTCTTGACAGTTAAGATCTCTATAAGAGTCCATTTGGTTACCAAATGTCCATCATTTGATGTTTGAGACTGTAGAGAACCACAGCTGCTCTACAGTGAGTAAAAGGTAGGACAGGTTTGTTTTGTGCATTTCAAGCTCTTCACACGATCAGTGACTTGGCTTGCCTATACCTACACTGGCCGTTTCATTGTCCTTTAACTCACTGGTTCTCAACCTGTGGACCCCGCCCCCCTAAAAAAAAGAAAATAATAATATGGGGACCTGCCTTCGGGGCCGCATAACCCCCAGTTTGGGAACCACTGCTTTAACTGGTCTACGGGGGTGACATATAAACAAGTCCACCTTGGTCTCCCGACAAGGAGGATTTGTCCCAACAGGGCAGAGTATTGTACTTGTACGCACATTGACAGCATTGAGACAGATTGTTAAACAACACTGCGCCATTGAAGCCGCGATGCGTCATGAATGGGTTAACAGTGTGTGTGCTGCTGGTAGAGTCCTGAAAGCAGCGTGGCTATACTCCCCCGGAGCCCCAGTTAAGGCCAATGTTTATTTGCTCACTTCTGGTCTCCCTTACATTGAGTCATCAGGCGCCCCAGCATGCTCTAACTCCTCTTGCCTTAGATGGCCAGATCCCAGGAGAGGTGTAGGAATGTGGGCCAGGCAGACACAACACAGCGAGCCAGCAGGGACTTTAAACTCGATGGTTGTTGGCTGGCTGGCTGGCTGGCTGGCTGGCCTAACTACCTCTCCAGTTTGTCCTTTGCTTTTTCAATGGTGCATTTTATATCAGGAAACGGAATATCTTTCCATAAACTAGGCTGCCTGCTATTAAACAGGCGGGTCATTAGATGGTATGTGGTGAATGTAACATTCTGTGTGCGGTATGTATGACTAGGGCTAAATGATTACTAGTGATGCACGATTAATCGGTAGCATAATCGGAATCGCCATATCGGCCATAAAAATGCCATATCGCTATCGGAACGGTCTCAAATTAATACAGATTTTTTTATCGGTTTTCACCAGCAAAAACAATGAACAAATACAAATAAATCTATATTTAATTTGTGTACTCATCTCATTCAGTTATGGAAAAGAGTATATGCTATTTATTGATTGATTACTTTATTAACAGGCTTTGGGGCAAGCCCCAATAGAGCGTCGCAGTCTCACCCTCTGTCATGACGACGCCAGGCCCAGGAAATGATTCCCAATGCATTTTTCCCATAGACATTTCAGACGGTTACGCCGCGGACAAAGCCAACTCGAGTTGTGACAAATCATGACAATAAACACAATATTTTGGACCAAACAAGTAATTACAAAGAAGAAAAACAACAAAAAATTGTGTTTGTCATGATTTGTCACGACGAGAGTTGGCTTTGTACGAGGCTTAAAAGATCTTTAAATAAATACTTTTTGAAAAGTCTATGAGGAAAATAAACGGAGAATCATTTCCTGGGCCCTGGTAGGGGGCGGGACTGCGACGCTCTATAGGGCCTAGGCTTATAGAGCAAAGAGGAGATCCGGGCACACTTAATGTTTAAAAGGAGGAAAACTTTATTGAACCTAGGCTTGTTTCCATTGTAAGTAGAAGTAAGTAGCCTTGCCGAGCCATGAGGCCCATAGGGCAGGAGCCTATCTCCTGTTTCTGTAGCGTGAGGCAGCTTGATGTACAAGTACACCCCCTGGACATGACGCTAGTATGTCGCAGGGACTTACCCCCAATCCAAACCCTTGAGGCTGAGTGTCAAGCAGGGAGGCACTGGGTCCCATTTTTTAGAGTCTTTGGTATGACCCGGCCGGGGATTGAACCCCGACCTCCCAGTCTCAGGGCGGACACTCTAACCACAAGGCCACTGAGCTGGTCCACTGTTTCCATTGTGGTCCTCTGTATAATATTGGAATCGGTCAGAATCGGTATCGGCAGATATGACCCATGCAAATAATGGGTCATATTATTTCGGTCATAATTTCAAATTACCTTTATTTATGTTGAACCTTCAAACTGCTCAAAGGATATTGACACATTTATGGGCACTTTAACGGCAAGGGCGGGTTCAATTAAGCGATGTGGGAATAATCATATCGTATTCCTTGCCGATAATCGTATCGTACCATATCGATACGGCAGGAAATGCAGAGCGGGACACGGGCTTTAAAACAAACAAATATCAGAATAATTTTCTGTCTGACAGTTATGATATATAAATATTTGTATGTATCCATCAAAACATTTTAACATTTGTTTTGTTTAAATGTTATCCACTAAGTTTTTCAAATTGATTTGGAAACTCACATTTCTGGCAATATATTTGTCAAAACATCGGCAATCAGTGGTCTAGGACTATCATCATACGGATGGATCCTGAGGTGGTTGGCAATAGCCAGCCCTAATGGACATTATTTGTAATTAACGTATAATCTCTGATTCTCTATATATGGATATACATGGTATCGTGGCCACTGTATCGTGACACATATCTATCGTGAGGTTGCAGGCAATAACCACCACTATTTAACGCTCCTCTGTGGTTGGTGCTATGATGGTGCACTGCTGTTGTAAGCATTGTCAGAAGATGTTCCTGTTAAATGACATTACATCCTGACGTCCTGACAACCACACAAACAGTAACACAAAGCATGGCTGTGTGAGGAAAATAGCCTGAAATAAGGAACTGAAATAAGGGAACTAATCCCATCAGTGTGAGACACTCACCACTTTTAGACAAGTAATGTGGCTAGATTCTGTGTTATCCACCACAATGTTATCCACATTGTGGTTATATTCATATTTGGTCATGTGGAATGTTCACGCTAAGCTTGCTTCTGTACGGAAATGGCTTCTATCACCACGGTTGTACAGGACGCATCTCAACAGCCTACTAAACGTGTTTGGTCTACTGTACGACTGCTGTGTAAACTGCTGTGGGTGAAAATGATGTATTGCACGTTTTGCAATTAAAGTATTATGATAATACATAATATAGTTTACAGTACACAATTTAAAATGCAAGCATTTAGCCGACGCTCTTCTGAACCAGAAAGACAGTGTAGTGCCTCATGTAAACTAGGGTCGCAACAAGTGAACCAGGAACCTAGCATCAGTTTTTAACAAACTCCTCCATAAACTCCCAACTAGTCCAGAACGCTGCTGCCCTTATCGTCACCAGAACCCCTGTCATCAGTCACATCACCCCTGTTTTACACCAACTCCACTGGCTCCCCATCAAATACCGTATCAACTTCAAGATCCTTCTCCATACATTCAAGGCCATTCATAACCTCGCCCCCCCGGTCCTTCATTGCCATCCCCAGTTCCAGCTTACTGATGCATGTGTCCCGACTCCCTAGCGATGACATCAGGGAACGACAGTTTTCTACCTCTGGTCTGCTTTGAGGCAGGACTCCAGAGAAGAAGGGAAGATATAACCTCATTGTCAGCTCTGTAGCAGTGGCCAGCAAACTGTGTTCTTCTGGATCAGACTAGTGAAGAAACACGGGGAAGGTTGCCGTATATTACATTAGTCGATGGGTGGTTCTTCCAAGACAGATTTTGCAGTCTCATTAGAAGGCAGGTGTACTGTACTAGTCCCTACTGACTCCTCTTGGGATTTCTTTTTTCACAGTTTCTATTCATTCCATACATGGGTGCACCTACTGTATGTAAGAATAAGCAAGTAGAAAAGGTGTCAGGTGCCAGCTAGGTGCAGGGCAGAAGCAAACAGCAATGGAAACTAGAGTCTGCACCATGCTTCAAAAAGCCTTGTGTGTCTGAGGTAGACCCTTTTACAGTATAAGCCAGTGTACAGACTATTTTTCATTGCACATACTGTAGGCTATGACCTTGGCAACCTAATACCTAAAGTAAGATAATGTACAGTATGACCAAGTTGATACTCCTGAAAGTAGCAAGCCTGAAGGTAACACAGGCTTTCAGTCCTCAAGGAAGATCTATAACATGTACTGTGTCTGTACCTTGAAGTCATTTTATGCTCGGTAGCAGGCTGAAAATAGACGATCTTCATCGATGATTATTATTATTACAAAATTAACCACTTCAGGCCTGTTTATACTCATATATTCAGATATTTGAAAATAGCAGATCTACAAGGTCACAATGCATCGTGACGTGACACATTGTGAGCTTGTAGATCTGCTATTTTCAAAAGATTTGTATACATTTGGACACTTGTGAAATGGGACATTTTGCATAATGAGTACTTTCTACTTTTGGTAGCTACCATTTTTTACCAATCCTTTTGCACTTGAGTCAATATTTTGAATTCCTGACCTTTACTTGTAAGTGTAACAGACTATTTCTACATAACATTTGAGTACTTTTTCCACCACTGCTGAAAAGTAACGGTTATGGATACATGTATGAGGTTTCCACCCGACAGCAAGCAACCATGTAAGGGATAATGTATGGCTAGGTGGTCATTGTTAATAGATACATCACAGACAGGGTGATTTATCAACACTGACCACCTAGCCATACATTATCCCTCTTATTACACGGCTACATAATACATAAATTAATAAATTGACCCAAAAGTGACAACAAAACAAAGTATTCCCTTGCTTACGGTAATGAAAGTATTCCAAGTTGGCCCCGCAGAGCGCAACGAGTCCCCTCGGAAACAAGGAAGTGAGTGTTGATCAAATGGAATCAATTTTCGGGGTATCTGCATCGTCTATTACTCGCTGTTTTTTACATGGCTGTCATGTTGGGTACAGCATAAAGTCCAAGCAGCGCAGACAGGTGCTCCGAGCCTTTGATTAGGCAGCGGTCTGTTATCAAGAAATATAAAACACTGCTGAATTTGGCGACTGACCAATCAGAATCAAGAAGTCAACCAAGCCGTGTAATAAATAATAACATATATAGCTAAATGATAAGCAGATCCATTAAGGCATTTGGGCAACCACCGGTTCATTCATTACCCATTATTTACACTATTACTACTTAATAAATAGCATAATTGATCCTTACCTTGAGTGCGTCAATGACCAGATCCCGCGCCTCCAGCTCCCCCTCCAGGATACTGAAGAGCATCAGCAACTCTGGCTTGCTTAAACTCTCCATGTTCAGCTTGGACTGCTATGGCAAGAGGCAAATAAGACACATTAAGCCACCACTTCACCACCTTTCAACTTATCTTCATATAATTGCTCCTCATTAATTTATGTTAAATAGTAAATACCACAATTTTTGAGCGGTGCCTAACCGCTCCATTACGTAGCATGTGTGTATGTATGTATGTCCCCGTGTCTGTCCCTGTGTCTGTATGTCCGAGCACGGAAAGCTGCAACACGGTAACTCTGTCATTTCTCGACCCGCGAGAAGGCTCGCCGGAACCGGGCCGGCCCCCTGGGCGTGTTCCTAGGGGTCTGGATGTTCCGGGGACCCCCACAGGTAACTCTGTCATTTCTCGACGGTTTCGGATACAGGGCGGCTTGTCGGAACCGGGCCGTCCCCCTTCTGGGGCTCTGGATATTGTGGCGACCCCCCGGGGACCCCCACACGGTACAGTTGCACCGCTCACTTCACACAGGTGTGATTTTTTCATACTCAGTCTGTGTCTCATAGGAGGGCTGTGGGCAGTTCAGAAGACCCGTCCACCAGTGACATCATCGCTATATATGTTTTTAACGATGGCTTCTATTTCCATGTGTACTGTATGTTAATCCATTGGTTCCCAAAGTGGGGTCCGGGGACCCCTAGGGGTACTTGAGGGAGTTCCAGGGGGTACCTAGCTCAATTAGAGACAGTTAGGAAACAAATAGACCCTTATTGGTCTGTAACTCAGAGAGTTAAATTAACAGTGGTTTTACAATATAAATTGGGGTACCAGAGATAGAAATGCCATTAAATCGGGGGTCCGTAGCATAATGCGTGTGAAACTGGGGATCCATGAAATTAATGTTTCAGAATCAGAGCCGTAAAAATCCCCCTTATCGGGGTCACTGGCATATGTTTTCAAATGGGGGGTCCGTGGCCCAATAAATTTTGATTTGGGGGTCCTTGACACGAAAATGTTTGGGAAACACTGTGTTAATCTATTGGAATACCATAGTGGGAATGCGTTTACGTGTATTTGCTTAGTAAATACACATAACGGCGATACGATATCATATGTATCACGATACATGGTTGACGATACGACACATGGACGATATTGCCTCATTATGGCGATACGATACGATTCAGTGATTTCAAATCGATACTGTAACTATTTCGCAAATACATTTAATCTGTGTGAAACATGTGGATAGTGCAGGTTATTTAAGGGACAATGTATGAATATGGATATAAATAAGCATTCTCTGGCAAATACATAGACATTATATCTGAACATTATGGACAAACCCATACCTTGACATGAACACAGAGAATACACACATTTATCGATAGACCAAGTATAGCGATATTGAATGGAAAAGTAATTAAACCCCTCTTGTTTTCTTTCTCTTCTTAAAATTGCTAAATACAATGCACAAGTACTTGATACAATCGAGCATATGCATTGAAAAACGATTCGATACCGATTATTTGCATTGCAAAGATACGATACAAAGTCAACGTTGCTGTTTACATTTCCATATTAAAATATATTTTTTAATTTATTGTTACGTCCCCTACATATTGGGATAGATAGGTCAATACTCATCATTATGCATAATAATTATTTTGCAAATATCCCTTGTTGTGTAGATATTGTCAGAAACCAAGACACGCATGCATCCCATGAATAGCCAAATCAACCTTGCGAGTATTTTGAGGAAGTTGTTATAAGTAATAAGTCCTACTGTAAATCTGTACTAATCTAGATAAGGGAGCTTGGCCTATACAGTCTTTCTTTCACAGGCAAAATTACTATTTTCTCAAGCCAGAATAACTAAAGAATGAAGAACAAAACTAGTAAATGCTTTACCAGGCATCATATAAGTCTGAGTCTTACATGAACATTAATAAAGTCAACTTGAGAAAGTGGCTCCTGGATTTTCCATTAAAATGGTTTGGGGTTTTGTGTGAGTAGCTTTTGGATATTTCCGCTCAGTGAGGCGTTTGGAAGCCTGGCAACAACAACACAGGCTGACATGTGGTGACCAGACAGATATTGATCGGTCATAACAGATGGTTCAGCTTCCAGCATTCAAAGGGTTCATAATACTTCCTATAAGATATTAAGTCCAGGGGTGATAATGCAGGGGTTTTTTTCTCTTTTTTTCTAACTCCATTCTCAAGTTCATACAGCCTCACACTTCAAAGCGTTTTCCCCTCTCCATTATGCGTTGCTAGTGCATACTCGACTCAGCGAGGGACTTCTGGTTGATGCTGATTTCTTTCTTTCTTTTTTTTGCCTTTATACGAAAGAAATGTTTGAAATGCCGCTGCTGTGGTCTCTTTGTAGTACAGTCCCTGCACCCTAATCTCACAGCTGTGTTGGGTCTGCTGACAAGGTCTGCGGAGTCCGCACCTCAAGCATGCAACCGCGTTCTGACCAATGAACATATGCAGCCCCCACCTCCCCTCTTTGAAATAAGATCAGAGCCTGTTGATCCTGTATGCAGTGAGAGCATCCGTTGTGGAGAAAGATCCATCATGCACTGTACGTCGGAGCTATATGGGGGGAAACTCCACTGGGCTTGGAACCGCGGTCGGCCCCAGCACTCATCGCGTCGCCTATGAAAGCCAGCTGTAAATGGGGTGCCTGCGGTCGGTCGAACGAAAAGCAATTTTGCCTAAAGCATCTCATACTTGCATGTTCTATTTAACCCATTTAAACCTGAGGACGAAATGTATGTCTTCTAAATCGTGTCAATTTTCTGAAAAACCTCATGTTTCTATATCAGTGGTTCTCAATATTTCATGTCAAGGACCCCAAAAATTATATGTATTTGGTCGCCGACCCCATCTGATTTTTAACTGTGCCATGATATGTTGTACCCCCCCAGAAGCAAAAATAGCAGACCTACAAGCTCGTAGCGCTTGTAGATCTGCTATTTTTCAATAGCTAAAGTAGAACATAATGCTTAAAACACCAAAAGGGGTTCCCGCCAAGAATGGGATAATGTCCTTATAACTTCATCTCCTTCGTTTCAGTAACCATGGGCTTGTGATCCACGCTTGAACCACCAGTCATTCAACAGCGCTCCGCTCTAAAGCTCCCTGTGGTCGCCGCAAGTTTCCACATCATGAAGTCATCAGGGGGAGGGGAGTGTGTGTGTGTGTGTGTGGGGGGGGGGGGGGGGGGGGGACCGCACTCCTGGAGAACTGGTTGCATAATGAGAGAAGGCAGCTATGGTCCTTTCATATCTGAGCTAGGAGCTACTGTACCGAAAAACCTTTTTTCTTTCCCAGACAGCTACCAGTCCATTACCAAGTGGATTACAACTAGTAGTGATGTTTAGAACTACATAGGCTAGTAATATTTTGACCTGAGGACAATTCTACAAATGTCTTCTAAATCATGACAGTTTTCAGAAAAACCCATGTTTCTATGTCGTTCTCGAACTATTTCATGTCAAGGAGCCCCATAATGATATGTATTTGGAGCTGGCCTGTTCTGATCACAATGGTTATTCCTATGGTGTTCTGACATCTGCATAGACTCCATACTTGGGCATGCCTGGCAAAGAACTCCATATATGGGCATAAGAGGGACACAGACATAATAACCGCATGCATTTCCAACATGCATCGTTCCAAGTTGGCCAGTGCCCAATAGGCACCGCTCTGATCTTATCGTATATATCTATAAATGCACCATGTCTCTGTACGTCTGTCTGTACGTCTGTACGTCTGTCTGTACGCCTGTCTGTACGTCTGTCTGTACTTCCATCGTTACCGACTCGGTGTTCTAACAGCCGGGCACCGGTCTAGTACCTAATAATTTGCCTAAACGCTGTCCTACAACCGTGACATTCATGATAATTGGTTATTTGGTCCTATACATTTACATTGCCTTTGCCGAATCTCCCCTACAGCAGCCTCCACTCAGAATGAAGCCGAGCGATTTTTAACTGTGCCTTCTTTACCACGGTTCATGGTCTGTGGCTTAACCACATGCGCAGAATGCAAATTAAATTACAGCGCACTCACACCTCCCTCGGTTGCAGTTTACAACCTTGCTAATTTCACCGGCCACCATAATCACTGTTAGGGTGTTCTGTTGTGTTATTAGGTGCACGGTTCAGCACAGCATCGACCGACAGCAGGCCGACATATGTGTGTCAACACTCTTCTTGTTAACAGCTCCATCGTGTCCGTATACTTTCACCTCATTTCTGGGTTAGACCCTATAAGCTTGGGTGCATTCAAAGGCAGAGCTGGAAATCCAAATATTCCCACGTTAGCTCCACTTCCGACGCGAGAACCATGTGCCTCCGTAATCCCCTGATCTGTGTTTGTTTTAAGCCTGGTCAGCCATGTGCCATGAACTGCAATGCTGTAAACTCATTAAACACACCGCGGCGTGCATAAAGCCTTGACTTAGAATACATCTACAGGCAAGAGTGACTGCAAGCTGCTTGCAATCTGTGTATACAACATGTACTGTGTTTGTTGCTAACAGTACGCCTAACTACCGTCTACCGGCACTCGTTTTAGCCTATTTTTGAGCGGCGCCTCCGCTCCATTACGCAGCTATGTGTGTCCCTATACGTACGTGTATGTCTGTCTCTCTGTCCGAGCACGGAAAGGTGCAACACGGTAACTCATTTCTCGACCGTTTCGGACGCGGGAAGGCTCGTCGGAAGCGGGCCGGCCCCCAGGGGGTCTGGATGTTGTTGCGGGGACCCCCACACGGTACAGTTGCACCGCTCACTTCACACAGGTGTGATTTTTGTCTCCTATATCTATATCCTTGGACATGCTCTGAAGTCTGAAGGTACTCTATAGATCAGGTTTCGAGGTAAAGTCTTAAGTAACGGATCATAGAATAAGTAATAAAACATGCATTATTATAGCGATAGCCTATTCTGTAGGGCCTACACTACAGTGTAGGCTACTTATGTCAGTGTAGGCTACTTATGTCACCTCACCTAACAGCTACTTTAGTCTACTACTTTTGTCTCCTCACTGGTCGACAAAAACACCTTGAAGACCTTAACAGGAGCCCTTGTACAAGGCTTCTTTGACTATGCATGCACCTCCTGGTACCACAGCACCTCAAAGGCCCTTAAAACTAGGCTCCAGACCTCCCAAAATAAACTGGTCAGGCTCCTACTTGGCCTCACCCCCCGAACCCACCTCACCCCTGCCCACTTTGACAGACTGGCATTACATTACATTACATTACAGTCATTTAGCAGACGCTTTTATCCAAAGCGACTTACAATAAGTGTATTCAACATAGGTAGGGAACAAAAACTACTAATCACCAGAAGTCTTTAGTGCATTTTCTGCAAAAACAAGCAACCAAGAGTATACCTAGCGCTAAGGTAAAAGTGCAATATATCACCTACCTATTTCCTTAAACAGATGAGACAAAATAGCTAAATCAAATGAGCATGAGCTAAAACAATTAAGTGTATCGACTAAACAAGATCCAATAAACAATACAACAATAGAAAACAAGCGTTCGTACAACTAGTTAACAACAAGTAGGTCAGGCAGAGAGGAAGGGTAGTGTTTCCTGAAGAGGTGGGTTTTCAACCTGCGGCGAAATATGGGCAGTGACTCTGCTGTCCTAACATCAGTGGGAAGTTCATTCCACCACTGTGGGGCCAGAACAGAAAAGAGTCGTGACCGTGTGGATCGGCCAGAAGGACCCTTGAGTGACGAGGCAATCAGTCGCCCCGAGGTGGCAGACCGAAGTGGTCGGGCAGGGGTGTAGGCATCGACCATAGCCCGGAGGTAGGAAGGAGCTGTTCCTTTCACTGCCCTATAGGCTAACACCAGGGTTTTGAACTGGATGCGAGCCGCTACGGGGAGCCAGTGTAGAGAACGGAGAAGGATGGTTGTGTGGGAGAGGCATGGCTTAGGGTCGGCGACAGAGTACAGCATCTTGCAATGGGTCTGGTCCACAAGATTCGATACTCCACCAAGATACCCATGTACCTGTGTAGATACTTCCTTAATGTTAACGAAGTCCACACCCACAACACCAGAGGGAGTGCAACGAACCATGTTCAACCCAGATTCGGCACAAACAAGGGACTAAATTCTTTTCGCTCCTATGCCACCAAAATGTGGAACGCCCTACCAACAGTCATTAAGACATGCGAATCCCTTGACTCCTTCAAAACCGCTCTCAAAGGGCACCTACGGATGGCTGCAATTCGAAACTGGCCCCCGTAAAATCTGAATCCCCCCCCACCGCCCCCCCCCCCCTTTTTCCCCTCACTATATGTGTTTCTTTTCCCTTTTTACCTCCATTATGATGAATTCCTGTACTGTTCTTTGTCTATATAGAAGTGTCTATATGTACGTCTCTAAATGTTTTGATGAATTGAACATGGCGGACCCTGTTGTAAACAAGTGTAATGCTTAATTGGGTCGTCCACTCACAGTTAACAGCCTTTGTATTGAGTTTGTGCTTGAAATGTACTGTAATTCTGCAAACTGTTAATAAATATTTCAATCAATCACTATAAACGGTACAAGAACGGCGGCAAGGCCTGATCTACTCGACGATTTTCTTCAAAGCTGCCACTGTCATACGGTAGTTATGCCACTTCAAATTATTACGTTATAGACGTTTAGAATTCTTGTGTGATGTCAATCCCAATCATTTCAAAACTCTCACAATTGAACCACCTTGAGGCCACCATTCAATGTAATGGGGCGACCGAAAAGAACAGGGTGGACACGCCATTGAGTTCAATGGAGAAGGAAGGAAGTCAGTCAGTCACCCATTTTGGGCGGGAACCCCTTTTGGTGTTTTAAAGCATTATGTTATACTTTAGCTATTGAAACATAGCAGATCTACAAGCTCATAGTTATGAACTTGTAGGTCTGCTATTTATCATGAAAATGTGCATCAAATCTTTGAATATATATTATTACAGAGTGATTTTAACTCAAATCTTAGCTTCTGGGGAGGTCCCTGGAACAACATATTTTCAGATGGGGGGGCGGAGGCATATTACATAGTTTTTGGGGTCCTTGACATGAAATATTGAGCACCACTGATACAGAAACAAGGTTTTTCAGAAAACTGTCAGGGTTTTGAAGAGATTTTTTTTTAATTTCGACGTCAGGCCTAAATGGGTTAATTTGTCAAGCTATAAAATCAACACACCTTTTGCTCAGTCAGTCAGTCAGTCAAACCATGATGGCATAATAAATATGTCACAGAGAGTCATGATCACAGACTGTAAAATGTCATCCAGGCAGACCGGGCTGATATAATGCTGATTGTATCAGTCAGGACATGTTGACATAATGCCAGACTGGGCCTGCCCTGCATGTGGTCAGACTATCACACCGAATCACGGTCAAACGGAGGGATCAAGTATAGCTCCAACTGTCTGATGACCGGTCCTTCCTTCAATCCTTCCTGCCGTTAATCATAAAGGGGTGGTCAGGTGGTCACAGATGCGTGTCTCAGAGTGGCCACTGTAGTGATTTATTAGCCTATATATACTCACTGACTCTACCCATGTCTTCCGTGTTATCTTAAACGAGGACAACAACATACAGTACAGTGTTGGCTCAGGGGTAGAGTGGCTGGATGGTAACCGCATGGTTGCTAGTTCGAACCTGCAGGCTCCCCGACCCCCAGAGTTAGTGTCGAAGTGTCCTTGAGCAAGACACTGAACCCCTAATTGCTCCTGATGTGCTGGTTGGTGCCTTGCATGGTTTCCGCTGCCGTCGGTGTATGAATGTGTGGGTGAATTGATGCACAATCTATGTAAAGCGCCTTGGATAAATGCGCTATATAAATGCACCATTTACCATTTAGTAGTACATGAATAATGACAAATAAATAATAATAAATGACAAAATAAGGCAATGTATATCAGACTACTGTGCCTATACGTCACTCAAACGCAGTGTTTAAGGAGCTATAGGCCTACCAGTGTATTTCACATGTAGGCCTACGTGTTATCTAGAATTATTTAAATAAATAAAATGTAATAATGCATACATTTTGTATAAATTGTATTTAAAAAGTGTGTGTGTGTGTGTGTGTGTGTGTGTGTGTGTGTGTGTGTGTGTGTGTGTGTGTGTGTGTGTGTGTGTGTGTGTGTGTGTGTGCGTGCGCGCGTGCGCGTGCTTGTTTACGTATGTAGCGCGGCGCCCATATGTGTTTGTATTTATATTTATCTGCTATATAGAATTCCATGCAATGCAGCCTGGGATGCCGGCATCATGTCACTAATACGAGAGAGGTCCGGAGTGACCGTCCCATATGATGGAACAAAGTAAAGTGACGCCGGTCTTACAAACATTGGCTTTTTTTGTTACACTTTAAGGAACATTTTTAATCTTATAATGTCACTTGGACTTCTAAAGAGATATGGCCTATAACTTTAACATGAAACGGTTGTTCATTATTCGCATTATATAGTCTCTTACGGCTTCACATCTATTTTTTCTCTCTTTTTTTTGGTGGACCAAAGTGGATGAGAGACTATACATCTGTGCGGATTGTATTGTAATGTATTATTGTAATGTGTACTAACTGGTCTCGCTTCTCGTTGCAAACACTACAGACATTAATGTAGTTTTTATACATCACTATATATCGCTCACTCACCTTCATGTGTCCGTCTGAATTCTTTAGAAACTCCAACATTAACTTTTTTCCTTCAGTGAGACGATTTGCTTGACTTGATTCGGGTCCACTCCACACACACAGTCTACACACACACATACATACACACACACAGAGTAACACACAGTCACACACCGTCTACACATTCACATACACAGAGACAGAATAACCTACTCAAAGCCTCTCGTTTATGCTCCGTCGCTCGGCGAAAATAGCAGACCTGCAAGCTCACCACGCGTCGCCTCACTACGCGTGGTGAGCTTGTAGGTCTACTATTTTTTTGTCGCGCGACGCCGTCGTGCGGAGAATTGTACACACAGCGGAACAACTGGGGCTTTGATATGCTGTGATTGACAGATGAACTGGCCAATAGGCGAAGCCAATCCCGAAGCACTGACCAATAGGAAGGTTTTCTTGCAGAGAAATGGGGCGGAGAAAAGAAACTGTCCCGTAGCTGGATTTGGATGGATTTCTTTGTTTGGGTTTCTTTCTTTCTTTTAAACCCCAGTTTCTTTCTAAAGAATGTTTTAGTGGTATGTAGGGATTAGTTAGTAGGCTTTTAGGTAATTCAATAACATTGCCAGACAGATACAGGAATGTTAATATTATATAACAATGCTTAGTTGAAGTAATCTGTACAGTTTCAGTTTCCTTTGCTAAAAGGCAGCTGGAATGTGAATGTTATTCTACCTACAGTTTCAATTTAAGAAGTGTGATTCTAGCCGTATTAACTTTATTGGCGTATCACTCACATTCTTTACATAGCTATATTGACTGCCACCTGGTGGCTAATCACCAGGAGCTCAGAAGTGAAGACTCAGAGTTTATAGGCCTACAGTACTGCACTTAATAGATTTTAAAGTAATAGATCTCAAACGTTTTAGAGCGCACAAATGGAACCAAATATGTCTACTTATCCATACGATTCCATTTGTACACTCTCAGAGAGTTACAGACCGGTAAGGGTCCTTTCGGACCCCCTTAAGGACCCTGATGGTACCCTGGAGTCCTGGACTTTGAGAACCACTAGACCTACTGTGGTGTATTAGTCCAGGGGGTTCTCAACCCGTGGCTCGCGACCCCTAGGGGGGTCCCCAAATGATTTTGGTGGGTCCCCAAATTATTTTGGTGGGTCCCCAAATTATTATTTTTATTATTTATTTTTTTGTGCAACTGAATGGCTAGAAAATGGAAATGAAGAGTTTACATAGTACACATAGTACATGCATAAACTTTCCTTAATGATTATATCTGGTTTCAGTATTCATTTATGATATATTTTCTGGGGTGGGGTGGGGCGGGGCGGGGGTCGTGAGACATGGCCAAAGCGGTGGCAGCGGTGGCGAACGGATTGCGGAGCGGTCTTGATACCGGAATTTCGCCAGTTCGAATCAGCGGTCCGACACGTTAAAATTACCACCGCTGAAGTGCCCTTGAACAAGGCATTGAACCACTACGATGAAATGTTCTATGAGCAGGGCCTGGCTGGAAACAAGTTCTTGAGCTTAGCCCAGATACCCTGGGTAAATATAGTAATCATTTCATTTCATTTCATTTCAAGCATTTCCGGGGGTTCCCAGCCAAAAATGTTGAGTAGATTCTCTGCTGTCGGGAGGAAACCTCTGTAACTCCAAAATGTTCATTTTTCAGGAAATGAAAAATATATATTTTTCAGGAAATAAGAAAACCTTATATAACCTTATATACTCATCAAAGTTGGTGTTGCTTTATATATTGTCAATGACTTCCATGAGAGGGGGAGAGGTGGTGGAGTTATAGTTGCTTTAGCAGACATTTTGAGGGTCCAATGGAGTTAAGAGGTTTTGTCCAAAGCACTTTTTACTACTTTACTTTCCATTGGTTCAATATTTTCAAAACAACACACAGACGTGGTGTTCAATAGCACTCAAAAACCTCAAAAATTGAGTTATGAGGTTTCCTCCCGACAGCAACATATCCCTATGGTCAGTTTGGTCACAGAGTCATAATTGGATCTCTCATCTAGTTGTGGTGTGGTGCCAAATACCAGCCCTTCTTTCTTGCCTGCTGCCACTGCAGCAGTGCTGCTGTGCCACACAGAATGATGTTCTCATCAGAGCAGAGTGAGATGCAGGCATTGACTTGCCCAGTGTTTTGTTTTCCCATGTAACACCAGGGAGACAGAGAGATGGCTCAGCCTCATATAATACCTTTCATCAATCATCATAGTCAGTCAGCTGTGTGTGAAGGTTCAGCTGGTTGCAACAGCCTCTGAAACAGCCAAGCAGTGATGGCGGGAGATGTACTTGCATGTTTGACTTAAGGAGAAGTATAGCCTGCTGCAAATACTCATACTTGCAAGTACAATTCCAGTGTTCAAAATGCACTTGAGTAAAAGTGCAAAAGTATTGACATCAAAATATATACCAGAAGTAAAAGTACTCATTGTGCAGAATGTCCCATTTCACAAGTTGAAAATGTAAAAAGAAAAATTACAAGCTCACAATGCATCACATCGTGGTGCATTTTGAGATTTTACACCGGCTATTTTCAAATGGCTATAGGGTTGAAGTGGTTTGTATTTTGGGATAATAATCTAAATCGGCAAAGTAACCAGTAACTAAAGTTTTCAAATAATTGTAGTGGAGTACAAACTAAAAAGTACAATATGTGCCACTGAGATGTAGTGGAGTAGAAGTAAAAGTATTGGAAATACTAAAATATATTTATATACATCAAAATTGTACATATGGTACAGTACTTGAAATGAGGCTTGTTTCTATTGATTACTTGGAATTCATTGTCAGTCACAAGAGAACATGTGTTTAAAAAATGACACTCAGACCAAACAATTTTATGATGTTTTCAAAGCACTCGACTGTCTCAGAGCACTGCAAACCTGGGGGGGGGGGGGGGGGGAGCGGGAGCTCCATTTATTTTTTCATGAGCTGCTAATGTTGTAATATATCATTGCTGCCAGCAGAGAGCAATGCTTACACAATACAATACATGTTACCTTAAATGACTAGTTTCTTCATACCTGCCAGTGCACAAATTAAATTCTATTCATTAAAACAGATATGGCTGGCTATAACTGGTTATAAGTATCATAGTGAGACATTCACCCTATTATTTATTTAGCTTAGTGGTTCTCAGACTTCTTTTTCATTTCAAGTTCAAGGATCCCTGTAATTCTGCGAGTCTACAAATTGTTCTAAGGGTCTTAGAACACCCTCTCTCATGGAATGCCTGGAGAGCCACTGATTTAACTATACGAGGCCTATTTGTTGCTAATTATAGAGATGCATTCATTGCATGAAATGCAATTCTAAATGTAAATGTATGGTCTTATTGAGATGAAGAAAAAAACAAAAACACGTTTGCAGCATCTTTGTTCCATTTGATAATTGTGTCCCTTTGCATCTTGTATCCGGAGGATATAGAGAGATCAGCAAGAAGGAGAGTGGGAGAGAGAGAGAGAGAGAGAGAGAGAGAGAGAGAGAGAGAGAGAGAGAGAGAGAGAGCGAGAGAGTTCATGATAGGCACTAATAGAGTCTCTATTTCAGGCTCTTCAATTAAACTGTGCCCGTATTCCTGCCCACTGACTGGCTACTGCAGTGGAGAATCTGTGTCCTCAGTCAGAACATGTCCTCACCTGCCTCTCCCAAATATTATAGAACAGTAGCAATAATAGGTGTTGTGGGTGCCTGGTCAGACATGACCAATGATATTCTCCAGACAATCCGCTTGATTATAACTTATTGACATAATGGAATGAGTGTGGAAATCTGACATGGGAACATTCTGTGGTTTGTTTTAGAGATTGAAAGGTAAAATCACTATATCACTATGCTTCTTCCATGTTGGGTATTTGATTTAACAGTATCGTCATTCTCACAACTATGCTATAAACTGTAAAGGCAAGCTTTGCGCTTGTGCTGTCTCTCTTATCCCCGCACTGACGTAACTGCTGACTGAGGTGTTTTTGATAAGCCCTTGACCTTCCACGAGGCCCAAAATCGAACTCTGAATAGAACATTGACATTTACCCCAGTACAGTTGGACACTGATGGGAACAGTGCCCCCCCTGATAATAAATAAATAACCCTATATGAGATGATCTGGAGATCTGTTTCTTCTCAAAGTTGCAGTGGTATAGGCTGGAGACTGCAGTGAAGCTGTGGCAATGGCAGGATCACCTCTAGCAATTCCAGGACCCATGAAAATATAATATTATCAAGGGACCCTTTGTTTAACGTATGCCTGTAAGCCCAGATATTTTGTGCTCCTTGTGAATGAGTGTATCACTGAGCAACAAAATCTCCTTCACTTCTCTCACTTCACAAGGTCTCACTTCACTTCTTAAAGATGGAGTGCCGTGATTTTAAGTGTACAGTATTTGTGGAAATGTTGTTTTTATGTGGACACGCCCACCAGTTCATTAAGTATGCCTGGTTTCCTGGTGGGTGGTGATCCACCTGAACTGAAGCTGCACCCACAGCTGTGGTTGTATGATAAAGGGAGAGGGGTTGGGGGAGGGGATAATATTGTGATGTCACTGTATTACAGTTTTTAAACTGTCAAGGTTTCATCCTCCAGGAAGAAATCCTAAATACAAAGGGAAGACATCATTGCACATAACCACACCAAGGGGTCTAATGAAGTACTGTCACCTCATAAACACATGAAAAAAGAATCCCAAATCACGGCACTCTATTTTTAAACAATGAGTGCCGCCTGCTGGATGAAAGTGGTATGGAGCTTGGGTGCCGGTGATTTCAGGCTATGATGCGCATCCGCTTGTGGCTTCCATCTTGGATGCTAAAGCATAGCATCAATGCTAGTGAGGTAAAATGAGGTCCATCCTTGCTCTAGAAAACACCACCTCTGAACATCACAGATTAGTTCAAAACCACGGACAGCACAGTAGTTTCCGAGAAAAAAGCGTTCAAAGGCCACGACTAAAACAGAAGCTAATGTGGTTGGTCATACAGAAAGGGTGAGGACGGGGCCCTAGCAACGGTGCACAGCAACCAGAGAGTTCTAAAAATAAAAATAAAAAAAATAGCAAGGCTGTGTTATAGCGATAAAATGCCTCAAGACAAGCCTACTCGTCAAAAGCGACCCACGCATTGCGCAAAATTAATTAATCAGGGCGAGTATACCTGTCAACGGGATTAAATGTGTTAATAGAAAGAGTGCATTCATAGAGCTCTTCTCTTGTCTCGTCTGTCTGCATGGATGCATTTTGTTGTATTTTTGGTATATTGTATGCCTTGTTCATTTGTGCTAAGAACCCCCTCAAAAATGACATGCATTTCGAGGGGTTTAACGTTTTTAGTAAAGGTACTACTACTTTTCCCATAGACATTTCAAAAATAATTAATTTAAAGATCTTTAAACAAATAATTAGAAGAAAAAAACGGAAGGTTACAACACTTTTCTTTGTTGTTTTTATTCTTTGTAATTATTTGTTTGGTCCAAAATATTGTGTTTGTTGTCATGATTTGTCACAACTTGAGTTGGCTTTGTACGACGCTTAAAAGGTCTTATAATAAATACTTTTGTGAAATCACGGCGGTGCAGACTGCAGACAGCACCATGCAGGGTGCCACTGCATGGGGATGCGGAGCTGTAAATAGCCTATAGCATCGGCATCTTGGCGGGAGCCAGACACCAATCTAGGGCCTAATCTGAGGCTGTTATCGGCAGCATCTGTTGCCTGGCACTGCATGGGATCTGGATCTCTGGGGGGGTTTAGTTATTCATCTAGCACTCTGTCTGTCACCTTTTTTTCCCTGCATTGGACAAAAGGTATGCAACCGTGTGGGAGAGTGTAACCTCCACACAACCCTTTTGTGTCCATCAATATGCGGACGTCTGTTCTTTAGTGAATCCATGCTGTCTGTCACTGTGAAGGCTGGTGCCGGTTCATTTAGTCGACTAAAATTTATTTTGGCGGGCCTTGATGCCGTCCTAATGGCTCACTTGTTGAAAATAGCCGATCTACAAGCTCACAACGTGTCGCAGCGCTACACGTTTGTTGACGAAATTGTCAATATATTTAGTCTTAGTTTTAGTCATCATAGCTTTAATTAAAGGACCACTTCACCACTTTTCAACATCTCTTCATATAATTGGTCCTCACTAATGTTCATGATAAAACACAACCATTTTTTTCTACTAGGAGGGCTGTGGGCAGTACAGACACCCGTCCACCAGTGACATCATCGTTAGGCAGATTTTTTTTTAAACAATATTTGTTTTAAAATATATTAAGATTTTTATTATCGTGAGACCGATGGCTTCCATTATCGCATTGCAACTTTTCAGGAAAAGAAAGTCTGCGGTTTCTATTAGCATGGATTCCCCATCGATGATGTCACTGGTGGACGGGTGTCCGAACTGCCCAAAGCCCTCCTATGAGACACAGACTGAGTAGGAAAAGATGGTGGTGTTTTATCATGAACATTAGTGAGGACCAATTATATGAAGAGATGTTGAAAAGTGGTGAAGTGGTCCTTAGTTTTAATTTCGTTTTCATTTAGTTTTCGTCAGTGAAAAAAGGTAGCCGACGAACATTTTTCGTCTTAGTTTTAGTCGACAAAAACAACACTGGTGCCCGAAATTGATTTGTCTCGGCAATGGTCATGCACAATGTCCTCAATGGTCATGCACAATGTCCTCAAATGTCCTCAATGGTCATGCACAATGTCCTCAATGGTCATGCACAATGTCCTCAAATGTCCTCAATGGTCATGCACAATGTCCTCAATGGTCATGCACAATGTCCTCAAATGTCCTCAATGGTCATTAGTAGAGGACCTGGCTAAGATATGTATGCACTTCATTTAGGAGAGAATATCTCAACTGTTCTTGGCTAATATGACTCCCGCGAACAACTTGGGAACTGTGAAAAATTCTCTATCCGGGGCGAAATAACCGGAAATGACCACGCCCTTTCTTAAATGACCACTACTTCGAACATGACTCTATCTTCTAAACCGTTGGAGCTACAGATTTTCTGAGGTGCTCAACATTTAAAGAATACTCATGTTTGTTGAATCCGTGCCGAAGCCAGCAACCCTCCAGGTCATCATAGTGGCCAAATCAAATATGGCCGCCAGTCCGCCACCTGAAAAAGGTTTTATCTAGAACGTTTGAACCACATGAGCTATGAATGCAAATGTGGTGTCTAAATCATGTTTTTTGACAATTAGAAACATTTTGGAATGATCATCTTTATGACTGGGTGTGGCTGAACCTCTATTTTGCATATTTCAAAGATGGCGACTATCTGACAATTAGTTTTACTTCCTTTAACTTTGTCCTTTTTGTATGATCAGGACAAAAAAGGTCTTCTCCGTGAGGAATCTAAAGGACGGAGCGTGTGTGTGTGTGTGTGTGTGTGTGCGCGCGCTCGCACGTGTTTCCAATTTAAACATACCTTTGACTAATGCTCAGCATAAATTATTAAGCTATTATGCTCTTATGCTATTATTCTCTTGTTTCAATAAAATTACATCTGTAGTTTACACATTTATGTTTTAGAGATAGTCAGAAAGACAGGAAGCAGAGCTGGAGGTAGCAGAGACTAAAATGTTGAGGTTCTCTCTGGGAGTAACAAGGATGGATAGGATCATTAATGAGTACATCAGAGGGACAGCACATGTCAGATGTTTTGGAGATAAAGAAGAAGAAGTAGAAGGACGGCAGGACGCTGAGGTTGGAACTGCCAGGCAGGAGGCCTAGAGGAAGACCAAAGAGAAGATGTATGGATGTAGTGAAAGAGCCCTTTCAATGAAGCCCTTTGAATTGAATTGAATTGAATTGAAATATTGGAGGCAGGGTGACATGTTCGTATTAAGGAATAGTATTTTTTTCCTTTCTCCCCCCTAAGCATCCAGCTTATAAGAGCGCTCTTATGATGTGCTTCATTATAATCAATAATGGAGAGAAAAGGTAATAAGCTATAAGGTAATAAGCTAATGGATGTAGAAACTAGCTAATGGATGTAGAAGGAGAATTCTTTCTTTGGTCTATGGACAGCAGCCACTCAAAACTCAGAAATAGCTACAAAAACAGCTGAAGTACCGGTACTTGAAAACTGCATTATTCTGAAAGGAAAGAGAAGTACACAACATGTCTGGCTGTTTCTTTTCTTTGTACCATAAAAAGGTCTGTGTGCGTGCGTGCGTGCGTGGACAGGGTAAAAAAGGAAAAGGAATGGATGGAGCGGCCCATTCATTGGGTAGCCTTTGTACCAAAATATCAGCAATAATGCCCAACTTTATATTCATGTTCAATACAGTTATGGGTAGGGATGGAGCTCGTTCATTTTTATTGATAACGATCACCTTATCGAGCCGGGTCCTTATCAAGCCCACTATCAAGCATTTGCTATTAATTTGTGGAAAGCTGGGAGATAATACATTCTGAACACCTTATTTTTATTGCCATGACACACACACACACACACACACACACACACACACACACACACACACTATGCATATCTTTTCTATAATCTTTTTTATTTTAACCATCCCTTGCACTACATTTTACTAGGGCCTTGGCTTGAAATACAGTACTTTTCTAACAGACAGTTAGAAAAGTTAATATTGTGTACCGTCACTTTAAAAGCCCAATGTATACGTCATCGTACAACGGTGTCACGCACCAAAAATAGCCAATCTACAAGCTCACACTGCGTCTGGTTGCACCGCGTTGTGAGCTTGTAGATCTGCCTTATGATAGACAGCTCCGTCAGTCAGTCAGACAGACAACAAAGCCCAAACGCATCAATGAATGAAGAAGCCGCTTATATCGCTTTTGCTCCGTGGATGGAACATTGACATTTAAAAGCTATCGGATGGACGCGTGGATAACAGCATGGTTGTGTGCATAATCCTTATGACCAACGTTAGCTTCCATGCTAGCTGCTTCAGCTTAACATGTCTCACAGAGGACACCGGAGGCTGGCGGTGATTTCACCACAGCACGAAGCTGTCAAGCTGTCTTCGATGCGAAGCAGAAAGTGTGGAAGTCCGTGGTCAGACAATGGTCTGCCCCAACCCCATGTGAAATGCACTCCCCAGCTAGTTCATTATTGCATTTAGCTCCCCTCTTGTCTTTTTAAACATGTAACCAAAACTTTTTCAGCCGTTCCACCATACGGCGCAACCATAACGCAACCACCCGTCGCGTCTCGGCCCCCTTACCAACGTGGCCCAGTCAAGAGCTTGCCCAGTTTAACTTCGAAGAGAGGGGGCAAAAAAACAGCAAAAGACTTACTTTGGCAGCCCTCGTGCATGGAAATGTCTGTTAGTAGCAAACTACAGCATGTAATCCGCCTTTGTTTTAAATTGTCCCCCATTCGCACGTCGGCAAAAAACGTTCACACCTCGGTCGGATGTGCGCTGCCACCACCCATCAATAATTTAATCCACGCTACGCGCCTGCCCCTTATAGCGAGTTGCCCATGACGTCAGCTGCTGCGGCTATACCCGATAAGAGGCTCGACAAGCCAAAAGCTTATTGATACTCGGGTCTCGATAAATGCCGAACCGGGTTTGTAATGGACCCGATTTTCAGGCTCCTTCCCTAGTTATAGGGCTTAAAATCAATGCATTTCAAGTTTCGGACATCTTGGATTTTTGGGGTCGCCGTCTTGAAATTTTGCGTGGCTACCGATATTTTTGAAAAGAGTGGGTATATGTACCAAATGTCATGCTTGTATCACCATTTGAACGATTCTTGCTATATTTTGCAATTATCTGCTGCACTATATGCAACAGGTCGTATTTGTACTCAAGTACTGGGGTCGAGTACACCTCTGGTAAAATAGAGGTTCAGCCACACCCACTCATACAGATAAGCATTCCAAAATGTTTCTAATTGTCAAAAAACATGATTTAGACACCAAGTTTGCATTCATAGCTCATCTGGTTCAAAAGTTGTTGTCAAAACCTTTTTCAGGTGGCGGACTGGCGGCCATATTGGATTTGGACACAATGATGACCTGGAGGGTTGCTGCCTCGGGCACGGATTCAACAAACATTTTGAGCACCTCAGAACATCTGTAGCTCCAACAGTTTCGAAAATAGAGCCATGTTTGAACTAGCGGTCATTTTAAAAAGGGCGTGGTCATTTTCGGGTATTTCGCCCCGGATAGAGAATGTTTCACAGTTCCCAAGTTGTTCGCGGGGGTCATACTAGCCAAGAACAATTGAGATATTCTCTCCTAAATGAAGTGCGTACATATCTTAGCCAGGTCCTAGACTACATGCACAATGTCCTCAATGGTCATGCACAATGTCCTCAATGGTCATGCACAATGTCCTCAAATGTTCAAAGTGTCTGGCCTTGCAACAGCACAGATGAATCATTTACGTGTAGGCCAATGTAGGCCTTAATTGTGGAGGGAAGTTTGATGAAACATGTGAAATCACATAACTGATTTCACATTTTCCATTGATTTATTCAACCTATATTTACCGGTAACTGCTCAGACAGACATTCCATTTTCTGAGGTGCTCAAAATTTAAAGAATACTCATGTTTGTTGAATCCGTGCCGAAGCCAGCAACCCTCCAGGTCATCATAGTGGCCAAATCAAATATGGCCGCCAGTCCGCCACCTGAAAAAGGTTTTATCTAGAACGTTTGAACCACATGAGCTATGAATGCAAATGTGGTGTCTAAATCATGTTTTTTGACAATTAGAAACATTTTGGAATGATCATCTTTATGACTGGGTGTGGCTGAACCTCTATTTTGCATATTTCAAAGATGGCGACTATCTGACAATTAGTTTTACTTCCTTTAACTTTGTCCTTTTTGTATGATCAGGACAAAAAAGGTCTTCTCCGTGAGGAATCTAAAGGACGGAGCGTGTGTGTGTGTGTGTGTGCGTTTTTGAGGAATCAAAAACTAACACCAAGACCAAGCAAATAATAATAATAATCGCAATCACTGCAATATGCATACATGCGCATGCTGTCTTGACTCTTCAATAATAAAACATTATATGCTTCTAAAATCTGTAAAAAACAAAAACTTGCATGTGGCTCACCCAGACACTTTTAAAACTGTCTTTTACCATGACCTGACAAATAAACTGACTCCATGAGTTTGGATTGATTGGATTGATTGATTGATTGATTGATTGATTGATTGATTGATTGATTGAGTAGGCTACATCCCATCACGTTTATCGGCCAGCTATGCAGATGGCATTGCCCTAGTCTCGGACACAGGCAGCAGAGAAAGGAAGAGAAATAGGCCTATATCAGTGCCTGGACTGCTTCGACGAAATGGGATCTGAAGTTCGGGAGGGCGATTTATTTCCTGGAATGCCGTTGCAACTTGCATGGGATTAGGAGAGTGGAAATGGGAGATATGACCTCAAGAGGCGGCTGCTCACGGCTTAAGTAATTTTATATATATTTTATATATATATAATATATATATTATATTATATATATTATATTATGCATATAAATGCACCACCAGCCATGGTGGCACTGGCAAGATCTGCACTGTTTTCGGGACTCAAAGGTTGCTGCCAGCAGACGATTTTCACCCCTGCTATTTTACTTGACATATTTGCTGTCTTGGCTATCCTCTTTTTGTTGTTTACAGATAATAAGGGAGTACCAAGCCACAAAGCAAAAGTAAGGACGATCTCTGTGTGCTGAAGCCCAACATGGCATTTGTGAGATGGATGATTGGGTTTTAACTTTTTTCCCCCCCCAAAGGTAAACTAACCCATTCAGTACGGCCCAGGAACCCCTTTTGGTGTTTTTAAGCATTACAGTATGTTATACTTTAGCTATAGAAAAATAGCAGATCTACAAGCTCATAGCTCATAGAGCTTGTAGATCTGCTATTTTTGAAAAATCGTGAAAATGTGGCACAAATCTTTGAATATATTCTTTCAGAACGATTTTAACTCAAATCTTTGCTTCTGGTGGGTTCCTGGAACAACATATTTTCAGATGGGGGTCGCGGGCCACATACACATCATTCTGGGGGTCCTTGACATGAAAAGGTTGAGAACCACTGACATAGAAACATAGGTTTTTCAGAAAACTTTTAGGATCTAGAAGACATTTCTTTAGGTCTAAACGGGCTAAACACCCACAAAAGTTTTGACTTAAATCAAAGTATTAATACTGCAATATAGAAATACTCTGTTACAAGTAAAAGTCCGTATTTCAAAATGTACTTGAGTAAAAGTACAAAAGTATTGGCATCAAAATGTACTTAAAGTGCTAAAAGTACTCATTATGCAGAATGTGCCATTTCAAGTTTTCAAATGTATAAACATCTTTTGAAAAAGGACGATCTACAAGCTCACAATGTGTCGCATCGAGACGCATTGTGAGCTTGTAGATCGGCTATTTTAAAATGGCCAAAATGTACTGTATATGGGCCGAAGTGGTTAATGTATTAATAATCAAAATCTACAAAGAACTAAAGTTGTAAAATAAATGTGAAAAAGTACAATATTTGGATCCGAGATGTAGTAGAATAGAAGTAAAATAATTGGAAAAGTAAAGTACTAATACCTCAAAATTGTACAGTACGTAAATGTAATAGGCAGAACATTGGGATTCTTTACAGAAATAAAGCTAACTTCCCAATGATCTGTAGGAAAAGAGTCGTTGATGCTGTTTTCATGTCGGTTCTGGACTACGGTGATGTAATTTATAGAAATGCTGCCCTTACCACTCTTCTACCCCTAGATACAGTTTATCACTCAGCACTAAGGTTTATCACAGGTGAAAATTACAGCACTCACCATTGCACCCTTTACGATAAAGTAGGCTGGTCTTCCCTCTCTGAGAGGAGAACCATGCACTGGCACTAGTTTATCTTTAAAGCCATTGATGGAAAGCTACCATCATACGTTGCTGTTAAAATGGAAAATAAATATTCGCCAGACCCGTTTAAGTGAATGTCTTAAACTAGAGGTCCCATCCGTACAATCTGAACTAGGAAAATCAGCTTTTTGCTTCGATGCCCCCACCACATGGAACACTTTACAGCAAACATTGAAAATGAATACCCCAATATCTTATGGTCAATTTAATAACCTGCTTTTGAACCTCCCTACCTCAATATGTAACTGTTTTTAACTTGTGTTTTGTCTCACTGTCTGTATAATGTCTCTATGCCTTACATGAAGATTTGATTTGTGTTCTGTTTTATACCTGCATGTCTTAAATTGTTTCATATACTGTATGTAATCTCGTCAGCATTGAAAATGAGGGAGAACCTCAATTGCTCTTTCGAGAATAAATAAAGGTTTCAATCAATCAATCAATAGATATGAGGGTACTGTGTGTGGGCCTGTGGGATTTGCCACCAATGAGAAATGTTTGCTAGCTTAAAATCAAATACTCCTTTATAGCCAGAGTAGGTTTAGTTTGAAATATGATTTATTGAGTAGTGCCGGACTCCTTAATGCTGTATGGACAAAGACGAAAGGGATCATTACTTTTCCACCTGAAAACAGCTGAGAACCGAGTTATTTGGCTGCTCCAGTAGTTAAGTTCAACATGCACTTGACCCAACTCTGTGACGCTAAGAAATGGTGCAGTACCATGAAATAAAAGACATCTCTCTGCCGTTGGATCACCACAGATGATCTGTTCCTGCAAGCACAGTCTACTCTAAAACACTGATTAGCTGAGTGCAGGGGACCTGGTGGTGTCCTTACATATCAGATACAGGTGATGGTATTCCTGCTGGGCATAGCTGCCTGACGCACCTCCTCCACTGCCTTTTGAACAGCTGTGCTGTGACACCTCACTGAACACCTCTGTGGGCCTAAACGGGTCATCAGCTGGGGACCACCGCAATTCATCAACGTTTCGCTCCTTATTCTGGGCGGGAACCCATTTAGGTGTTTTAAGGATTATGTTATACTTTAGCTATTGAAAAATAGCAGATCTACAAGCTCATAGCGCGGCACCAAGTGCCCTGCTACGAGCTTGTAGGTCTGCTATTTTTGAAAAATCATGAAATATCGAGCACAACTGATACAGAAACATAGGTATTTCAGAAAACTGTCAGGATTTATAGAAGTCATTTTTTAAATTTTGACGTCAGGCCTAAATGGTTTAACCCCAGTACGTCTCATGGTGGCGGAGCGATGGCAGGGATCTCTCCCTGACACCCCCTGCTGATGCCCTCCTAGGTGTTTATTGTCCCCCAACTCTTATGCTTCCTCCTTAGCCAGAAGCTGCCTTTCTCCGCCTCCTCCGCCAGCTCTTTCATGGTTTCCCGATGCCCCGCTCCTGTGCATCCCATGTCGCGGAGCCTAGGCGAGCAGTTGAGGAACCTAGGAAGCCCCTACACCCCACTTCCACAGGGCAGATAACAGCATTCCAGCCAGCCTCCCTGCACTCTGCCGCCAGGTCTGAGTACTTGGCTAAATCAGTAACATGTGGGTGGTAAAATTCTCTCTACATTTTTTATTTTTGTATTATTCCTATCCAGAGCTATTTAGCAGCTATATCTGCAGAGATACAGTATATGCCAATTTCACCTAATGTGTGGAATATAAAGTGTGTGTGTGTGTGTGTGTGTGTGTGTGTGTGTGTGTGTGTGTGTGTGTGTGTGTGTGTGTGTGTGTGTGTGTGTGTGTGTGTGTGTGTGTGTGTGTGTGTGTGTGTGTGTGTGTGTGTGTGTGTGTGTGTGTGTGTGTGGCTGTGCACGGGGCTGTGCACGTGTGTGGCTGTGCACGTGTGTGATAAGATCACACACATCATTGCATATCGCCTCTTTGACCACAATGCTGTATCCCACAGGACAGATCATGGCAGGTTTCCAGCCATTATTATTGTGAAAGCCACACATGGGCACTGAGTTGACTGCCGACTCAGATCGCAAAATGATGAGAGTTTTCAAAATGCATATCCCGCTGCTTCTACATCAAAGATCTGTTTGAAGGGGATTCGAAGATGTATTTCTCAGTCAGAAGGACGCATTTCTTGTCAGAAAACCAAAAACAGAATGTAGCTCCCCGAGATATTGATGTAGGCCTGTGGTGCACACTAAAGTTATTTCATTAGAGACGGATGAAGAGAAGGTTGGAGGAAGACAAGATAGAAAGGAAGGCTAACAAGGACTTGTGTATTGCTATAGGGAGAGAATGCAAGCCCAAAAGGTTGTTTTTGTTTGTTTGTTAGCTATGCAGGCTGCATTAAGTTTGATATCTGCATGCAGCCATACATGGGTGACGGCCAAGATTGTACAAACAACATATAACCCAGGGGTTCTCAACCCGTGGGTCGCGACCCCTCGGGGGGTCGCCAAATTATTTTAGGGGGTCCCCAAATTATTTTCAAAAAAAATAAATAAAAAAAATTTTTATTTTATTTTCACGATTTTTCAAAAATAGCAGACCTACAAGCTCGTAGCGCGCCACTCGGTGGCGCGCTATGAGCTTGTAGATCTGCTATTTTTCAATAGCTAAATTATAACAATGCTTAAAACACCAAAAGGGGTTCCCGCCCAAAATGGTTTAAGGTTATTGTAGCAGTCAATTTATATTGGGGGTCGGGAGGGGGCGGGGCGGGGGTCCCGAGACATTGCCAAAGCATTTCCGGGGGTCCCCGGCCAAAAACGTTGAGAACCCCTGATATAACCTATAGTAGAACTGTGCATAATGCAGAGAGGTCTGTCATTTCTGCTCTGTGGTGTGAGGAGCCGAGTGTGACTTTTCATATAATGCCTGTGTTTACCTCACCGCTTTCTCATTATCTCTCACTCAGCAGACAGATTGATTTGTAGGTCCAAATGCTGAAATAGATTGCATGCTGTTTGTTTGGCGGCTAAAGGGGCAGCAGTGGCTCAGGGATATAGAGCAGGGGTTCTCAACGTTTTTGGCCGGGGACCCCCGGAAATGCTTTGGCAACGTCTCGGGACCCCCGCCCCGCCCCCTCCCGACCCCCAATATAAATTGACTGCTACAATAACCTTAAACCATTTTGGGCGGGAACCCCTTTTGGTGTTTTAAGCATTGTTATAATTTAGCTATTTAAAAATAGCAGATCTACAAGCTCATAGCGCCACCGAGTGGCGCGCTACGAGCTTGTAGGTCTGCTATTTTTGAAAAATCGTGAAAATAATTTGGGGACCCCCTAAAATAATTTGGCGACCCCCCGAGGGGTCGCGACCCACGGGTTGAGAACCCCTGGTATAGAGTGCATGGCCGGTAGAGCGGCTGGATGGGAAGCACGAGGTTCCCTATACCCGTTCGATCCCGGGCTCCCCCAGAGTTACTGTCGAAGTGTCCTTGAGCAAGACCCTGAACCCCCGATTTTCTCCCGATTTTCAGCTTGGTGCCTTGCGTGGTTTCGTCCGCCATTGGTGTGTGTGTGTGAATGTAATGCACAATATGCGATTGGATAAATGAACCATTTAGTCTACCATTTGCTTATTTGTTTCTCTGGCATACGTTTTGAAACGGTCATTTTCAGTGAATCTACCATTTGTGTGTGTTTCTGTAGTTTCTGTAGTGTTAGTCTACAAACCGTTTTAGTCGACTAAATATAACATTTTAGTCGACTAAATCTACAGTTGATTTAGTCGACTAAATGTATTTTGGCGGGCCTTGATGCCGTCATAATGACACTTGCTGAAAATAGCCGATCTACAAGCAACGCGTCGCAACGCGAGCTTGTAGATCGGCTATTTTCAGCATGCAACCAAGTGTAAAATGACTTATACTGGATCTTTTTGTCCACTAGTCCCTTGCTAACATTTTAGTCTAGTTTTTATTTGTTGACGAAATGGTCAATATATTTAGTCTTAGTTTTAGTCATAATAGCGTAGTTTTCATTTAGTTTCCATTTAGTTTTCGTCAGTGAAAAAAGGTACAGTCGACAAACATTGTTTGGCATAGTATTAGTCGATGAAATCAACACTCATGGTGTCATCAAACTGCACTCATTTTTATGAATGGAGAGTTTAATTGTGACTTATAGGTCATCTTTAAAAAATCACTATCAACGCCAAATGGACAGTATTTTTCGTTTACCACAGCAGAGAGAGAGGTCTAAATCTTTCCCCTCCTGCAAAAGGTCGTACTTCTCTCTAATCTAATTGAGTTGGAAATTAAAGCCCCAGAATAAGGTTAGTGACAGAGCTTTTATAAATGAGGTATAATAATAGCCAAGGAAAATTGGATGTAAATGATATCATCATCCTGTCAGTTTTACGATTAGCCACCAAGTCTGAGGTAAAACACCAGAGTGAGTGGCTGGGTGAGTGAGAGAGATTAGTTGGCATTTTTATTTGGAAAACAAAATAACCACTTTGTGTTTGTGTGCTAAAAGAGTGGCTTTGTGTCACCACCGTGCAATGTACTGTAAGTCGGTAGTGAAAATATTTTGCATATCAGTTTTTTGAGTGCAACCACTCCTATGCGGAGCTATGGGTGTCCCTGCAGGCGGTGTCCGTCCCTGGCTGGCTGGGTCCATCCGAACACGAAAATAGCGTTTGGTTGGTTTTCACCACCAAGTGTCACTGTTGCGCACCCTAACACACATACACACACATACACACACACATATATTTACTGAATAAGATTTCGGGTGTGACAGTACAGTACAGTACAGTAGAGGGACCCCCTGGGGATAACTCTGTCATTTCCCGACCGTTTCTGACACGGGGACCCCCACACGGAGTTGCACCACTCAGTTCACACGGGTGTGATTTTAGCCTATCTATCTCTAAATGCACCATGTCTCTGTCTGTGTGTACTGTACTGTACTGTAATGCACGTAACTCGAGAGCCGTTAGCCCCACCGTGGCATCGACACACACATTCGACACACACATTCCACATTCCACGCCCACAGGGACCTGTATCCCGAGAGAAGACGCACACTAGCACCACACTATGCACCCACTGCACACAAAATTAAGTGGAAACCGAGCTACTGTACACTTCCTAACCATCTGTCCATTGTACCAAGACATCAGAGACACATACTATCCACAGATTACAACCACACACAGATGTTTTGAAAACATGACTAATGACAAAAAACTCCCATATCTGCTGGGCGGAGTACGACAATGTGCAGACACAGCAGCAAGATTCGTGAGTTGCTGTGATAGGAGAAGGATATCAAATGGAACACAACCACCCTAAAGACTAATCATTGTGTATATTCCTGCACTATACCTGCATCGAGTGATCTTGGTACATAGAAATTGATCTATTGAAGATTCTGACTCACAAATGTATATTGTTGTATTGTTGTATTTGTGCTTTCTGCTTTGGCAATGTAAACGTATGTTTTCTCATGCCAATAAAGCCCTTTGAATTGAATTGAGTGCAGTGCCCGGTGTCGAGTCGGTCGGACCCACGGTTGTCCAGATTAATTTACATTTAGATGATTCAATTTAGAAGTGTAAGATGAAGTAATGATTTTGACTACAAAGAAACTAAACTTCAATTTCAATTTCAGCCTGATTCAATTGTGAAAATGGCTTTCGGATTAAAGCAGGATCAGAGCACTATCCTGACGTGTATTAGTCATTTAGGCTTAGCCAATCAGAATACTCCTTGTTGTTGTGTGCAGTTCACCTGCAGATCAATAGGACTGATTGGTGGTCAGTCGGGGTCGTCCCAAAAGTCGCAGCGGGATGAAATCAGCCCTCAACTGCTTCTGACAGACATATACGATAGGGGCGAGGCTTCCCTCACTTTACATTTACAATTTACAATTTAGGCATTTAGCAGACGCTCTTAATCCAGAGCGATTTACATTAAGCAAGAACAAAAAGCATGGCAATACATCATATATATAAAAAGTAGTTCATGAAACATGCGTAAGCTAAGAACGTCAAGGGAAAAGGCCCGCTCAACTCAGACAGTCTTATAAAGGTTCAGGCGTGTGCTGGGTGCAGATTCAAAGAGAACATATAGAAAATGAATAAAATCCGCACTCTCAGTCGAGTAAGGGTCTTTGTTTAATAATGATAGTGCTCCGCAGCAGCAGTCATACCAGACAGACAAACACGTTTCGCCGCGCAGGCCTTCGTCAGTGTCAAAATACTTTATTCAAATATTTTGACACTGACGAAGGCCTGCGTGCCGAAACGTGTTTGTCTGTCTGGTATGACTGCTGCTGCGGAGCACTATCATTATTAAACAAAGACCCTTACTCGACTGAGAGTGCGGATTTTATTCATTTTCTATAAGCTAAGAACGTATAACAGTGGAGTATCTATAATGAAACTATACATATAAACTATACATACTATACTATACATATACTATAAAGTGCTATGACTACATAAAATGCAATTCTAGTGCTGTCTACGTAACATGCTATAAGTTTGTATAAAATGCTATCTAAGTCTACATAAAGTGCTATCTAAGGGGCTAGGACAGTCACCGAACGCAGAAGCCACAGGTGTCTTTCTGACACAATTACTAGTCTAGTAACTGCCTTTCTGACATAATTACCATCTGATTAATGCATTTCTGATAGAAATACAGTGTGATAAATGTCTTTCTGACAAGAATTATACGAGAGCTTTACAACAGAAAGCCAACTATTAGGGTATTTGAACACTGATCAGTCACACCATGCAGTCACAATGTGGGACACGGTCTCAATGTGTGGGACGCCTGTAAAGTCTTGGAAAGGAAGGGACTGTCACACGCAAAGGGGGACATCTGGGACAATGAACGCCATGGTCGTCGTTGCCCCTCAGTTTGGCCTTGTGCCCTTCAAAATAATTGGCATGCCCCGAGGCCACAGTGGCCTTAACCCATTTTGGGCGGGAACCCCTTTTGGTGTTTTAAACATTATGTTATAATTTAGCTATTGAAAAATAGCGTGGCGCGCTACGAGCTTGTAGGTCTGCTATTTTTGAATTTTTTTTGAAAAAATGTGGCGCAAATCTTTGAATATATATTCTTTCAAAGTGAAGGTTTTTAACTCAGGTCTAAATGGGTTGCACCACCCACACTGCCCCAGCTGACTGTACTACTTTCTCTTATGTCTTTTTCCTGTCAATGTGCCAGTGTATGTTTGAGGGGCACTAGCCCCTCCTATATACAGCTTTTTGTCCTGAACTTGTGTCACATTTGCCATTGACAATGATTGGAGATTGACAGTTGACAGTTCTCGTTTTTGCAACTATGCCTAAACCTAACCTATGAACCTAACCTCTGTAAAACTATGCCTAAACCTAACCCATGAACCTAACCTCAGTAAAACTATGCCTAAACCTAACCCTGACCCTTAACCTAACCTGAGTAAAACTATGCCTAACCCTGACCCTAAACCTATACCTGAGTAAAACTATACCTAAACCCAACCTTAACCTCAGTAAAACTATGCCTGCCCGGGAGCCAATCAGACACATGGTAAAGCAGGTCTATCCTAGAATGTTGGTGGGCAACCCCACAGTAAGTGTTGGCCTGACCCACTCCTGCTAAGATGCCGCCAGCCATGTGCTTATTATAGGCAAGTCCTCGGGGATAGAATTAAGTATCTCTGCGCTCCCTTATTGTATAGGGTGGTGGACATGAGTCTATCTGGGGGTTCTGCTATCACTGGGGAAGTAGACAACATGCCTCTGTGGAATCTCCCCCACAGCCAGGTGGTGAAAGACCATCTTGTGACTTAATGTTTGTAATGTAATGTTTTTTTGTTGGTGACAGTGTTGTTGTTTTTTTTAACATACTTTCTTTCCTTTCTTTCCTGCACTTTGTTTTAATCTTGCTGGTCAAACAGTGTCTCTCTCTAGGTCGAGAGTTAGACTGGAACTCACCTATGCTTTCTATGGCATAGGCAGCTCCTGGCAGGATCCGCCGGGAGAAACTAGACACAGCTGCATGACATGAGACTAATTAATTAGAGCGACAGAGAGAGAGAGAGAGAGAGAGGAGCTGTGTGTGTACGTGTGTGCGTGTCTGCGTCAATTGAACAAAGGTGCAGAAGATCAGAAATCAGCAGAGAGTGAGCGACGTTTGCGCTACTGTATGCCGAATTGAAGTGGACTCGGCCCCAGACTTTTTTTTTTCTCTCTCTGGAAATGAAAACGTCTGTGTTTCCGAGGCTAGGTTGAGAGAGACAGTGTGGCCTCCACTACTGGGGAGTGATTTAAGTGGCCATGCTGTTAGCCTTGTGTCTGGGTGTCTGGGTGTCTGGGTGTCTGGATGTCTGTGCCTTGTGTCTGTCTGCTACTCTACATCATCATCATCATCATAAACCTTGAATTATGATGCCATTGGGCATCATAATTCTGGTCTTTCTCATCATGAAGGTATTGAGATATACATTACTAAAAAGGTACCCATGATGAACCTACCAGGATCATTTACAATTTGGTGAGTGCGGTGCATTGTTGCTTCCCCTGCAAATAATAAGCTGCTAGCTTCCTTCTATCCAGGGGTCATCATTATGTCCCATTGTCCGTGGCAAAGACATTATAATGTTATTATTTTTTAGTTTTCTTGAATATGTATGACACCGATTTACTATGACACTATGGCATAGTAGGAGTCCAACTAATACTAGTAGTTCTCAAATGTTTTATTTGCAAGGAATGCCCTTAACTCTGAGAACACTCAGAGTTACAGACCTGTTATGTTCATTCAGGGCTAGCTTTTTGTGTTTCTGGTGATATTATTATCCACTAATTCTGTATTGAATTTTGAGGAAAATGTCCACCACAAGACATTATGGCAATGACCCCTCAACAGTGGCGTGCACAGATAGACACTAGGGCCCTTTTCCCTCTGGACAAATGTGTACACTGTACAGTACAGTATGTCTGTGGACCATGGTGACATTGATCAATTCTTGATAAAAAGCTTCTAATATATTATTTAGGCCCCAAAATCTATAAATCTCACACTATTAAGGCAACCGGCCGGTTCCACGCGCTGCACAAGGTGCCCTTCTTTTCACTTGAGCACCTGCCCCTCTAAATGACTGTGCACGCCACTGCCCCTCATTCTATCCCTGTGTGTCTGCATCCCGACTGACACTTGGTTTCAGACATTGCGAGTGCCTAGTGTGCGACTGTGCGCGAGCTATACGCGTAATTAGAAAGAAGAAAAACAAACAAAAGTGCTGTACCCCTTTTTCTCACTATATGTTTCAGCTTCAATTCAGACCTTGTTTTAATTCTGCAATCCAAAAATGTTATGTCTGCAATTTGAACCCAGGTCTGTTCTCATCTGCTTGGCCAGGGGAGATATGTGAACCTGTGTGTGTGTGTGTGTGTGTGTGTGTGTGTGTGTGTGTGTGTGTGTGTGTGTGTGTGTGTGTGTGTGTGTGTGTGTGTGTGTGTGTGTGTGTGTGTGTGTGTGTGTGTGTGTGTGTGTGTGTGTGTGTGTGTGTGTGTGTGTGTGTGTGTGTGTGTGTGTGTGTGTGTGTGTGTGTGTGTGTGTGTGTGTGTGTGTGTGTGTGTGTGTGTGTGTGATGAGGTAGTTTGTTACTGGGCATAGTACTGACTGCGGCTTTCAGTCTAGGGCCCAATCCCAACCTCCTCCTGAGCCCTGAACCCTCATTGACTTTAGTGACGTCAGCTGTAAGTGCTTGAGGGTGAGAGGCTGCAAGGGCTCCAAATTGTTGTGAAGGAAATGGGACAGCACTTTGAAGATGAGTCCGCCATTCATGACACTTTGCATCACTTTATAAAAACTGTCCTTATTCACAGCCAGTGCCTATATGCTTGGCCTATTTATGTCTATCATGTCTATTTTAGTATTTAAGCTGATAGTTTTATTATTAGTTTTATAAATACACTTTCCTGTGTGATAGGGGTTGTAATATTAATATATAATATTCCTAATATTCATTATAAATTGCATTTCCATATTCTTTTACTTTGCTCATTAGTCATTTCTCATCATGTTTCCCTTATTATTATTGTTATATATCCTATCCTTCCATTCCGTCTCCCTTTGAGAACGGTGCACTATTGTGTTTGTTGACATTCTAACCGCGATACATAACTAATTTGCATACTTAAATGATTGACGTTCGGAGGATCCCCCTCATTCCCCTGGTAACACTATGAACTGTGGGTAATTTCTTTGCCAGTCAGCCAAAGGCCCAATCCCAATTGCCTCCCTTAAGCCCTGAGCCCTGAACCCTCATTGACTTTAGTGACGTCAGCTGTAAGTGCTTGAGGGTGAGAGGCTGCAAGGGCTCCAAATTGTTTTGAAAGGAATGGGACAGCACTTTGAAGATGAGTCCGCCATTCATGACACTTTGCATCACTTTATAAAAACTGTCCTTATTCACAGCCAGTGCCTACATGCTTTGCCTATTTATACATGTCTATCATGTCTATTTTAGTATTTAAGCTGATCGTTTTATTATTAGTTTCATAAATACACTTTCCTGTGTGATAGGGGTTGTAATATTCATATATAATAATATTCATTATAAATTGCATTTCCATATTCTTGTACTTTGCTCATTAGTCATTTCTCATCATGTTTCCCTTATTATTATTATTGTTATTAAATATATAGCCTATCCTTCCATTCCGTCTCCCGTGTTTGTTGACATTCTAACAATACATATCTAATTTGCATACTTAAATGATTGACGTTCGGCTCATTCCCCATGTAACGCTATGAACTGTGGGTAATTTCTTTGCCAAAGTCAGCATCGATGCTGACTTTGGCAAAGGGCACATAAAGGGGCGGGGCTGAGCCCTCACTGACTTACCGATTTCAAATGGGACATCCCTCCCAAGCCCTCGCAGACTTCACATGAACGCGTAGCTAAGTCAGTGAGGGCTCATTGAGTCAGCAAGGGAGCGGATTGGGATTGGGCCTTGGTCCTGCTGTGGGTATGTGGGAGGAGACCTACCTGCTGCTTTGCCTCACCTCCAATCAGGACTGGACCAATAATCAGCAGAGGGCTGCCCATCAGTCCACTACTAGAAGTGTTCTCACCTGTGCTCCTTGGCACTGTGTAACAGTTTGCTGTAGCTGTGTGCATGCTGTCCAGAGCATTTGGGTTGTTTGTGTCAATACTTTGTGCCACTAAAACGGTTGGTGTGTCCTCAGTAAAATCCCTTTTGATTCAGTGTTTGAACACATGTCATGCTTAAGCAGTGAGAGCTTGTAAGAGTACTTCTAACACAGCTAAATAGAATATGGGAGCCTGCTTACTGTAAATGCCACCTTTTGATAGGTACGTTAGTGTAGCCAGTGTGTGCTTTTATTTCCTGAGTTTGCTAGGCAAGCCAGTGTTTTCTTATGTTTAAAGGTATGAGGTTGAGACCATTTTGATTGTTTCTTTGAGTTGCCCCATATTATTTTATTGTTAGGAGATACTTTTAATTTAGGTTTGAAATCCTTTAAAATTCATGTGAACAGTTTCATGTAAACTTGTACTTGAAGTTGACCTTGAAAGGAGCCTATAAAAGGCCAATGATAAAACAACTTCACTTGCCATCTATAATATATTGCATCCTTTACCACCCCTAGACTGTGTGTCTAGGGGTGGTAGGGGCTCGCACGCACGCATGTGTGTGCGTGCCAGTGTGAGAAGAGCGAGGAGGAGTGCATGCCAAGCTCTTTGTAGAGAGAGTGCTTCAAATCTGCTGTGGGTCAATGGACATGATGAACAATCAAAGAAATACACAGGTGTGACATTGCAATGACATTAAGATGTCTTTGAACTTGAATGCATTTCAAAAGTCACATGCACGGCAGGACATGAAATATAGCAAATGCCCTTTTCCCCACCGACATACACGAGGCACTACAATGATTGTCAACGTGGGACATTTTATAATAGGAGGGAGGGTCGGAGGGAGAGTCATGGTTTGTGTAGCAGAGACTGCTACCTTTTACTGGACAAATCAATGTGGCAATCTTACGGGGTTCACGTGTTAAATCACAGGGAATCAATCATCTGCCTGTGTGGACAGTTTCATGAAAAATCTCTCGAAAAATGGCTGTAGCACTCTTTGGAAATGTTCCAACACATGTCCTCTTCTGCCGTGCATGAGACTGTGTCGCAGTGTCGGCGTGTCCAAATACTCTAAAAGCACGCTCTGGCAAGATGGATATAGCTATAGGCTATAGTGCTAATCGTGATCTTACCACGATTCTATCATGTATCACGTGTGTGATATGATTCTAAAAAAGTTATAAATTGTGAAAATGTTAAAAGGATCCTTGGCTAATAAGACAAATATGCCTTAAAACATTATACTTTCCCTCTACAACTAAAGCTGCCTATGTAAATTGTGCAGCCTTTTATGGCAATAAATGACTTGTGTTTTTTCCTCGTCCAGATAATTTTATTATCAAATTAACTCAGTTATTTTGACAGCCCTAATATATATATATATATATATCTTATTAATATATCTATTTATTTTTCAAGGTTTTTGAAAAGTAGCCTATTTTACCATTTAGAAAAATCTATAATAACATGCCCAAAATAGGGACACCAGGTTGAAAAGTGGCTAGACGGGGGGAGTTTGGCGTTTATTGGCTCTGCAGCTTTCAGAGCTGGCTGGAGAGGTGCCAAGAAGAGTCAAGGTAATTTTCATTTGAGTGACAGCCAACCAGAGCTCATGCAGTATTTAACCCAATCAACAACACAAAGGACAGCGAGGAGTGACCAAGAGTGATAGCGTGAGTGAGTGCCCATCAAAACCGCTGCACAGGCTTAGCAGCGCAATTGCATTTACACTGAGTTATAAATGTCATTAATACGTTGAACTAAGCTTCAGTTCCATTAAAAAACTACCGAGACCTGTCTAGTGTCACACTGTCCACAAATACTCAATACACTGCATCAAACATCGCAAGTTCACAGCACAAAGCTATGAAACGTGATATCACATCCCTACTTCAAAACTGAGTGACATTATGGTGCAATTATGGGCACTGACGTCACGTGAGCCTGACTCAACTACGCATCTCTAGGTTGCTCTTGTTTTATCAGTTTATCGAGCTATCACTGTCTGTCTGTCTGTCTGTCTGTCTGTCTGCATTCTGCCCCCTTTGCCTACTTATCTTTCTGGCATCTCAACGATTCAGTCTGAAGGTCTACTATGTTTTCACAGGTAAGACTACAAGATGTAGTCTTACCTGTATGCTCTCTACCTCACTCTGTGTTCCTGCTTCTTCTGGAAGAAAGTATGCAATACAGCAAATTCCATCCTCTTTGCAAAGTCTACCACCATCCGTCCTTCTGCGTTCCTATCCTGGATACCAAACTTGCCCATCACTTCCTCATGATACACTGACACCACGCTAGACAGGAACGCCCAAAAACGTCACATCCGGTTTTAGCCTGGGGTAAGAATGTTCTATGGCTGCCAATGCAAGTTGGTCCAATCCTTAATCACATACGGACAAACATCTATGCCGATGCTATCTAACTTGCGGAGGTAGCGTGCCTTGTCCATGGGCAACATATCTTTCAACGTATGGCATTGCAAATACGTTTGATAATCGCTACTCTGCTCAATATTGTTTTGAAAATGCTGCAAATTGCATTGCAGTGAACGAGCGCAAATCACAACTTCCCCCGGTGGTGGGCGGAGTCAGTTTGAGGCGCTGTTTACGCGCCGTGGTGTCAGTGTATCACCTCTGTTGCCTTCACCAACATGTCCATTGAAGTCTGCACCAATCACCACCTACTCTCACTTCTGGGGATACTCTGTATCACTTCATCTAACTCACTCCTGAATTTCTCCTTCTCTTCTAACTCACACCCTACCTGTGGTGCATGTAAAAGTATCAATGCTGCAATGTAGAAATACCCAAGGTCCGGACTTAAAAATGTACTAGAATACAAGTACAAAAGTATTGGTATGAAAATGTACTTAAAGTACAGTACCACACGTATAATGTAGGCTACTCATTATGCAGAAGGTTCCATTTCCCAAGTTTTAAAATGTATAGAAATGTATAAAGATCTTTTGAAAATAGCAGATCTACAAGCTCACGGTGCGTCATACCCCTCACTCGGGTGACCCAGTCGGGGTGATCAAGTCCCGACTTACGTCCCAGTAGCTACCCTCGATCAGAACCACAGGGCCACTCAATCCGTTGGATCCACTCCGGACCTACTCTGCCGGGACTGGGAGGTACAATTCTGGCATGTGGAGGGACTAGGCTCTGTGGGTTGACTCCTGTCCGCGCCCCTCCTACGTCTCACCAGGTCCACTCCTGCTCTCACCAGTGCAGCCAAGACCTGTGTGTTGCACCAGACTCCCAGCACCAGACACTTGATTCAGGAGTGGTGGTTTCTTGAGCCGCAATGGTTCTGCAGGCTCCACCTAGGCAACGGTGGTACTGCAGGCTCCGCTTGCGGCTCGAATGGCCCTCCTAAAGGCCTCATCGAAGGTTTTTGGGCTTCCTCCCGGAGGACGCAGGCTGGGGCACCAACCCATACTGCTCCCGGTGTGCCGTCTACATTCCGGCTGTCACCCGTCTCTCCGGTGGTCACCAGACTATACCTGGTTGTCTTGTCACATAGTCTATTCCTTTTTTTCTTCTTTTTTTTTTACGCTTTTGTAACCCATTTTTTCACCCAGTGTCAATTATCTAATGTAATCCTGGGCGCTACACTTCCTCTGCCAACCTGGGGAGGCAGCGGACTACCTACCCTAGGGGACACGGGGAGAACATGCAAACTCCACACAGAAAGGCCCTTTCGCCAACCCCACCTCGGGTATGGGCACTGATGACACGGAGGAGAGAACACGCCCCCAGTGCCCACACATAGTCTATTCCTATGAGTCACTATAAATAGAATACCTCAGAACGAAAATACATCGCTTGGATGCACCTGCATGGGACGTATCCTCAGTGATGTATCCCATAATATAAATGTAGCAGAGTAAGTACAAAATTGGCCTCCACCATTTTCCAAGTACGGTAACGGTACCTTATGTACTTAGTCACTTTAGTGCTTTTCTGTCTCTGCGCGGCTGCTCCTGTAGTCCCGCGGATAGTCCATATCTTCAAAATATTCATAATAATGATTCAACCACGTTTCTGATGTTCATTCAACTACTGTGTGACCTCTAGAGCTTCCCATGGCACCCCATTGTCTCAAAGTTCCTTAAGGCTTGGTGAGGTGTGGGACAAAATTACCATTCTATTGTCTTAAGGAGACTCCAAATGTTCCTTTCACTCTGTATGTAAATGAAATGAAATGAAATGATTACTATATTTACCCAGGGTATCTGGGCTAAGCTCAATAACTTGTTTCCAGCCAGGCCCTGCTCATAGAACATTTCATCGTAGTGGTTCAATGCCTTGTTCAAGGGCACTTCAGCGGTGGTAATTTTAACGTGTCGGACCGCTGATTCGAACTGGCGACCTATCAAGACCGCTCCGCAATCCGTTCGGCCACCGCTGCCACGAGTAAAGTCTGTAACTCCACCCTTCCTGTATTCAACTCTTTTTGATGCAAAAGGTATATCTGGTCTTAGTAAATGCAATGATTCAGTAGTCTTAGCTGGCCGCTCCTGCGGTCAGTGGTAGAACATGGGGACCTGAGCTCAGGCCCACGGCGAAGCTCTGCTGTTTTGTCTTCAACTTTGGATAAATGGTCAATTCAACACTCGAGGAAAAACCTCTCTCTGCCTTTTTCATCTGATGCCGTCCTGTTTTTGAGAACTCCATTCTTCTCTTGTTTGTTCAGTCTGTATAGAGAATACACGACACTCCTCCTCTCACTCACGTCCTGTGATTCGTCCTGTGGTGGACTACTGTACATGTCCGTGTCATCACGTTCTGTTCCTCCTGTGATTCGTCCTGTGGTGGACTAATGTCGTGTCATCACGTTCTGTTCCTCCTGTGATTCGTCCTGTGGTGGACTAATGTCCGTGTCATCACGGAAATAATGTTGTATAGTAGGATGGTCCGTGTCTGTCTATCTGACTGTTGACTGTCTGCCTTTTTGTTTGTCTGTTGTTAAGACCCTATAGCTGGCATAGAGGTGCCAGAATCACGACCAAGTAAAAAAAGTAAAAATGAATAGGCCTATATTTATGAATGAACTAAAATACAGCAAACAAACAAAAAGTTAACTGATATGTGAGGATCAGTAAAGTCAGTAATGTAGTGCAGGGGTTCTCAACCCGTGGGTCGCGACCCCTCGATTTTTCAAAAATAGCAGACCTACAAGCTCGTAGCGCGCCACTCGGTGGCGCGCTATGAGCTTGTAGATCTGCTATTTTTCAATAGCTAAATTATAACAATGCTTAAAACACCAAAAGGGGTTCCCGCCCAAAATGGTTTAAGGTTATTGTAGCAGTCAATTTATATTGGGGGGAGGGAGGGGGCGGGGCGGGGGTCCCGAGACATTGCCAAAGCATTTCCGGGGGTCCCCGGCCACAAACGTTGCTATGTATGGTGGTGTTGTATGTATTAACCAAAATGTTGAGGTGAAAAAGGAATGGGGCAGGAGGGCAGGGCTTTGAAGCAGTGTTGATTTCGTCAACTAAAACCAAGACGAAAAATGTTCGTCGACTACCTTTTTCCACTGACAAAAACTATTGGAAACTAAATGAAAACTAAGCTATGACTAAATATAAGACTAAATATACTGACAATTTCGTCAACAAATAAAAATTAGACAAAAATGTTAGGAAGGGACTAGTGGACAAGAGATCCAGCATAAGTAAAAGACACAAGTGACTGTGGCTCAAGAGGTAGAGCAGGTCGTCCAATGATCCATGGGTCGGCGGTTCGAATCCAGGCTCCTCCTGTCTACATGTCGAAGTGTCCTTGGGCAAGACACTGAACCCCAAATTGCTCCCGATGTGCTGGTTGGTACCTTGCATGGCTTCCGCTGCAATCGGTGTATGAATGTGTGTGTGAATGGGTGAATGTAATGCACAATCTATGTAAAGCGCCTTGGATAAAGGCGCTATATAAATGCACCATTTACCATTTTACACTTGGTTGCATGCTGAAAATAGCCAATCTACAAGCTCACAACGCGTTGCAGCGCGACGCGTTGTGAGCTTGTAGACCGGCTATTTTCAGCAAGTTTGAAATCAGCCATTACGACGGCATCAAGGCCTTCCAAAACACATTTTAGTCGACTAAATCACCTGTAGATTTATTCGACTAAAATCCTGCAAACCAATTAGAAACACCAATGAGAGGGCCAAAGAAAATGTTTCACAAACACATGAGGTATGACTGACGGGTGTAGGCTGATTCTTACCAGATGGAGATGAGCATTAGAACCACACTACTCCCTCCTGTGGGATCATTATTCTGCCCATGCACATGGATGAGGATGATGGACAGATGGAGCTTGGCAGCAAGACAACCGCAGCATGGGGCACTTTGGTATTTTACAATCATCACTAAACACAATGGCATTATGACAATGAATGTGGCTCATTTATAGTGCCAGCATTGTTTCAGTCTGTGTCCCTATACTCCCTCCCCCTGCTGCAGTGGCTACTTTTATTTTGAAGACCCCAAAATTCACCCCTAAAATTATCAGGAAGCAAAATCGGCGAAAGCTCATTTGGCCACAGTCTTTTTTTTAAAAAGTAATCCGAAGCATTAATATTGTAACTGTGAGGTGCCTCCGTTCCATTACGGAGCTATATCCGTCCGTCCATCCGTATGTCCGTATGTCCGTATATATAGTCTCTGTGTCTGTATGTCTGAGCATGGAGAGCTGCAACACCTAAAGTGGCCAGTAGAGTACAGCACAGAGTAGACTACAGTACGAGCCCCGCTCCATTACGGAGCTATGTTTCTGTCTGTCTTGTATGTCTCTGTGTCTGTATGTCTGAGCACGGAAAGCTGCAACACGGTAACTCTGTCATTTCTCAACTGTTTCGGACGCGGACGCGGCTCGCCGGAACCGGGCCACCCCCAAGGGGGTGTTCTTGGGGTGTCTGGATGTTGCGGGGACCCCCCAGGGACCCCCACACGGTACAGTTGCACCACTCACTTCACACAGGTGTGATTTTTATCAAACACCTCAATCTGAGAAAGTATTCTGAGAAAGAAATGTTTGTTAGATCGCAGTCATCGGGGCGCCCGCTGGCCTAATGGTCCAGGCACATGCCACATACATGTATAGGGTCTGGCCTGACAGCACGTCATGTGTTCGAGTCCCGTTCATGACGACCTTTGCTGCGTGTCTCTCCCCTTCTCTCTCTCCCTCTTTCCTGCCTATCTTCACTGTAACTATCAATAAAGGCACAAAAGCCAAAAAACTAATCTAAAAAAAAAATAGTCTATGACTAGAAATAAAAGAATGACGAGAATATCGTCATTGGCACAGATGGGTAAAGTACCAATCTACAAGAAATCTCAGCTTTGGCACAAAATACTGATAGTGGCCTCATAACATGTTTATGAATGACGTTCCCTTTTTAGACTTAAAAACAATACTTGGCTTGGATAGAAGAGGAGTCTACATTGTGAGATACTGCATTTGTAAATGAAAAATCAAAGCATTGCTCTCTAAATCCACTTCTTATTGAATTAAAATCCTTCAAATGTATCAGGGGTACATTTGAATACCAAAATGTGCTGTGCTGCTTGCAGTATTCAATGAAACTGTTTGATGCTAGCAAATGTGATGGCGAATATTTCATATTTCAGAGAGGCAAAAGTGAATGTTGTGCTGTGCTATAGTGTGCATATTTCACGAAGGGTTGCAAACATATTGACAGAGGTAGTGTGAATTTATTTATTCATTTCCTAGGTGAAGTCGTGCAGCTTTTTACAACTCTGGTCTCAAAAAGTCTAGAAAGCCTTTCAGGCTGTTGACTTGAGTGCATTTTTCTCTTGGTTTTGGCGTCTTAGACGAACCATGTAAATGATGAAAAGGGTTCTGAAAAGATTACCTTGGATAATGTTTTATATAATATAATGACCAACAGGAATGAATAATGTAATAGAAAAAGTGAAATGAAAATTTCAATCACTGATTAATAATGTGAAGGATATGAAGGGCGGTGTGGGCATTGCTCTCTGTATATAGTATGTTTACTCAATGTCCTTGGGCCAGGAGTCAATAATTCATTCATTCACAGCAGCATAGCAACAACACTAGTGTTGTCTTTCTTCTGTCCAACAGCCCCATGTCTGGGCCAGCCAGAGGCTTTGAATCATGTGATGAATTGCTAGACATCCCTGCCTGTTGCTTGGCACAGATCACTACAAATGCACAATTGAATGTGTGGCAAATGATTGAATCATGAACTTATTACTACATTCTGGTGTCTGAAACTTTCTGTGCACACTTCCACGTGACTAGCTATAGGCCAAGGAGGCCATAATATGTTTCACATATTGTGTATAATAATGGATTGAAAATGTATAGTGCTTTTCTATGCACAGAGTGCTAACTCAAAGCGTGGAAGGAGGAGTGGCCAAAGTGCATATATAGGGGACATTTTCTTAACTTATACGCACATAAACACTTACGATATAGAGCACCTTGAACAAGGTGGACCCTCTTGTAAACAAGTGTAATGCTTAATTGGGTCGTCCACTCACAGTTAACAGTCTTTGTATTGAGTTTGTGCTTGAAATGTACTGTAATTCTGCAAACTGTTAATACATTTCTCAATCAATCAATCAAATCGAAGTCTGACGTCAATATCCCCTTGGAACCAAGGGATGAGCGAGTGACGTCAGGACTTGGCACACAGCGCTCTAGCCTATATATTTCTTCGTAAAATTAATAATGAAAATAGCTGATCTAAGCTCACAACAACTGCATACTTAGTCGTATGATGAATAGCCAATCTACAAGCTCACAACGTGCCACATTCAACTGTCACAAACTCACAATTATTACATTATTATATTGTGAGCTGGTACATCGGCTATTTTCAAAAGATGTTTATACATTTACTGTTGGTACTTTAACCCATTTAGACCTGAGACAATTCTACAAATGTCTTTTGAATACTGACAGTTTTCTGAAAAACCCATGTTTCTATGCCAGTGGTTCTCAAACATTTTCATGTCAAGGACCTCCAAAAATATATGTAATTGGCCCCCAAACCCCATCTGAAAATATGTTGTTCCAGGGACCCCCCCAGAAGCAAAGATTTGAGTTAAAAACGTTCGCTCTGAAAGAACATATATTCAAAGATTTGCACTACATTTTCACGATTTTTCAAAAATAGCAGACCTACAAGCTTGTAGCGCTGCACTCGGTGCCACGCTACGAGCTTGTAGATCTGCTATTTTTCAATAGCTAAAGTATAACATAGGCCTAATGCTTAAAACACCAAAAGGGGTTCCCGTCCAAAATGGGTCAATGCCGGCTTTAATTTGAGAAGACAACATTCTGGGAGTGTTTACAGAGTCCGGGTTGTGACAGCAAAAACTTCTTTATTTGCTCCTTTATCCCATTCAGACCTGAGGACGATTCTACAAATGCCTTCTAAGACAGTTTTCAGAAAAACCCATGTTTCTATGTCAGTGGTTCTCAAACCTTTTCATGTCAAGACCCCCAAAAATATATGTAATTGGCCACCGATCTGAAAACATTTGTTTCATTGTTCCAGGGTGAAAATATGTTGTTCCAGGGAGGGACCCCCAGAAGCAAAGATTTGAGTTAAAAACGTTGTCTCTGAAAGAATAGATATTCAATGATTTCACCCGATGATGATTTGCACTATATTTTCACGATTAAAAAAAAAAAGCAGACCTACAAGCTTGTAGCGTGGCACTATGAGCTTGTAGATCTGCTATTTTTCTTTTCTTTTTTTTTTTTTTTTTTAAGATGTTTTTTTTGCAGCTTACGCCTTTTATTGGTTTTTGAAGGGACAGACAGTAGGCTGACAGGAAACGGGAGAGAGATGGGGGAAGACATGCAGTAAAGGCCGTGTCGGGCTCGGGAGTCGAACCCGCGGCACACTGCTGGATTACCAGTCGGGTGCCCAGACGGTTACGCCACCGCCTGGGCCGATCTGCTATTTTTCAATAGCTATAATATAATTGTAGTGGCACTCCGTCTTAAAAATGTACCACTTGGTGGAGTAGACCTCACAAAAACACAAAACAGTACTTGTACGCAAACGACAAGACAAAAATAACTTTTCTTAAAAAGGGTTTACTGGGAAAAAACACAAAAAGTTACAGAGTCCATGTATGGTCAAACAACTGTGTTGCTTCCTTCTATGTCTGACTCCAACTTCCTAAAAGACTGTGACATCAACAGAAATACACACAGGTGCCTCAAACTGGTCCAAATTGGCTCCAATTATCATCAAAGGACAATTAGGTCACACTCTTAATCTTAATCTTAATCATGAATTTACTGTTCATGTCCATAAACAATCAAAAACTTAAACATGTTCTTTTTAATCAAATCTTCATTTTTGCTTTCCTCACAGTTCCTTCTGGCCTGGCTTCTTGCAACAGAGAGCAGAGCTTGTTTATAAGTCTATAGGTCTTGGATTATATCTTCGTCCTTTGCTTTGCAGGGTCTTTTTAAATGTCACTAATCTTCACGCCCTGATTGTTTGATACTCTTTCTTTTCTCTTTCAGTTGCTGCAAAGTTTTCTTCAGCCTTAGAATCCAGGCGAGCTTGTGCCAGTCGGAGTAGTACTCGATCAGTTTGTTCCTTGGCTCCATGTTATCTTTGACTTTGATCTCAGGATCATGTTGAAGGGTTTCTTTCAGTTGAACAGGTTGAAACGAGTCTGTGCAGTCGGAGACCACTCGTATCCTTTTCCTTTTAGGGTGATGCACACCTTGGTGCGGTATGTAGATCATGGTGCAGTCATCACGACTCGGTTGATCTGTTGGAACTTGCTAATAATGGTGTCCTTGAAGCCGTTGCCGTGAGACTTTTTCTTGAACTTCCTAAGCAAACTGACTGTACACTGCACCACATGGTTAGTAGGCTTTGCGTTCTTCTTGAGTGGCAATTCAATGCTGCAATGTCCGTTCTCAAAGATTGTGGTTTTCTGCACAGCCTGTTTGTCCTCTTGGGACAGCTCTTTGTCGTCATAGTTGCACTCTGGAAAATCTTGAACCAGTAGCTTCTCAATCTCCACCACAGAGTTTGTTCAATGAATATGAGGACGTTTTATCTCTGTGTTGCTCATTTCCTTCCTTATAGGTCCATTCACAACCCAGCCGATGGCAGTCTTCACAGCATACAGTCCTCTATTTTGACCATTGATAACGTGCCATGGCTCCATTGCTCTTGGACAGTTTGCTCCAATAAGTAGGCCAACGTCTGCTTCTAATTCTGGCAGGCGTACTTCGCTGAGATACGGCCACTTCTGGATATCAGATTGCTTCGGTATGTTTTCAGGGTGAACAGGTATGTAGCTGTGGGTGTACACCTACTTTTTCTCTTCTAGCCCACACATTTCAAGATCCAATATCACACAACTGCTCAGGAGTTTCTGTTCTTCAGGCGTGTCTTGGCCCATGGTGCTGAGAAGTACTTGGGTTGGCTTTCCCTTAACATTCAGTTTCTTTTGCAGAGCTTCCGTGCAGAACGTTCCGGTGCTTCCCGGATCCATGAACGTGTACGTTTCCACATACTTGTCACTCTTTCTTGACTTGACCTTCACTGGTACTATTGACAGAACACATTCAAGCTCTCCAGCCCCTGTGACGTTACAGGATTCTTGTGTGACAGAAACTTGAGCACAAACTTCACTCCCCTGTGCACTGTCATTCCTTTCAGGTGAAGCTTCACGTGAGACAGAAACTTCTCTTTCCGTGTGAAGAATGTCTGGATGCTTTAATTTGCATTAATTTGATACATTCAATCTTTTTTTTGCAGAACTTGCTCAGATGGCCATGAGTTAAGCACCCGAAACATAAGCCCTTTGACTTCAAGAACTCCACACGTTCTGTGTGTGGCTGCTTCTTGATCTTGTTGCATGAAGCTAGTGTGTGACCTTCCTGGCAGTACAAACACGGCTTCTCAAAAGCATTCACTGTTTTGCATGTTCTTTCTGGCTTCGTAGATGTTGCTTGAGGCTCCTCATTGTCATGTCATCTGAAACGTTGGTTGCGAAACTACTTCCACAAACTTCTCTCTTCACAGGACGTCTTTTTCTTTGATCATTCTGTCCAGCTGTGACATTCTGTCCAGAGCTGTGACACCTCTGGTGTCCTGATTGAAACTGTGATGATCTCCTTGTGAAATTTGTGACTGCAACGTTTGTGACTGCCCGAAAGTGTACACTGGTTACGGGTTGAGCACTGCTGGCTCTGTCCTGCTTCATACTCCCAAGCCGTGGCCTTTGTGATTCCACATAGCTATTCATACCATCTTTCATGTTCTTTGAGTACTTTTATTTTTGCACTGCTTGCAGCTAATGCAGCTTACATATCGAGCTCCTCTTTTTTAGCTTTAATTTCGGCCTCTGATTCCTCAAACTTAGCTTTAAGTTCCGCTTCTTCTTTTGCAAGCTGTTGTTTTTTCTTGAGTGCCGCGGAAAGTTCAAGCAGTGCTGCGTGCTCGTCCTCTTGTCTAACATGTGTTGACGACACTCTTGACACTGTTGAAGTGTGGCGAGGTGGAAATGGTAAAGTTATAGAGCATGTAGCCAACTACGCCACCTGGAGGCCAATAGAGCCCAGGAACTCTAATAAACACTTGTAGTTGCAACAGGTTCGTATACCAAGGTTGAGCAGAGTAAAACTGGAGAGCAAGGGTGCAATAACAGATTGCTATTAAAATGATTAAACATAAAATGGTACTGTATCAGTTTAAGGGAGTAAGACAATGTTCATTCCATTCTTTCTCCTGGGGTAGGGATCAGTCCATATATTCAATATAGCAGCCTTCCGTCTTTAGTTCTTCTGGGGGGGTCCTTAAGGGTCAAACAAACAACTCACATCAGTTGGTTTTGTCTATTATGGCACAGCACACGAAACAATAAGAACTTAAATAATAAAAACATGCACAAAAGACCAATACAAGATTCCAAACACAGTGACTTAATTAATTGTCCCAAAAGGCATGCAGTGGCTGACAAACAAAAGATAAAACGGCTTCCTTTCTGAAAAATAACGTCATTGTAAAAGGATTCACGCGTTTGCACAGTGCACATGCTGTCAAGTTCAACTTCAAGGGCTATAGAGGGGTACTTAGCTTTGAAGAGGGGCTAATCGAGACTCGGCCCCTCTGCTGCGTTGAACTGGCGTTCCCTCTTTCACAGCCTGCCGCCTCGGTGGAGAAACGTGCACGCCGACACCGCCGATCCACAACCTGGACGTCCAAACTGGCTGCTCCGTGGCACGTATTGTTGTTCGGCTGTCCACTGTTCCTCCGTATTTCCCCGGTGTTTAATCCGTATGCTGTAGCGTTCTCGTGCTGCGTGTCCTTAGCGTCTCTCCGCTTGTTTGTCTCACTCGGGCACCTGTGTCTGTGTACTAATGTCTTCCGTGATTGCGTGATCCGCCCTTGTTGCCATGGGAACTGTTCTTGGGGCAGTAACAGAGCATACATTGTGCACAAGCAACTACTGTCACACTGTACTGAAACAATTTACACACCTAACTTGTAAAATAAATGATAAAACATACAGTGGCAAAACTGACCCCATCACAGAAGCACGACTTACTTGAGACCCACCTTTGCGGACACCTCCTGTGTCCTTGACACTAACCTGTGATACACTATCACTTGGTTTAACTCCATCTTCCATGTTACTTTCATCATCACAACCTTTCATCATTGTTAACTGATCCTGCCTTGCAATCCAATTTGTAACTGTGTTCATTAACTGGTGTAGATTTGCCTTTTTGGGTTCTAACCACATATATTGATCCCTTATTCTTTCATCCTCAGACAAAAAACAAGAGATTTTACTTGTCAGAGCTCCCAATCTCTGTCTCCTTAATACAATGCTTTTTTGCAATTTCTCTTCTACTGCTTTCTCAGTCTGTCTGCGAGACTGTCTGCGTGACCTTCCTCCCTCCACACCTTCAGGTTCATTTTCTTTTTCTTCAGCCATCTTATCAATAGGCCTATCTCACACTATCTCCAAAAGGGGGCGGGGAAATGCTGTGAGATAGGCCTATTGCAGAGTAGAATGCTCAGGTTGCATGCAATTCTGTATTTAAGTCCAACGTCATTTTGTAGTCCTACGTTACGTCCGGGTCCAAGTGGCACCAGCTCCCGTCCGCATCTCATTGTAAATAGAATATCTAAACGCGTGAATCTTTTTACAATGACGTTATTTTTCAGAAAGGAAGCCATTGAGGGTTAAAATGGGTCTTTCTTTGTCAAGTGTCCATGACAAAGAAAATATATGATGTGGAGACAATAAAGACTATTATTATCATTGAAGGTGGTAACAGTCCATTTGCTCACTTATACAATATTTCGGGGGCATATTTAGAATGTGTGCAGGGTTGAGTATGTTGAATCTAGTTTGCATTAATGAGGATTTAGTTGACACAATGAAATAAAATGGCGATAGTATTCAGTGTGGGGCAGACAGCCTGTCACAGCCAGATTTGGGAGACCAGTAGCTTTGTTGTTGCAAGGAAAGCGGTAAAAGGGGGCTTCGTACATATCAGACGAACATGCTCTGTGCTGTCCGTGTTTCATGGCCGCCTCAATGCTTTTCCAATGGAAGTCACGTGGTTTGACCAAACAGTTGTGTGTGATGGGGGGAGGGGGGCAATCAAACACAAGTGTTTGGTCAAACCACGTGACTTCCATTGGAAAGTTTTCGTCTCAGATTTAGTCCGACGGAGGGACACAGTATAACTCTATGGGGACACAAAAGCGACACAAAAGTAGGACCCAGAAGTATCTCTGGAGGGGGCGCTCACGTCACGGCTAAAATACTGAATAGCTTAAAAGCACTTTGTGGCACTCTTCTTAATCAAACAAGTGCAAAACAACATCTCAAGTGATGCAAAACTCCACATAGGTTGTGTAGAAGCCATCCTCACTGTTTTGTATGTCTATTTATTATTATTATTGTCACTGTTGTTGTAGTTATTATTTGGCATTATTGGGTATTGGTTTGATGGGTTATTATGTATTTGAATCACTGTTTGGACACCAAGGGCACGCCTCCCCAGGCCTAATTGATTGATGGAGAGCATATGTAGGCCTGGGTGATTGGGGAGCGGCATGCACCTGGTGGACAAACCAGTTTTTACCAGACAGACAGAGAGAAAGACAGCACAGCACAGAGATCATGCCATAAGGAAGAGAGAATGTGCCTGTTTGTAATGTATCACTGCACTTCGAAAGGAAAGTAAATGCAACCAAAAATGCCATTGAACCTGTGGACAATCTTTATTTGATCTGCGTACATTCAAAGTCTCTGGGTGCATCAGTGGAAATGTGGAAATGTGGAAATGTTTGGAACCAACAAAAGAGCCACCACAGGTTGAATAAAATATTGAAATTATGCTCACATGGAGAGAGCCACAGTCAATTAAGCATAAAAGAGAAATCCAATCCAATCCACTTAGTATCTTTGTGTCACAATTAAAGCACATAGTAAATGGGAATATTTGAATACCTTGTCTTGGGAATCACTGTCGCTGTTCTGCCTTTCATTCAGGTGAACTTGTTTTCCTCCAAAAATGTCCAGGCAAGTTCCAACTGTTGCTCGTTAGCTAAGTTTTTGAGTGGTTACGGAGCTATGTGTGTGGCTGGCTGGCTGGGTAGCTGGCTGGGTATGAGCATGAAAATAGCATGGTTGTTTTTCACCACCTGTGTGCAACCTAACACACACACAAACACAGACGCACATATTAACTGTATATATGATGATTTCAGGTGTGCCAGTACAGTACAGTACAGTACAGTACAGTACAGTACAGTACAGTACAGTACAGGGTACAGTAGAGGGACCCCCACACAGTAACTGTCATTTCTCAACCGTTTCGGACGTGGGGCGGCTCGCCGGAACATGGTAACTCTCATTTCTCTGCCGGTCCAAATTGGCTCCAATTAACATCAAAGGACAATTAGGTCACACTCAGGTCAGGTCAGCTAGACCTTTTTAAACACACATGACACTCATGAAATGCAATCAAATAAACAGCATTTTAACATTTTTTAACCAAACTAATTATTAATCTTAATCATGATCATGAATCGTGAACTTAAACATAAAACATAAAACATTGACAATTGCCTCCTACAATAATGCTTAAAACACCAAAAGGGGTTCCTGCCCAAAATGGGTTATCAGAGGAGAGTGACATGATAAGTATCAGACAGCTGTGAAATTTGAACGTAAGTGCAGTTACCCACACAGAGATGGATGGACACTGTGTTTGTCTCTGTGGGGAAATTGCCTTGCACACACAATCACAAGGCTTTTCATCACAAAATAAAAAGGTCACCATTAGACATATTGCACATATACCCATGCATACATATTAGGGGTGTAACGATATAGTAACTCGAAAAATCGATTTTAATTTCATGAATCGAAGTATATCGACATGAAAACAGCAACATTGATTATGTATCGTATCGTTTTGCAATGCAAATAATCGGTATTGAATCGTTTTGCTATGCAAAAAAGTAATTGTATTTTAAATAGTTACTGTATCGATTTCAAATCATTGAATCGTATCGTATCGCCATAATGAACCAATATCGTCCATGTATCGTATCGTCAACCATGTATCGTGAATGTTAAAATGTATCGTTACACCCCTAATACATATACATCGCATCTTGCAACAAATTAGGTGTATTTAGTGTGTGTGTGTGTGTGTGTGTGTGTGTGTGTGTGTGTGTGTGTGTGTGTGTGTGTGTGTGTGTGTGTGTGTGTGTGTGTGTGTGTGTGTGTGTGTGTGTGTGTGTGTGTGTGTGTGTGTGTGTGTGTGTGTGTGTGTGTGTGTGTGTGTGTGTGTGTGTAAGGGGAGACGGGCAGATCCCAGGGGGTCAAAGCCCTCATAGGGGGAGAGTTTTCCTGAGTCCGGGCTTATCTGGGGAAGTCAGAATAAGGAGACGATGGTTATAGGTAGGTTAGGTTGTGGGTTAGACTGAGCGCTGATAACCTGTCAACAAAAAACAACAACATTGTGACAGAAACCAGAACCTATTTTAGTCATCTGAAATTGTTTAGTCTTAATCTAGGCTTATAGTCGACTAAATATCACAATATTAAGGCCTATATTCATACTCCAGTTTGAGGTGATAACCGCGGTGTAGTTTTCTAAAGGTTAGAACATTACGTCACCCTGACACATCTCTCCTTTCACTCTGGAGCTATATCACCTCATTCACTGATTGGTCTAGAAGTTGGGTGGGCGGTCCCCTTGGTTTTGCAGTAGTAAAAACAGAGAGATGTGTTTGGGTGAGCAGTGAGTCGAGTATGAATAGGCCTTTAGTCTTTTAGTGTTAGTATTTAGTCAACAAAATGAACAGGTATGACTCCTTGTGCCCAGGAAGGAGCGGCCAAAGTGCAAAGGGGCCTTAACTTATGCCCACTTAAATCACTTAGAGTTGTGATTTTCTTTGGTTAAAATAAGTGTTAAAAAATAAAAGCTCTATATTGTGATACCTACTCTAAAGTGTTTGTTCAGTAACAGGAGTCTCCATGTCTCTCCAGCTTTGTATTAAACAGAAAATGCATTTTCAGGTCGGGATACCAATTTAGTCCAATCAGGATAGAGAACGCAGTCAGGATACAGATTAAACAAGTGGAATTGTATAGTGATGACACAAAGAAATGAGCAGACAAAATTGGAACTGGAACACTATACACATTAAGGACCTTTCAACGGGAAGCGAGGAATGCAGGCGTTGTTGCCTGGATCAACACAGGTCTCCTCCAGGTCTGCTCAAGAGGGGCGCAACAACGCAAGCGTAAAAAAAGCTAAACATTATCCAGGTCTGGTGAGTCGCGGGCGTGTGTACGAAACGAGCACGCGCGCAACAAATTCACGGGACCGCGCTCACGTAAATACGCTTGTGTTGTCGCACCGCGACTGTTCCCCAGTGCTCCGCGCAAAACCGCAGGTCTCATTGAAAATGTACTATAGGCGGGTTATATCGCTTCACGTTTGAAAGGCCCTTTAAGCTGATAAATGGCTACTTTCTCCTGATTGGCTGAAATTGTCACCTACAGTATACCTGAAAATGTATTTTCTGTTTATTAAAGAGCTGCAGAGACATGGACACCCGCATGTTACTGAACAAACACTCTATTGAAATGATTTCTATCAGAATATAGTGATTTAACCTTATAACAAAAATCACACCCGTGTGAAGTGAGTGGTGCAACTCCGTGTTGCGCCGACCCCGTGTTGCGCCGGCCCGATTCCGGCGAGCCACCCCGCGTCCGAAACGGTTGAGAAATGACAGAGTTACCGTGTGGGGGTCCCTCTACTGTACCCTCTACTGTACTGTACTGTCACTGTACTGACCCACAGGAACGCACCCAGGGTGACGGCCCGATTCCGGCGAGCCGCCCCACGTCCGAAACGGTTGAGTAATGACAGAGTTACCGTGTGGGGGTCCCTCTACTGTACTGTACTGTCACTGTACTGACCCACAGGAACGCACCCAGGGTGCCGGCCCGATTCCGGCGAGCCGCCCCGCGTCCGAAACGGTTGAGAAATGAGTTACCGTGTGGGGGTCCCTGTACTGTACTGTACTGTACTGTACTGTACTGTACTGTACTGTACTGTACTGTACTGTACTGTACTGTACTGTACTGGCACCCAAAATCAATACAGTTAATATGTGTGTGTGTTTGTGTGTGTGTTAGGTTGCGCACAGGTGGTGAAAAACAACCATGCTGTTTTCGTGCTCAGACGCACCCACCCAGCCAGCCACCCAGCGTTATCTCTGCATTGGATCGGCAAAATCATCCGTTATCAGCACCTTCGAATAGGGCCAGTATGGCCATACTGGCATACTCACCGTTTCAGTATGTTATTATCACCTATTATTATCACCCTTGGCTGAACGTGTCATTTCCAACTCTATTGTCGGCGCATGGAAACTAGGGGCTACTAATACAGTATATACTATTCTCTGCCTATCGGGACGTAACTCGGACGACGCTGAGTCGGGTCTGGTGGCCTTCGCAACGCTCGGCACGGCGACTTGCTCGGCTAGCGCCTCGCTCGGCGGTGCCTCGCGTGGCTCAAGGCCACCAGACACGGCTCTCCTCCGTCATTGACATCAGTGACATTATCACCCGTCACAATAGGTGATAATGACATACTGAAACACTGAGTATGCCAGTATGGCCATACTGGCCCTATTCGAAGGTGCTGATAACGGATGATTTCGCCGATCCAGTGCAGAGATACCGGTCGAATGGGGTGCCCCCACACATAGCTCCGTAAGGGAGTGGTTGCACCACTCAAAAAAACGTTTTGTTTAAACAAACAAAAAAATCACCTGTGTGAAGTAAGGGGCGCTCTCATCATCATACATCAATATGACGTAAAATAGACACTGATGTAAAATTGTCCATTCATTGTCAATGGGAATTTAATGTTTGTGTAGGACAAAGTTTGTTGAACATACACTAAAAGCTGGACATAGGAGGGGCTATAGCGCCCCTCAAAAATATCACTTACTCTACCTTTACGTCATGTCTGTCCTGTGCAATTTGACTGGAAGCGACGATGGAAGGCTCGTCTGAGGACGACCTAGACTAGAGAGAAGCCTAAAAAAGGCAGATCGCAACAACACTCCAATGTTCAATCACAATTATTTGTGTGACAATAAATCGCCAACTTAAATTTGTAGCCTAATCGTGACAGCCCTATTGTAAGTACAGTATGTAGATCTGCTTTTATTGCTAAAATCAAGCAAATGCCTTGTGGAACAAATGAAAACTTGGATGTGTTTTTTGTGAATAGAGGAGGGGGTGCATCGTCACCCAGAAGGCAACAAATCAAACAAGGCAGCAATGGGGGTGTTTTCTTTATTCACTCTGACTCACCCACAATGTTGTTCTGTCTCTGTAGATGCATTCCATATAGTTGCTAATGGAATCCCTAGCATTTTACCCTAGTTTTTATGTTGACAGTTTTTCTGACAGTCTTTTATTCTCTCCATGCCTCAGTAGCATTGCCAAACCAGCATATGATGCACTTTCAATAAAAAGCATGTTAACACATTTGGAGCATTTTGAATGGATGAACGGCACCCCAAAATGTTTGGTATTCTTTTAATGCCAAAGCAAAATACTGCTGGAGATAAAGTTGCCACGCGTCGCTGTCAAAATCCCTGATGGATTACCATTGAGGATTTAGGGAAATATCCTGTTTGCAATAAACATAATCACATTACATTGAAAGGTGCTGCATTTGAATGATGGTTGCTATAGTAACTTGATTCCAAAACACCACTGCTTCTCTCCTTCGAGGGCATTTTATCCTGTCTGACTCTCCCCCCCCACCCCATTCAATTCCATATTCCTGTAAGCTATCCTCCTGCCATGAATATCTGAAAGATGTCTCCTCCTGTCATTGTCTTCTGCAAAGAATGGAAACATTACAAAGAATGTGTTCCTCAGAGTTCATCCGCCAGGATTGATCCTGTCACTAGGAAACGTGGTAGTAACACGCTGAAATGCAGTGGCGGAGGAAGTATTCAACCCCAGTACTTGAGTCAAAGTATAGATACTCCCATGGTCAAATATTACTCAAGTACATTTTGAATTCCGGACATTTACTTCTTGTAACAGAGTACTTCTACATTGCAGTAGCCTATTGACGATTTTTCCACCGATGATCAGATATATACTGATATGAGGATCTAAATTTAATGGATGGGATATTCCTGGGTGGAAACAATTTGGAGATTTAAAAAATAGCATCACAGCAAATACTTTTAGCCTGGTCCTTCCTATTGGGATGGTACTGTCATCGGATTCAGGGTTGATTTTCAAAGCAGTAGGCAGAGGTTTACTTAGCACTGGCTTTCTGCGCTCAATGAATTTATAGATTTCCCTTCAGATGTACAGTATATATTTGTTGCAATCCTGAGTCAGGTTGTAACAGTAGAGAGATCTCTGATCACACTATGGGTAAATTAGCATAGGGTTAAATGGCACGCATATGTTTTTCTTCCGTTGATTTACAGAATGGAGCAGGAATTGTGGGAATAGATCATCCTTTGTAGCTTCATGTCAATGGCTTCCATTGGAATGACTTGTAGACTTGTAGCCTGTCGCTTTTTCGCCACGAGTGCACTGTGAACACATGCAGCATTACCCTTGTACATGCTTTTTGACCAGCGAAGAGGCTATAGGGCCTTACTGTAATCTAATCTTCTGAAGATTAGTGCATGGTCCCATTTTAAGAGAAAGCTTCTGATGATAAAAAGCTGTTCAAGTGCTGATGTGACTAAGGGCCGATTCATACTCCTATTTTACCGCTGTAGTGCCGAAATGATTTCGGCGCGTCAGAAATTTTCAGTAGCACCGAAGAGCCGACTTTAGGACAGTACCCGCCCCCCCCGAACCTCAAATGACGTCACATTGTAGGCTCTACAGAGCCGAACCGACTTTTATTCGGCTCTAAAATAGGAGTATGAATCGCGCCTTAGAGCTGTTCAAGTCGTGATGAGATTTAGAAAAATACATGATTGATTGATTGATTGATTCTTTATTTAAGCGTCATGCTTCCGAAGAAGCCCAGCCCATATGGACTTACAGGACACTTTTTACAGTTTACATGAACAATTACAATAAACCGACATGACGGTTTGCAAACAATGATCAATAGAGAGTATGCGCATGCTTAAAGTGAATGGCACATCGAGTGGCAAATCGAGTGGCAAAGCAACATGCAAAGTGAGTTTAATGTTGTTTAATGCAATCAGATAGGACTTTTCTGTGTGGATGCCTGGGCTGTCAAGGCCAGAAAGTAGTTTTTTGCCACTCAGTAGGCGTTCCTGCATAACTTCCTGGTTTGATGATGATGTCACACGCATACCCTCTATAGAATACCAATACAATTGGCAACCGTGATATTCCAACAGATACGTTTTTTATGCTTTTCCATATTGTCCCTTTCTATCTCTCGTTGGCTGCCTCTGTCTATCTCTCTCTTCCGGTCTCACTTTTTCACATACCCTGCCTGTATCCCTCCCATCTCTTTCTCTCTCTCTCTCTCTGTCCTCTGAAGGTCCACACTCAGCGTGCAGCTGCAGGCAGCATGCAGTCCCTAAGGTGCCCACACACACAGACTGTGCTGAGTGGGACTGAAGTGGGAGATGTGAAGCAGAGATGGTGATGCTTTCTCCTTCTGATGACAACGCTCATAAGGCCTCGCGTTGACATATACTCTCTGCTTCCCAAGGGGGTTTGATTGTTGTGTTACAGCAAAAACAATGGATGAGTATGAGGAGTTTAAAGGTGAAGTGCGTGTGACGTGTGACGTGTGCGTGTGCGTGCGTGTGTGTGTGTGTGTGTGTGTGTGTGTGTGTGTGTGTGTGTGTGTGTGTGTGTGCGTGCGTGTGTTACAAGACAGAAATCTGTTTTTCTCACTCACAATTTTTCATTTAATGAGATACTAATAAAAGTGACAATTCTTTCATTTTATTAGTTTGAGACATGTAGTGTGCTCAGTGAGCATTCAGGGATGGCAATGTATGTAAAAGTATCTTGTTGCAAAATGTGAATACCAATTAATACCAATCAATTGTATTTTCTAAATATAGAAAATACAAATTTCAGACATCTCTACAGTATCTTCAATGAACAGCAAGACTGGTATGGGAAATCTGGGAAATATTAATGTTCTAACATTTTTATGAACAAAATGTACCTGATAGATGGGGGCACTAAGACTTAAAAAGCCTCTTATTTACAGGGCACGGGTACAAACGACAACGTTTTTCGATGTCAATGCTTCTCTTGTCAGGCCATGACAGAAACATTGCCTTAATACAGGGGTTCTCAACGCTTTTGGCCGGGGACCCCCGAAAATGCTTTGGCAACGTCTCGGGACCCCCGCCCCGCCCCCTCCCGAAATTGACTGCTACAATAACCTTAAACCATTTTGGGCGGGAACCCCTTTTGGTGTTTTAAGCATTGTTATAATTTAGCTATTGAAAAATAGCAGATCTACAAGCTCATAGCGCGCCACCGAGTGGCGCGCTACGAGCTTGTAGGTCTGCTATTTTTGAAAAATTGTGAAAATAAAATTGTATTTATTTATTTATTTTTTAATAATTTGGGGACCCCCTAAAATAATTTGGCGACCCCCCAAGGGGTCGCGACCCACGGGTTGAGAACCCCTGCCTTAATATACCAGTCCTGTTCCCGTCCTGAGATGCACCGCACCAGCCTAAAATTAAATCGTCTTGAGGCCCGGTGGAACCCCGTTGTGCATGACTTACATTTTGGCCTCTCCACTCCTACAGAGATGAAAGTGAAGTTTAATAACTCCATTTTCCGGTGGCTCAGCCAGTTGTGCATGCGTCGTACCATTAATATGCTCTTATTGCCTTATGTGTGTGAGGACCTGGTATTTGAATCTGACCCCTGTCTTCTCTTGCACATAAATCCTCTCTCTGCCCTTGGTTATACTGTAATGTACTGCACTGACCTAAATCTTAAATAAAGCAGGGAAATGCCACACAACATCACCAACAACAACAACTATACTACTACTACAATGGGCTATTATGCATACACACCATTTTGGAAAGAACTTGGGCCACTTTCCTACTTCCCTACCAATGAACAAAGGTCCATTCTGGTCAAACGGCGTCAGGGTGCTGCTGTGATGGCTCACTGGAAAATGGTAAATGGTAAATGGCGCATTTATATAGCGCCTTTATCCAAGGCGCTTTACATAGATTGTGCATTACATTCACCCATTCACAGACACATTCATACACCGATGGCGACGGAGGCCATGCAAGGTACCAACCAGCACATCGGGAGCAATTTGGGGTTCAGTGTCTTGCCCAAGGACACTTCGACATGTAGACAGGAGGAGCCGGGATTCGAACCGCCGACCCATGGATCATTGGACGACCTGCTCTACCTCCTGAGCCACAGTCGCCCTACACCAGTGCATGGGTCTCAAAGTTTCCTTGAGTGGGTTCCAAATGGCCCCGTACGGTTGTGTAACTCTGAGAGTGTACAAATGGTTGAATGTTTACACTCTCAGAGATATGGGGGTCCTTCAAGTTAAAAACGTTTGAGAACCACTGCACACTAAATGGACAGGTCTCCACCAGGGCAGGTCAGGTTGTGGCCCCCTGGTGGCGCTATAATAAGCCAATGTGAAAAGGGTGGCATTTCTTCTTACGCCTTGGATGGCAATAGGCCTATCTCACAGCATTTCCCCGCCCCCTTTCGGAGTTAGTGGTGTTATTTTCTTTGCGGTCCATAGGCTTCCATGTTAAAAGAGGTATTTTCACAAGCCACAAACTACCGTTTTGTAAAGGTAAGGTTTATTCTACTTATTTGAGTTGTTATACCATTGTGTTTTCTTCATATTATTATCGGTCTTTGACATTTTAACATTAGGAAATGTACTTAGATTCTCCAGAGAAAAAAAGTGTAAATGCCTAATGTTAAATGACACCACTATCTACCGGAAGTGGGCGTGGAAAGGGGGCTGTGAGATAGGCCTATTGTTCGAAAAACGGAGTGCAAAACATACTCTCTCTCCATGCCTTCGGCCTGGTGTAGACAATTAGTATCATCGGTACCACCTAAGGAAGTAGGGAAGCGGCCGGAAGTAGCAAAATAGTTATTCTGTGTGCATATAGACGCCTTATCAGACGACGTCACACTGATAAGAAACAGCATGCGTGCGCATAAGGGCTGCAGAAGAACAACACCTCTCATAAGATGCAATGGAAAAGTTCTAACTGCAAACTTTCAGATGCTGTTTTTCTCCCAGTGTGGAGGAAGAATGATTAGGATTTTTATTGTGATCTCTCGCCCTTGAAATATATAATCCTTGGTTTCTGTTGTGTTTGAACAATAATAGCAATTCAAAACAGTTGTCCTCAAAACCACACCTACAGTCGCTGTCATACGAACGGGAGGTGCGCTCATGAACACGGCAGCAGAGCCTGTTTGTGCACGGCTGCACGCGCACCTGCAGCCCATCAAGTATAATTTATGCTTCGTCCCGCGATGGTGTCGCGCACGCAGACCTCTACGCTCACAACAGTCGAGCTTGTATATCAGCTGTTCTCTGTGCGCAATACTGTTGGGCTTTGAAGTATAAATGTCTCCTAGGGTGCATCTCACTAGCCAACTCACAAGAGGAGGTTGAATGGACTGAAAGAAACCAGCGCTCCCCAAAACAACAGGTTTGGAGATCTGTTGGGAATTGATTAAATTAAACAGTCACCCGTGCGCCCAGTCCCATTGTTTGTAAACAAATAATTGGTCTATATAGTACATTGTGTGCAAAATAGAACGCCATGCAGGCTAAAGTGGAGTGCCTCCTCCTGCTGTGGCCCTCATGCAGGTGCAGTCGTCATGGTCTGCACCAGTGTTGTTTTGGCAGCAAATTTAGATTTTAGTTTTAGTCATAGTCTCTTGAATAGTTTTCATTTTTATTCAGTCACATTTTAGTCACCTGGAATGTTTTAGTGTTAGTCTAGTTTTAGTTGACTAAATATCAGAAGATTTTAGTCGACTAAATCTACAGGTGATTTAGTCGAATACCGGACATGTCACCCCGGTGAGTTGTCTTCACTTTTTGACATGTCGGGGTGAGTTGTCTGTACTTTCCGCTGGGGCGAGTTGGGCGAGAAAGTACGGACAGCTCACCCCGGAAAGTGAAGACATCTCACCCCGGTGAGATGTCTTCACTTTCCGGGGTGAGCTGTCCGTACTTTCTGACATTGCGGGGTGAGTTGTCTGTACTTTCCGTGGCACCCATTACAGTAGGCATAATTAAATTTCGGATCTAACTATCGGTTCCTACAGACGTGCGCAGTCACGGCTAATTATTTATTTATTTAACAGTAAAATCCGGTGAAACACTTGTAAGGAGTAGAGCGTCTCTCTCTCTCTCTATGCAGCATTGAGGGGGGGGGTCGTTTGTGGATAATGTTTGCGCTTCAAAGGCAGAGTCTCACGGCTGTACAAAGTTGCTAATTAGACGCACAACGGACGCATGATCAATCAATCACAGTTCTAATAGGCCTATACTGACTGAATTACATCTGAATAGCAAAGCAATATCGATGATGATCTGGCTACTGCTAGTTACATTAGCATGTGAGAAAAGTGACAGCCATCTGGAGTAGCAGACCAAGGCTACACAGGGCAATCTGGCCCAGTTGTGGAAGGACTTGGAAAGGAACGATCTGACCATCATGGACATGCTAACAATTGCTTCTGAAGTGAATGCCCCAGTGTGGAGATGAGCACACTGCACTGCACACAGCACAACTTTTGACCAAAATGGGACAGCACACTGCACAACTTTAGCACAACTTTTGACCAAAATGGGACAGCACACTGCACACAGCACAACTTTTTTCTTCTATCACTGAAACAGTGTTTTTGTAGATATGACAACTTTTTAGTGTTTTTGTAGCAAACTGATGTTTTTAGATATGACAACTTTTTACTATATTTTACATAGTTTACATTTTTTCTATACTTAACTTTTTTCTATATTTTTTTGTTGAAACTGCTGTTTGAACTTTGTTTACAATGTTTCTATATTTAAATAAACTACATTACATTTGACCGTACATTTGACTCTTGTGTTATATTCTTGTGAAATATTCAGTAAAGTATAGCTCAAAGGCTACATATTCAGTCAGACTTTTGGTGAGTTGTCCTGACAACTCACCCCTAAACGTGAAGACATCTCACCCCGAAAGTGGCCAAAAGTGAAGACATCTCACCCCGGAAAGTGAAGACATCTCACCCCTGGAAAAGCAGGGGTGAGATGTCTTCACGTTTAGGGGTGAGTTGTCTTGTTACCATTTAGTCGACTAAAATGTATTTTGGCAGGCCTTGATGCCGTCGTAATGACTGTCACTCCAAGGAACAGCAATGTCTGTGACCTGTGACTATGTGACTGTGTTAACCTATGTTTGTGTGTGACTCATGTGTGACCCATGAGTACCAGTTGTACGCTGTTGTGCCAGAAACAGAGACAGATAGATAGTATTGCACTGTTGCCTGCTAATGAGAGAGAGAGGGGGGGGAGTGGAGGGGATTTGCACCACTCAGTTCACATGGGTGTGATTTTTTTTCTTACACTTGCTGAAAATAGCCCATCTACAAGCTCACAACGCGTCGCAGCGCGACGTGTTGTGCGCTTGTAGATCCGCTATTTTCAGCATGCAACCAAGTGTAAAATGACTTAATACTGGATCTCTGGTACACTAGTCCCTTCCTAACATTTTAGTGTAGTTTTTATTTGTTGACGAAATTGTCAGTATATTTAGTCATAGTTTTAGTCATCATGGCTTAGTTTTTATTTAGTTTTTATGTAGTTTTTGTCAGTGAAAAAAGGTAGTCGACGAACATTTTCCGTCATAGTATTAGTCGACGAAACCAACACTGGTGACTTGTCTGCACCAGTAGCATCTGCGGACTCTCAGTGGCGCATTAATATTGCTAAGCAATTATTCAATAATGAACCAAATATGGGTCCATTTATTTGTATGTGTACACTATGTGTGGCCTAATGCATACCTAACTAGGGGTCCTTGAAATAAAACAAAAGTTTGAGAATCACTCCTGGATTTACGCCACTGTCACTGGTATTTGTGGCAGTTCACCCTAGCCCACTGATGCTATATTTAACAAACTTTCAATAAGTTTCCTGTGTTATTTTGCCCATACCCTAGGCCAGTGGTTCCCAAAGTGGGGTCCAGGGAACTCCAGGGGTACCTGAGGGAGTTCCAGGGGGTCCCCAGCTAAATGACAGTTTGGAACCAAATGGACCCTTATGGGTCTGTAACTCAGAGAGTGTACAAATCGAATCAAATGGACCCTAATGGGTCCATTTGGTTCCATTTGATATACAAGGAGCACTACCTGTGTTTTGTAATAATAATCAAAATCAACAAAGTACCGGTAACTGTTCTCAAATAAATGTAGTGGAGTAAAAGTACAATATCATTTGGATCCGAAATTTATATTTAACTTAAAAGTAAAATTAGGCCTATTGGGAAATGTTAATACTTATAAGAAGCCTGCAGTACTTAAGTACATGTACTTAGTTACTTTCCAGTTTCCACCACTGGGTTAGGGCTCGCGGAAGGGAGGGGAGGGGAGGGGAGGGAAGGGAAGGGAAGGGAAGGGTAACAGACTAGAGTGAGATGGATGTTAGCTGCTGAGGCTGAGATGAGGAGTGACTTTAAATGTGTGGTGGAGAGCTCTCTCTCTCTCATCATAATATGCACTTCTTTGAAACAAGCGCACAAGCCAGAATGTAGAAATCCGGAGAGGATGTCACCCTCACCGCAGCTCGGAAAAGATCGACGCTTGTCAGGTTTGTAAACATATACTCCTTCAGTTTGACTTCATACAATGTAGACGAACTGGGATAGGGCTACTGTCTGTAATATATGCGTTTTAGGTTGTCGTGAGAGAAAGGTGTAGGCTGTAATGTACAGCCTATAGTAGACTATCTGTCTTATTTCGCGGAATGGCTCCGGTTGTTTCTCCTGACGCGCAGCGCACTTTTTTTGATTGGAGACTCTTTAAAGCTTGCTTTCTTTCGGTCCCGGCCGTTCAAACACGTGGGGTTTTATCGGTGAGTGTAATTCTATTTTAATGTAGGGTTATATTTAATACAGCCTACTTTTATAGTGTAAAACTTTGTTCTCGTGTTTCACACAGGGCAACGACTAAGCCATTTCCATTTTAAAAATAACCACCTGCAGTTGGCAATTAGGGTTATTAGCACATGATTCGCAATTCAATAAGCATCTTGTTTAGATAAATTCAAGCTCCTTCTTGAATTGCGAATCAACAGGTTTCAATTCAAGGCAATCCGTGCCTCCTACAGCCACTGACTGTGACTCTGCAAATTGCTTTGAGACTGATTGTCTTGAAGTGTTTATAGCCACTGAACTGGATGTTTTAAGACCAATGATCAAATCATGTGCACAAAACAAATTTCCGAAAGGACAAATAAAGTATCTATCTATCTATCTTAATCAGTTTATCACAACGCCCCCTCCCCTTTTTGTATGCCAAACGTTCTGACTTTTATGAGACCAAATTGGTTTCAACCTACGTATATAGCTGTCAGATATTTATGGTCGCATAACTTAAGGAACATGTTCAACTTCAGGCTACCCCCCCCCCCCCCACACACACACACACACACACACACACACCTTTCTCCCCATACTGTACATGTTTTTTCCCCTTTGTTACTTTCTTTATGATGATTTCATGTTTTTATGTATATTTGTACATCTCTAAATGTTCTGATGAATTGCAAATGGTGCACCCTGTTTAATGTTTTATCATGGATCGTCCACAAAGTAACAGTTTTAGTATTGACTTGTGCTTTCGTTTGAAATGTACCCATTCTGCATACTGTGAAATAAAAACTTCAATCAATCAATCAATCACCTTTCCATTGCTCTTTTGTGCTTTTTTCTGGCACAAATGGCTTGACCTGCATGGAAGTAGGATAGTTCTACTGTATTGGACAGTACAGTAGCCTATAATGGAGAATGGTACGATAGAAAACGTTAAGTCAATGTCAGAGTTGAGTTTACATTACTGTGTGTGTGTGTCAGAGCATTGGCACAGTGCATAACTCCTATTCACTATATTTCCCTGTTTTTTTTTACCGTTTAATTTCTATCCTAATAGATGATTGATTTTGAGGAAGTCTGAAGGGCAGAGGAGGTAGACCACTTCTTCTAAGACTGTGAAATCATGGCCGGGGGAGGAGCAGCCGCCTGGCTGCCCTTTGCCAGGGCAGCCGCGATCGGCTGGATGCCGTTAGCCAACTGCCCGATGCCCGTCGCCCCGATAAGGGACCACAGCAAGAGGGACGAGCTCATCGTCCTCAACGTCAGCGGTCGACGTTACCAGACCTGGCGAAACACCCTGGACCGTTACCCGGACACCTTGCTGGGCAGCAACGAGAAGGAGTTCTTCTACAACGAGGAAACCAAGGAATACTTCTTCGACCGGGACCCCGAAACCTTCCGGAGTGTGCTCAACTTCTACCGGACGGGGAAGCTCCACTACCCGCGCTGCGAGTGCATCTCGGCCTACGACGACGAGCTGGCCTTCTTCGGCATCATCCCCGAGATCATCGGCGACTGCTGCTACGAAGAGTACAAGGACCGCAAGCGGGAGAACGCAGAGCGGCTCCAGGACGACCAGGAGGAGAACCGCGACGTCAAGCCGCCCAACATGACCTTCCGTGAGGCCATGTGGCGGGCCTTCGAGAACCCGCACACCTCCACCATGGCGCTGGTCTTCTACTACGTCACGGGCTTCTTCATCGCCATCTCGGTCATCACCAACGTGGTGGAGACGGTGCCGTGCGGCGCCACGGAATCGCAGAAGGACGTGCCGTGCGGCGTGCGCTACAAGGTGGCGTTCTTCTGCATGGACACGGCGTGCGTCATGATCTTCACCGTGGAGTACCTGATGCGGCTGTTCGCCGCACCCAGCCGCTACCTCTTCATGCGCTCGGTGATGAGCATCATCGACGTGGTCGCCATCCTGCCGTACTACATCGGCCTGGTGATGACGGACAACGAGGACGTGAGCGGCGCCTTCGTGACGCTGCGCGTCTTCCGCGTCTTCCGCATCTTCAAGTTCTCCCGGCACTCGCAAGGGCTGCGCATCCTGGGCTACACGCTCAAGAGCTGCGCCTCGGAGCTGGGCTTCCTGCTCTTCTCGCTCACCATGGCCATCATCATCTTCGCCACGGTCATGTTCTACGCCGAGAAGGGCTCCTCCTCCACCAAGTTCACCAGCATCCCCGCCTCCTTCTGGTACACCATCGTCACCATGACCACGCTGGGGTGAGCACAAAAAATATATATATATATGCACGCACACACTCACGCTACACGTGTACACAGAGAACACACACCCAACCCTGTATGTGCATTAGAGAGAGAGGAGGTGATTAGAAAAGGCCAGCACTATAGTACCTCTCTCTCTCTCTCTCTCTCACACACACACACACACACAGACACACAGGGTGCATACGTTGGTTAGACAGGCTGACAGTCCGACAGGCATTAGTCCGACAACACCGTCACTCCCGACATGCGTGGCAGGTTAAAACTAACCCAGTGGCTTCCTGGGAGGTTAGGGTTTGGGGACTGTTGGTATACTCGGACCGAACACATGCACACACTCTGTCCCTATACTGTCATTGTGTTTGCATGCATTGCAGGATATTGTAGAAACTGTGTGTGTGTGTGTGTGTGTGTGTGTGTGTGTGTGTGTGTGTGTGCAATAATGAAAACCACTTTAAATTTTAAAGTAGCGTAGCCCTATACTGTACTTCACTCCTCAACAGCTTATGCGAGACTGCCAGAGTGAGTAATGGGAGCCACTGTTGCATTTATCTACCAGTGTGTAAACTCATGACGCTCTTGGTTTTTGCCTGAGTTAGAGCTGGCCAAATAAGGACATGGCTACAGAAGATGTGCTGGAGCAGAGCTAGTGCTTAAACAGATTTTAAGTGTTTTGACTCTGCCTATTGAAAAGATGGAAGCTTTCTCTGTGCGCTGAGGACGTGATTAGTATGATGCTAGTTCTAGTGGGTTTTTATTAAGGGACCAAGAAGTCACAAAAGTGACTTTGGTCACTTATTGTTTTTGTGTTGTTTTTTTTTCTTCTTCTCCTTCTCCTCCTTCTTCTTCCGCCAAAAATAGCTGTTCTGGCTGAACGCAGGAATCTGTTAGAGGGCTATGCCAAACGGTGACTATGCGAAGCCCATGACCATTGGCCAAAAGGTGGCGCTATATCACTGAATTGAAAATGCAAACTTTGAACGTGCATATCTCATGAACCGTTTGACAGTTGGCAATGACACTTTGATACACATGTGTCTCCTCATGCCGAACAACTTTCGTGTTCTGACCTTTGACTTCTGACCTTTAGATCACCTGCCATTTTGAATTATATGAAAAACAGTTAAAATGTATCTCCGCCCAGGATCTTTGATCAAAATGCACGAAAACTTCTACACGTGAACTTTGGACCTATACAGACAAGAAATCGTAGTACATTTGTTTTAAGTGGAAAAAATTATGTTTTTATGAGCCAATGAAAATTGCTGGTTTGTGAAAATTCTTCTTTTGTCCCTAATGCATACATGCAGCGTCATATGCTTTTGCAACTGTACAGTATAATAGAGGGTCATGCCAAATAGCACTGAAAGCAGTCTTACTCCAATTGGCCAAAGGGGGGTGCTATAGCAATTTTTTGAAAATGAAACAGTCATTACTCATGCCTCGTTTGGCCAAAATTCATGGCACTTGTTTCCACATGTTCCTTGACTCATGGGGAACATCTTATCTTGTCAAAGTGACTCATCTGTCACTTTGACAAGTAAGCTCCGCCCTCAGATTTTCCGCCATTTTGAGCAGTTTGAAAAATGCTTATACCTGATTTTCTACCCTGATTTTTGAGCGACTTGCGTGAAACGTTCTACACAATCTATGGACCATTAACTGAAATTCCAGTTGAAGAGAAGTTTATACGTGAACACATGAACAGCACACACACTGTAACGAGGACACATACTTGTTACCAAAAACACTGAATGATGTTACTGTTTACAATGAGAAAATTGACTGTGTCTGTATAGCTCAGTCAGTAGAGCTCTTGCCCTTGGACCATAAGGTCGTTGGTTCAAATCCGGGCACTGCCAACTCAGCCCATGAGTCTTATTTGTGCATATTGTTCATATTGCGTTTTCCTTTTTGACAAGATTGATTTTCATTTACTCATTAACCTTCGCTTCCTGTTGAAACTTTTGTTTATTCACAACTTCCAATCCAAAACAGATTTTATTTGAGAGAAATGCTGGCATAAAGGCCTATTCATACTCTTAATGGACTCACCGCTCACCCAGACATCTCTCTGTTTTTACTAACCATCGTTTCAGTGGTCACCTTATCACCTAAAACTTGAGTATGAATAGGCCTTAACTGCTCCTGTTTTGTGCTGTGCTCTAGAACTCCCACACTGTACACACACAGCTGGTCACAAACTGAACTCTGTAATGGCAGCTTTTAATTCACTAAAGATCGTGTGGGTGTGTACTTTACCTTTGTTGAAAGCTGCAATAGGAGAATGGAACAGAAACGCACTGTATGCTCTTCAGAAGATGTTTTCGTAAACAGAATATATTCTCAGTGTGTTTTCCATCACATTCAAAAGATGTTCAAAGGCAGGCCTGCAAGGCTGCTGCCATGGTAAATGTATTCACATCATCGACTCTTTTCCTCCCATCTGCTTTCATGATCAATTGCGAACTGGCGTAATACTACTTCTTTATGTGCATATTTGAGGTGGACAGTAGGGCTGTCACGATTACAAATTAACAGATTCCATGCCACCACTAGAGGCGGTATTGTGTGGCCAATGCCAGTGAAATGCGCGAAAAACCAAAGAAGAAGAAGACCCCCTTGGGGGTCACAACAGATATATATTAAAAAAGAATTAGATGCCTCATTGGCCGCTGCAGTTCGCCATGTGTGTTGAAGGAGGGTCGGAACAATTTACACTGTAGGGGAGGAAGTACGCCGGAAGTGTGGAAGGCACGCTACGTCACACTGACTGCCACTCAAGTGATTACTGGCCAATCACAGCGCATCTTTTGCAGGACTTATCAGACCCGAACATGCGCTCTGTGACGCACGCTCATGCTTCCGCGGTGCTTCGCAAGGAATCTCGGGAACGTTTTGCAAAAATAATTGCGATTATCTCAAATGATTGCGTTTAGACGATTATGTAGGCCTAGTGACAAGTTGGTCATGAGTCAATAACATCTAAATGAGATCATGCTTTAGAAACATAATGAATGACTCGGGGACTTCAAAAGTGTCTGAGTCATTCATTTCAAAGGTGTCCCGTTGCTAATTGGGCTTCCGTTTTTACCTTTTTTAGTGTCTCAAGGGGTCTCTCTGAACTTGCTCTCATCTCGTCTGCCTGTGTCGTGTTCATTAGTGAGAACGATCACCCAAAAGTACACCAGATAGAAAAAAGAAATGTGGGTTGTTACTGTATAACATGAAGAAAAAGTGGAATGTCCAACGTTTCGCCCCTCCGGGCTTCTTCCATATTGTTACTGTATAAAAACAACTAATTTGTAAAAAAAGGACTTGAGGACTTCTATCTGACCAACTGTAGCATCCGGAGTGGAATTCAATGTTTATTGGCAATTTGCGGCGTGCAATGCGAGAGTGCGGACTAGCTGACGCCAAGTCTGTAATAGTATAACATAAACATTAAAGAGACTTTAGTTGTTACTGTACAATACTTTAAAACAGTTGTCATGTTGCACACATGCTTACAATAGCTCTTGTTTTGTTTGCGCCGCCCTCGTTGAAAACAATGTATTTCCAACTCCAGCTTGGCTCAGTTCAGGCTGCATGAACAGCGCTCGAGCGCTCTGTTTCTGCCCCCTCTACATCGTAACTCTTCTATTAGATGGCTCTGCTCCTGTCTAGCATCAGGGTCTTGAGCTCTGCAGTGTTGTTACTGTCGCGCAGCTGTCTACGTACTGTAGGTGGTGATTAGCCTCTTTCTAGAAGAGCTCCGATCAGGTTTTTTGGGGGCCGATCACAATTGTTTTTCCCACAATCGGCCGATGTCATAACCCACGCTAAAACTGTGTGTGTGTGTGTGTGTGTGTGTGTGTGTGTGTGTGTGTGTGTGTGTGTGTGTGTGTGTGTGTGTGTGTGTGTGTGTGTGTGTGTGTGTGTGTGTGTGTGTGTGTGTGTGTGTGTGTGTGTGTGTGTGTGTGTGTGTGTGTGTGTGTGTGTGTGTGTGTGTGTGTGTGTGTGTGTGTGTGTGTGGGGAAGGGGAGAATGCCTGTCACAAAGATGCAAAACGATATTATACTATATAATATCTGATTGACTTTTATACCACTTCATGGTATAAAATATCGGTTTCGATCGAGTCGTTTCGAGTGAAAATCGTTGGATCACCGATCGGTGACCGACCGATCGATCGGAGCACCCTCTATACCGGCTGTGCCTCGGGTCGGCTCCCGTCGGTTTGCTTGCCCGACACAGTGGCCAGCCATCCTCATCGTTCACTCTCTGACCATCTCTTTGATCCGTGGGAGGTCACCGTCGACTGGGCCACGTTTCTTTCTGATGTACAGTCCGCACATGTGACCCGACCCAAGGGCAGCATTCTTCTGTAGGCGTCGTTTAGACTTGCAGGGGTTTTCAACAGGTGGTCCGTAGACCACTGGTGGTCCTTGAAGGTACTATTGCATGTGGTCCCTGACCATGCATTTAGTAATGTAGGATTTGTTAATGTTTCTATATCAGTGGTGCTCAATATTTCATGTCAAGGACCCCAACAATTATATGTAATATGCCTCTGCCCCCCCCCCCCCCCCCCCCATCTGAAAATATGTTATTCCAGGGACCTCCCCAGAAACAAAGATTTTAGTTAAAATTTTCACTCTGTAACAATATATATTAGATTTGAGGCATATTTTCAGCTTGTAGAGCTTGTAGATCTGCTATTTTTCAATAGCTAAATTATAACGTGATGCTTAAAACACCAAAAGGGGTTCCCACCCAGATTGGGTTAAAACAAAAAAATCCTTCCAACAGTGAACTGAATGACCTGGTGACCTAGATGATGACTGTCCATGTAGTCATTTACTGACAAAGGGAGTTGGAATCTCAAGAAGGGGAAGTGCACCGGATTGTCTGGTTGAGTCATTATTATTATTATTATTAGGAAAGTATTAGTAGTCAATGGACCATTGGTTGAGAAACAGTGGGATGTACAGTATATAATGTATACACATGGGATCCGATGCATAGCGAGTGTTTTATAAAAGCACTAATCTTAGAACATGTCCAACACACCAGTGGTCCCCAGGTTGATTCTAAGTCAGGGTGGTGCATGGTCCCTCATTCACAATCAGTTGAAAACCCACCAGCCTTTTCCTGCTGTACCGTGAGCTTCCATGTCTTGGCCCCATACATGCAGTATAATAGTACTGACTCCACTTAGCTATGCACAGCCACCTCTTGAGGCCTCCTCCCGATGTCAGATTTCCACACTCTCCTCATCTCATGCAAGGCATTCCAGGCAACTTGCCTGGAATGCCTTGCCTTGAGATGAAGAGCGTGTGGAAGTTGCCTGAGGCAAGTGCCCTCTGGACCGATCAGATCCTGTTCCGTCGAAGCAGTCCAGGCACTGACATATTTGAAGTCCATATTATTATTCATCATCTTATTCACCAGTTTTCTGAGGTTGTGAACCAGAGTCACCCCTCTGGAGACACAGCGCTCTTGTCCTTGACCTACAGTATGCAGCATAGAAAATGTTGGCTGAATCTACTTGTGTTTATGTGTGTTGGAGTATTGTCCCATTTCATTTATTGAGTTTCTTAAGTAATAATCCAGTTTGAATGAATGAATGAATGCCTTTATTGCAGACTCAGGGTCCATAGAAAAACATACAAAACACGAAATACAATATACATCCAATCAGGGCTCGACAGTGCGACTAGGTGCTCGCATTTGCTACTAAAAGTAGCACCGTGCGAGTTGTAAAATTCAATTTGTAGCACAGGTGCGACTACAGAATTTGACCATTCAATCGTGATCAAGACGAGGCTCTACAGCAAGTGCACATTCTATAGTCGCGGTTCTATACCTAAATTTATATTTCTGAATGGCTGTCGTTCGCCAAAAAGAGCAGAGCTACAAGCTAACAACGTGTCGAGGCTCAATGCGGTGTTCATTTGAAGATCTGCTTAGCACCTCGCTTTCAAAAGCGTGTGCGCAGCGCAATACAAATGACCGACCTGGCTGGATACATATTAGTCAGTGGCTAGCTCAGGTCCATGGCTCTAAATGCAACGCATTAGACTAGAGCTATGGACCAGAGCTAGTCAGTGGCCTGCATAACGAGCAACGGAAAAAAGGCAAAGATCCCCCCCACCACCTCCTTCCACCACGCCGAGGTGTAGCCTATATGTCCGATGTTCTGTCTGAACTGAAGCAGTCAAAGCCAAGCGGGAGAATGTTACAATACTAATTCACCATCGAGTAGCCTCTGCACTCACAGCAGGATAAAAACGGATAGTCTGTCTGTCCATCCATGAGCAACATAAAATGAATTGATTATCTATCTATCTATCTATCTATCTATCTATCTATCTATCTATCTATCTATCTATCTATCTATCTATCTATCTATCTATCTATCTGCATACAAAACTAATAGTCTATCAGCATAAAACAAATTGATTATATAGATTATATAAAAACAAACAAACATGATATCCAGATGAATATCAATATTGTGATATAATATTTTGCCATATTGCCCGCCCCTACCTCATATCACTTTATTAAAGAAAAATCACACCTGTGTGAAGTGAGGGGCACTCTTATCACCATACATCATCATGAATCATCTCATACTGGCCAATCAGAATGCCTGTTGCCTGTGATTGGTTAGCTGATTTGCTCGTTTACATATGACGTAAATTGTCCTTTCAATGTCGATGGCTTTTAATGTTTTGATGTTTAATTTACGTCATGTTTAGTGGAATTTTGACCTAATTTCTCCGTTCATTGTCAATGGCAAATATTAAGACGTGTGGGGACTAAAGCTGTATATAGGAGGGGCTAGCGCCGATCAAGTCCGACCGAGATCCGATTATTTCCGACATTCTGAGAGACCCGACCCAGCCAGGCAGACATACATGTGTACTATATAGAAATAATATAACGTATTGACCAATTACCATTTTATGATTAAAGCGCGAAAGAGAGAGACACAGACAGAGAGAGAGCAGGCTGTGTAGAGGGTGAGAGAGAAAAAAAAAAGTCTTGTCTCTTCTCGTCTCCTCAGCGTGCGTGCATTTAAAATTAACCAAACTGATCATTTGTTTTTTACACACAACCCTCCAACTACCGGTCTTGGCTGAATGGAATATTAAGGCGCGACACTCAATGCACTTATAAACAGCTCCTACTCTCTCTTCTTTATCCACGTGTGGGGAATGGGATACACAGGAGAGTTGTCATGGTTGCTTTAAACCTTCTTATTAATTTGATTTGAGCTTGCTAGTAGTTTGCTTTCACCTCGTTGAGGTCAACACTGTTGTCGGGCTCCGTATATAAAGTATAATTGCACGCCGGTGTTTTCATTCAAATCAGCGACACTGATTAGCTCAGGGAGAGGTCTCAGGTTACCGGGTATTTTCCAATGGCTGGGAGGGTAGAAGACCCTCCGCTGCGCGTCAGGTCTGCCTACGCCTCCCAGCCATTGTAAAATACCCGGTAACCTGAGACCTTTCGTAGCTTATTGCTTTACTCTACAAGCAACATAAATGTGTACAATGTACATGCTCAAATGTAAGAATTTGAGAATGTATTCATTATGATTAACAAACAATTAAGCCACTTTCAATCTCTCTCTCCCTCTTCAGGTTATTGCGTGGGTGTAATATATGCTCTGTCCCTTTGTGTCTCTCTCTTTCTCTCTGTCTCTGCCTCGCTGATCTATCTCTCATTTGATGTCATACACGACAGAAACTGTTGCCTAATGGTACCGATTGTTGCGTCCTACTAGTGTTGGTGTTAAGTGGCCCCCCTATAGCACAGCCAGAGAGGCACATCTATTATTCTCAGAGGCGAAGTGAGAGACACAGCCTTTATGGTGGTCACTACCCTTGGTGTCAAATTGGACAGTCGCTTTTATGTTTGACAAACAGATTAAGCCTGTTGTTAAATCCTGCTTTTATCAGCTGAGGCTTTTAGCCAAAGTCAAGTCTGCTGTAACCGTTTCTGATATTGAATGGTAGGGCTGTGAATCTTTGGGTCTCGATTCGATTCCGATTATTGGGGTCACGATTCGATTCATTTTCTTTTTAAATTCAAAAGCATTTTTTTTCCAGATTCAAAACGATTTTCTATTCAAAATGATTCTCGATTCAATACATAGGATTTCATCACAATCTACTCCAGTCTTGAACTGAAGTGACTACAGTAACTTGAAAATGACTGAAGACATGATGTTTACTGCGATTAGGGTGAGCTTACATTTCATATCACAAACACCATGTAGTGAAAACTCCTGTAACTGTAACCAGAAAAATTAATCTGAAAAAAAAGATTTTTGGAAATTATGAATCGATTTTGAATCGTTCATAACGGAATCGCGATTCTAATTCGAATCGATTTTTTGACACCCCTATTGAACGTACTGTAATGCAGGGCTTCCCAAACGTTTTTGGCCCAGGTACCCCTTGGGGGGGGGAAGACATTTTTTCAGGTACCCCCTCATCCTCGTAACACCGATAAGCATATTTGCAACCTTACATTTAGATGCCATTGGAACTATTTGTATTAAAACTTTTCAATCAAAGTCACAACACGTTTTCACAACATTTATTTAAGATGCTATCTTAGAATAGATAGACCTATTTGACAGTGCAGAAACATAATTGTCTTCCTTGATCCATCAATTAAGCGTCAACGACCATAAGCTGGACACACTCGGCCTCTGCAGCACTCTAACTGAAAGTGACTGCGGCCCCTTTTCCACCGGTTGGTTCCCAATGGGTACCGGTTCAGTTCTTTTTGGTTCTTAGTCCATGAGCCAGAGCTCCAAAATTGGAGCGTTAATTATGAATTGAGTGGGCAAAACCATACCTATATTGGATTGTTATCACCATGGAACTTCCCCAATTGATTACTTACACGAAGACAATGATTTATTCTATTACAAATTTTATATTTTTAAATATGCAAACGAGGCATTATGTAGGAAAATATGCAAAATAATTGAAAATATGAAAAAACTACTACTGTGGAAGGGTTATCATGTATTAGTTTACTTGTATTGATCATATAAACATTTTAACATATTTAATATAGGTCTAGTTTTTCCCACCAATTTTGGAGCTCTGGCTCATGGACTAAAAACCAAAAAGAACTGAACCGGTTCCACCAACTGGTGGAAAGGGGGTCCTTTCTATCCAAAGGCCTTTGAATGATGGAATATGATTAAGGATTACTGTGATTATGGTAAGCTCACATATCACACATACCATAATTCACTGGCAAAGAATTATTTTGCGGACCCCCTGGCTATGCGTCACGGACCCCACTTAGGGAACCACTGCTGTAATGCACTTTATGTTGGCGTTACCCAAGCCTGCCTCTCACGACTACAGTTAGTCCAAAACGCGTCCGCTCGCCTCGTATCAGGGGCAGACAAAACAAACACAGCACCTCTGCCTGTGCCTTGTGGTTTAACGCATTCTTTACTCTAGTCTAATCATCATATGCATAATTGTGTAGTGTGCTTAACACTTTTCAGATAATCAGAATTTGTCTTGCATTTATTATTCATATTAAATCGTTGACTTATTCTTTGTTTTGTATAATTTGAATTCGATTCGATTAGTGCCTATAATAACACGTTTATCACTGTCTGGCGATGGTAGATCTCGACAGCCTTGGAAAAAGAATATTATGCCTAAAAAAGAAAAAAGGATGCCCACCCCTGCCTTATTTAGACCCAAGTTCGATTCTACAAATGTCTTCTAAATCATGACAGTTTTCTGAAAAACCTATGTTCCTATGTCAGTCGTTCTCAAACACTTCAAGTTTATACGTAATTGGCCGCATATTGGCTCACATATCACATACCATAATTCACTGGCAAAAAAAAGAAAATTATTTTAGTAATTAGTCCAAAACGCGTCCGCTCGCCTCATATCAGGGGCACGGAATCAGGGAGATCACATCTCCCCAATCCTCGTTGGAAATTAAGCTTTATCATTTTGAGAGGCGCTAGCCCATCCTATTATTCAGCTATTAGTGTAGATATTCGTCCTACACAAACATAAAATTCCCATTGACAATGAATGGAGAATTGTACGTCATAGTGTCTGAGCAAATCGGCTTAGTCTTTATTTTTGTCCTACACAAACATTGAACTCCCATTGACAATGAATGGAGAATTTTAACGTGCTTAGAAACTATTTGCTTAGACAATGTCTAAGCAAATGGGCATAGTGTCATAGTGTCTGATGATAAGCACGCCCCTCAATTCACATGGGTGTGATTTTTCTGTCCAGTGGTTTGGGGAGGGGGGAGGGGGGTTCTCTGTGCTTTCTCTTCTCAGTCTGCCTGTCATGCTCATTAGTGAGAAAGTACATTGGTGGAGGATTAAGGTCGCTTATATTGAAATGTTTGATTTGCAAATTGCTGCATGAAAAGGTTGGCTGAACCTACTTGGCTGAATGTTGGAGGAGCATTGTTCCATTCAGGCTCCAAAAGGGGGCTACAGAACCTGCTTCTTTATCCGTATGTAAGAAAAACTGCCCTCTCCAGACCATACATGCGAATGCCCCCCTTTCCATGCAATATTCAGGATAATTGCCTTTTCCCGAACTCTCCTGAACTTGAATGCAGCATTTTGCGTTGATATAATTTGTCCTATGTGTAGAAATCTGTGTCGTACGCCACATCAGTATGAGTGCAGGGTCATGCCCCGAAAATAGCTGATCTACAAGCTCTGTGTGTGAGCTTTACTTGTAGCTCCGCTATTTCATTGCCAAAAGTGCCCATTTACGGGGAATTTCAGCCCCTGCCTTGCTAACATTCTCTGCAAGTCTCTGGTTTCCATTCAATTGACTGGATATCTCTTTTTGAGCGGTGCCAAACCTCTCCAATGACTGTTCACGTCTGTATGTCTGCCTGTCGGTTTGGAGTACGGCCTCAACAGCTGAAGCTGAACCGCTATAGGTTCACACAGGTGTGATTTTTGTTTACACTTATCTAGTAGTCTGAAGTTAATGCAAATACAGCAATGTTGTTCAGTTTGAAAGTCAACCTTCAATTACCTATCTAAGGTCTCAGTTAACCTCTGTGTTTGAGCATTACTTGTAATACAGTACACAGTATCTCTATAGTCATGTGATGAAGACAGATCTGTCCTAATTGGTCCGCTTTGAACCAAATGCCTCAAATCATGAACGCAGCGTGCGATTTCCGTGAACTTTTTCACACACATTCCCATTTCCCACTAGGCCGAGGATGAAATGCCGCCCTTTTCACATTGGCCTATTATAGCGCCACCACCACCAGGAGGCCACAACCTGACCTGGCGGAGAGTAGACCTGTGCTCCGAAGAGCACCTTTTCTAGTTGTTTTCTCTGATTTTAGGTGATGCCACATTTTGTTAGTTCATGATTGAGTTTGAGCATCAGGACAATCATTGCTCATTATGTGGGGCGGCGGTGGCTCAGGGGTAGAGTGGCTGGATGGTAACCGCAAGGTTGCCAGTTCGAACCCGGGCTCCCCCAGTGTTAGTGTTGAATTGTCCTTGAGCAAGACACTGAATCCCTAATTGCTCCTGATGTGCAGGTTGGTGCCTTGCATGGTTTCCGTCGCCATCGGTGTGTGAATGGGTGAATTGATGCACAATCTATGTAAAGGCGCTATATAAATGCACCTTTTACCATTATCGTGATGCTCACTATTTCAGTTTGATTTTACTGGATTTGTTCAACATTCTAAAGAATGCGTTAAACCACAAGGCACAGACGGAGGTGCTGTGTTTGTTTTGTCTGCCACACTCAAAACCAAACAACAAATGGACAGGGTGAAAATAAAACGGCTCTACACATAACGCTGCTGGTAAGTGGCCCACCTATTTATGTGTAATTAGAGGTAAGTGATAAACACAGCTTTTATACATCTCTCACAACAAAGTGGAGAGTGTTATTTTACTACGAGTGTGTAAAAGTAGGCCAGTAAGGGTCTTACTTACTTAACAGGGATTCTACCGGAACCCCTCACGTCATTCAGTTCACCTGCTGAAGTGGCATAATACTCAGGTGATGAGGTTTCCAATATAGCCCATCTGTCCTTTACGTAAACGCCACAGGTAGTCATCGTCATTGTCAATACAAACACATTCACATAATCATAAATGTATTCAACCATTGATTACATTTGACATGTAATTCGCTCTCTCTAGCTGAGCTTTGGCTCCAATATGTTTTTGGTAATTAATCTATCTCACTCCAGATTGCTTAACCTTTAAAAAAATCACATCTATAGTATTTGTATTTCTGCAATAGACGGCAACAGATATCTTCTTTCTTTCTTTCTTTCTTTCTTTCTTTCTTTGAAATCCAGTAATACCTGCAGTGCAATATATTCTGTGGTGTCATGTTGTAATAATATAAACAACTTGATAACTAAGAAGACTTTATTTTGTAATCTTGATTTTTTTTTTTTAGCCAAGAATATATATTGTATATAAAGGAGGATCATGCGCCATCCATCATATGCATAATTGTGTAGCGTGCTTAACACTTTTCAGATAATCAGAATTTGTCTTACATTTATTATTCATATTAAATCGTTGACTTTAGTATAATTTGAATTCGATTAGTGCCTATATTAACACGTTTGTCACTGTCTGGCGATGGTAGATCTCGACAGCCTTGGAAAAAGAATATTATGCAAAAAAAAAAGAAAAAGAAGGATGCCCACCCCTGCCTTATTTAGACCTATGTAAGTTCGATTCTACAAATGTCTTCTAAATCATGACAGTTTTCTGAAAAACTTATGTTCCTATGTCAGTCGTTCTCAAACACTTCATGTCAAGGACCCCAAGTTTATACGTAATTGGCCGCAGACCCCATCTGAAAATATGTTTTCTTAGGTTCCACACAATCTTTGCTTCTGGGGGTCTGTATGTAAAAACGTTGAAAAAGAAAGAAAAGATTTGCACTACACTTTCACGATTTTTCAAAAATAGAGCTTGTAGATTGTGTAAATCGTGAAAATGTGGCGCAAATCTTTGAATATATTCTTTCAGAGCGAATGTTTTAAACTCAAATCTTCACTTCTGGGGGGGGGGGGGGGGGGGGGTCCCTGGAACAACATATTTTCAGATGGGGGTTCAGTGGCCAATTTCGTATAATTTTGGGGTACTTGATATGAAATAGTTTGAGCACCACTGTAGAAACAGGTTTTTTCAGAAAACTGTCGTGATTTAGAAGACATTTTCTTAATTTCGATGTCAGGCCTAAATGGATTAACATAAATAACATAAAATGATACATACATAAAATGGTCTACTGGGAGGACGGGCGGGCACTCTGACTGCCATCACTCTGACTCAGCTAAGGTGATCCCAATGCAGCACTACGCCCAAATATGGAGCGTGTTGTCTAAACCGCAATGCGTTGTCATGGCATCAGCCACAAACAAAGCATAAAAGTATGATGGATACGATCTGGTTGTCCAGCGAGCCACAGACCCAACCGCTATGCCCATACAGTATATGGTCATGTGCATATATGGGACCTTAACCCACTTCAAACTCTACACACTACACAACCGGAACCTCTATATGTTGGCATTTATAAACTAGCTGTCTGACCATTATCCGTCGGATAATAAATAGATAATGTACAAGCTCACAGACAGTATAGGGCATTCACTTCTAGTCATTTTTACTAGTTGACTAGTTGCCTAGTTTACTAGTCGACTAGTTGTTTAACACAATCGGTGCCGGGATTCCTTCAAAATAGGAGCTCTGGGGTGCCGGAAAGACATGGCCGCTTTTACTCTGAAACCCGGGAACAATCCGCAAAAAAAAAGTTTGCTTTACATTGCTAGCTTACATTGCTATCGTTTTAATTAATACGATATATGATCCAAAAAACGTTCATATTTTGCGGGAGAGACGGATGAGGAGCAGAAATGAAGCGCTAGTATATCGATCAGTTCAAAACCACGGAGAGCACCCCGGATTAGGAGAGACGAGTCATTCTTTCTGCCGCGCTAACATGAGCCCAGAGCGTAGCATACGGTAGCCGAAAGGCGAACTGAAAAATAAAAAAAAGGAAAAAATTCAGAATATTCCTCTCTCGCCCGGTATCATTGAGGATGCGCTAGGATGTCCAAAGACGTCCTAGCGCATGCACGCACGCACGCACGCACGCACGCAGCCACGCACGCACGCAGCCACGCACGCACGCACACAGGTCGTCGACTAATGTCTGATTTAACCTATACTTGCTTGGTTTCTCCCAATACATCATGATACTGTATACTTATTTTTGGCAAACTTTTTAGATAATTAATATAACAAATCAGGTGCCGTTGTTTGCCCCCTTTTTCGACTAGGAGATTGCCAGTCGAACTGGGACTCCCTTGATCGATTAGTCGCATTTTTGCAGGGTTTGATGGTTATTGCCAGCGCGTACGTACGCAGACTCGCACAGGAACATGCACGTCCATTTCCCTTTTTATCTTGTCTGGGTCGCGTGACCTTTCAGCGTCCCCTCCGTCTCTGCGTGAGCCCAGACAGCGCCACAGCGGGTGTGGGTAATGGGCTAGACTAGAGCCACAAGGCCACGGAGAAGGTGTGTGTGTGTGTGTAGTGGGGGTGAGTTATCTTGTCTGGGTTGCGTGACCTTTCAGCGATTCAGTGGAATCGCATGGAACCCATAATTCATTTTTGCTCATAATTTGTCATAAATCAGATACAAGTAATGTGTGTTCTTGTGTTAATTACATAGTCTATTCAGAGGCTCAGCTTATTGTTTTCACCTGGGGTGTTGGCTGGGGCTTGTTTCACTTCAGGCTCCCACCATGGTGAGTGCCATTTATACTACCTACTGTCCTGAGCTATTTGTATGCCAAAGAAGTTTGTTGACGGGCAGGGACAGACTGTAGGATGAAAAGGAATTATCTCTCAACTGTGTGCATTTGTACCAGAATACGAATACTTTGGTCAGTTGGGCGGTCAGCCCTGTGTGGGAACACGTCGGCCACTTTGCTGGCTGGCGACAGTGTGAGCCTTTGCTTCTGTACCTTGATAATAAATGACCACCACCTGAGAAACGTCACTCTTATCTGCCGTCTGCTGTGTCTCAAACTCGTCTCCGTGCTCTCCAGTTTGAAATATTCTATTCTAAGTCTATATGGTAGGACTAGGGTGTCCTTAAATTAATATACGACAGTTTCACATTTGCTGTGAAAGAGTATGTATTCAAATATTTGCACATCGTTTTCACGATAAAAAAATTAAATAAAAAATCAACAGCTAAAGTTTAAAATAACGGTTAAAGTGGTCCATCAAACGATGTTAAACTCACTGTGTGTGTGTGTGTGTGTGTGTGTGTGTGTGTGTGTGTGTGTGTGTGTGTGTGTGTGTGTGTGTGTGTGTGTGTGTGTGTGTGTGTGTGTGTGTGTGTGTGTGTGTGTGTGTGTGTGTGTGTGTGTGTGTGTGTGTGTGTGTGTGTGGTTTCCAGGCTACTTTCCTTTACCCCCCCCCCTCTTTCTCTCTCTAAACACACCTCTTTCTAATATCTCTCTGTGCACTCTCCCTCCTCCCCTGTATGTCCTACAGGGGATTGGGGGGTGGGGGGCGGCAGTTATTTTGAGGACATAAACGGGTCTCTGTGTGTGATTTATGTGAATTATTTGTTTCAAATGCAAACTGATTGGCACAGTATAGAGGCACGATGGAGAGCAGCAAGCCTAGTATTTATACCTGCGTGTGCCCCCCCCCACACACACACGCACGCACGCACACACACGCACGCACGCGCACACGCACAAATAAACCATTCGCTTGGCTCTCCCGTGTCTCCGAATCTAAGAAAACCATTATTAACCCATTAAAGAAAGAGACGTATTAACACCCCGAACGCCCGGGCTTATTTAATCCATTAAATCATAGCGCCCATCGATTTATAGCAGCGGAGCACATGTAGCGACGGACCGGATGTGGCTGAAGTAGCTTGATGTAGACAAAACACTCTTGAGGCGATCGACAACGGGAGGCATGATTCATTCTAACGCGACTAGCGACGGGACCGCGGTGGGCCGTCTTAACACATAATCTTTTCTTAGAATTGGACGGAATGATTTAGATCAAGAGTTGTTCACGTTTTACGATCTCGTCTAAAATGGGGAGGGGGCATTTTCGATGACGTCCCACCGGAAAATAACATTGAGTGTTGCGCAACAGACGCTCCCAGCCTGTGGAGCGATGCGATCGGTTTTGATATCAATAATCTCCGACCCGTCCATTATGATCAATCTCCGTCCTGAGCGCTGGGCGTTAGTAATTGATAGGGCGGAGAACTCCGTCCTGTGCGCCCAGGGTGTTAATGAGGTGTGCAATGGAATTCTAACTCGGGTGTTGTTATAATTAGAGTGATATCTCCCAGTTGTGGAGTCCTGGTCCTGGACGGAGCAGAAAGTGAGTGAAAAAAGTAACGTCATTATGCATGTAGGTCATGTTCCCGTCCCTGCCTTAATCAGTGGCTATATATAATCTGCTCCTTCCTTCTGAGAGATGTTAAGCCATTTAGACCTGAGGCCCATTTTTCTTTTTTAAATGGCTTCTACAGTTTTCTGAAAAACCTGTTTCTATGTCGGTTGCGCTCAACCTTTTTCACGTCAAGGACCCCCAGAATTATCTGTATTTGGCCGCGGGACCCCATCTGAAAATATGTAGTTCCAGCCAGGGACCCCCCTGGTTAAAAAGTTAGCTCTGAAAGAATATATATATATATATTCAAAGATTTGTGGCACATTTTCACGATTTTTCAAAAAATAGCAGACCTACAAGCTCGTAGCGCAGCACTCTGTGCCGCGCTATGAGCTTGTACATCTGCTAGTTTTCAATAGATAGAGTGTAACATAATGCTTAATAAAAAAACACCAAAAGGGGTTCCCATTCAGAATGTGTTAAGGCCGCTCTCCACTCTGTGTTCTCTGTGCTCGCCATCTCTATCAGACCGAGCGTGCGCTCGAGGCTGGGTACGTGTATGGGCTGCATGCGCGCAGGCGGCCTGCAGGAGAGAGGTTAGAGGGGAAGGCAGGGTGCTGCTGTGAGTCTGCTGGAGGTTTCTTTCATGCCCACTTTGATGAACCGAGTGACTTTTATACCAGTGAAGGCGGTCAACGCAAACAAACACATGTTGGGTGGTCGGGTGAAAGGAAGCCAGGCTTTACACACGTTCAGTCATTCATTCATTCACTTAATATTTCAAGATTTGGCAACTTTGCAATTGCACAAAAATACATACGCATGCAAATGTGTTGTGTACACTTGATCTGCCATCATTCATTCACTCACTCGCCACCAGTGTTGTTTTTGGCAGCAAATTTAGATTTTAGTTTTAGTCATAGTCTCTTGAATAGTTTCTATAGTCTCAAGTGTAGTTTCAGTCACAAGTCTAGTTTTAGTCGACTAAATATCATACGATTTTAGTCTACTAAATCTACACTTGATTTAGTCGAACAAAATGTATTTTGGCGGGCCTGGACGTCGTCGTAATGACTTTTTTTCACTTGCTGAAAATAGCCGATCTACAAGCCCACAACGCGTCGCAGCGCTTGTAGATCGTCTATTTTCAGCATGCAACTAATTGTAAAATGAGTTATACTGGATCTCTTGTCCACTAGTCCCTTCCTACGATTTTAGTCTAGTTTTTATTTTTTGATGAAATTGTCAGTATATTTAGTCTTAGTTTTAGATCACTATTTTGATAGAAGATCATGTGGAAAGTAAACTCTATGGCAGAAGATTATGTGGAAAGTAAACTCTATGGCACATTCTTTTAAAGGATAAGGTGTCATTTTAACGTAGGCTGTGAGGTATGATGCTGTCACCCTTGAATGGTAAACTAGACCACAGTTAGCCATTTATGTCATTGTTCATTCATGCTTTGAGCCGTTCAACTTGCCTAAAGCTGTGTTTTTCCTGGCTTTGGCGTGTGCCCATTATTATAATATGCTGAACATGAATGATACATGAAAGTGTAGGGGAAGTGATGGAGAGTTTGGACGGTGTTAGTGGTAAATGGCTATCAATTCCTGAACGGCATACATCATTTAGTAAATAATGCAGGATCAGTGTGCCTAGATGAAAGAGAACCGAGCTGTATTGCTGCATGTTTTATAAGCAACAGGGGAGAGGCTGTCTCACCCAAATCACCGAGGGGTTCCAGAATGTGTATATGGTGAGTGTGACTTGTCAGTGAAAGGCCTGCTTCCAAATGGAATAAATGGGATATTCTGTTGGCCATGCAAGCCCGCACCATGGGGTCACAATGAACATAGAAATATTCCTCCCTGTGCAAGGCCGAGTGTAGCTCTCGGAGCCAATTTCCCAATACAGGCCTCCATAATCCATTTAGGCCCGACGGCGACATTTTAAAAATGTCTTCTGAATCCTAAATCCTCCTCAATGTCAGTGGTGCTCAATATTTCATGTCAAGGACCCCAAACATTATATGTAATTGGCCGCCGACCCCCATCTGAAAATATGTAGTTCCAGGGACACCCCAGAAGCAAAGATTTGAGTTAAAAAACGTTCGCTCTGAAAGAATATATTTTCAATGATTTGCACTACATTTTCACAATTTTTAAAATATAGCAGACCTACAAGCTCGTAGCGCCGCGCTATGAGCTTGTAGATCTGCAATTTTTCAATAGCTAAAGTATAACGGTGGCTCCACTGGACGCGTGCGTGCGTGCGTGCGTGCGTGCGTGCGTGCGTGCGTGCGTGCGTGCGTGCGTCAAAAAACGAACCGGGGCAATTTTAAAGCAGTCACCGAACGCAACGCAACGCATCGTAGGCAGTGGAGCCACCCTTCATTGATTAAAAAGGGAACATTCCCTGACGGTGGCGGAGACGCAACGCTGACGCGTCCAGTGGAGCCCCGGCGTAACATAATGCTTAAAACACCAAAGGGGGGTTCCCGCCT